>NW_011494635.1:16081445-16085585 GCF_000754665.1 Bison bison bison
CTTAGCCACTTCCCGCGAGATCGCGAGATCGCGAGTCGGCAGCCAATCAAGTGCCTTCACGAGGGGGCGGGGTGCGGCGGCCGCCCGGAAACGCGGGACTCCAGCTTCCGTCCTTGCGCAGAACTCCTTTCACGGCTCCTTCGCTCTACGGATTGGCGCGAGAGTCAAAAGGCATCGGCTGCCTCTGGGTAAGATGGCCGCCGTGGAGGCGTCGTTGTAGGGTAACTTCGCGCCGAGACGGCGACATCTAGACTGAGGCGAAGGTCCCAGCGTCCTTCCCGTCGTTTGTGTAAGCCCGAGGGCATGGGGCGGGGAGGGGGTACAGGCGCCGGTGCTCCGCGCAGCCCCGAGGAGGGGACCTTGCCGACCCGGTGCCTGCCTTCGCGCAGGCCCGGGAGGAGCCGCCCGAGTGCGGACGGCGGGAGCTCTCGGTTCCGACGGTTGGGGTGGGCTCTGGGGCACGCGACCGCGGCGGAGAGCGCACACCAGCTCGCTCCAGAACAAGTCTACAGGGCCAGACCTGCCCTCAGGGAACCTCCCACGGGCCCGGTGGTCTTTCCCGCCCGTGGTTCAGAATCCGCGCTCAGGTTGGGCGGGGACCGCAGGCCTGTGCACCTGGGGCTTCGAGGTACTGCGGCCGCTGCTCGAGGAGGGTCTTCCTGCCCTGCGGCTGGGGTCGCGGAGGCGCAGGAAGACATTCACGCTTTTATTCGGTTATTATTGTGAGTCCACGGGAAAAGAGTACAGATTATGTCAGAGCAAGGTCTCGTTTTCCAGGTCAGTTCAGTTCTGTCGCTCAGTCGTATCCGACTCTTTGCGACCCTGTGGACTGCAGCATGCCAGGCTTCCCTGTCCATCACCAACTCCCGGAGCTTGCCCAAACTCCTGTCCGTCGAGTCGGTGATGCCATCCATCTCATCCTCTGTCGTTCCCGTTTTCCAGTTGCTGGAGAGTCAAGTTAAAAGATTTTAGAATCCAATGAACTCCAGTGTCTTCCTGTTAAAAGTCAGAGTTAGATGGTTTCATGTGATTGCGTGGAAATGCAGTGGGACTTGTTGCAGAAAGTAAGTGCAATTTGGTAAACAGATTAGACAAAGACGACTAATGGTGGATATTTCTCTTTAGTGAACTGAGCTAAATCTGCAAGTCCAAAGCTTTGGTCCTAATCTATTTAAAATGCAAATACAGTGTGTCTGCAATTACATCCTTTTCAAGCACTTAATCCTCTGAATAACTTTACACACCAGCTTTACAGTGGGCGAGGGTGCAGATTTTTAAAATTCTTTTCAAGGGTGCACAAGAACAAATCCGGTGCCCTAAAGAGCTAGGGTGTTCCAGCCTAAAGAAGGTTCAGCTGCGCCTGCTCTGCGGGTCATAGGTTAATGGCCCCTCACCCCCAGAAGTGGTCTTGCTCTGCTTTAATTCTGTCCAGATACTGGCTTCCTATTGAAGCCCATACAGCAGCCAGGGTCATCTCTCTTGTCCCTGGCCCCCTCTTCACACCCATCAGCGACTCCCCACTTGTCTGTGCAGAGTGAGCATAGCTGAAAGCCAGCCTCAGCACCCTGCCCTTCCTCTGGGCTCTCAGGAGATGGGTCTGTGTGCAACACTCCTAGGCCAGTGCCTAGGAGTGGGAACACCATCCCAGCAAGTAGGGTGTCGTCCACCGCTTTGTGTTCCCCTGGTCCGTAAACGATCCCTTCGTTGCCTTCAGCACACCGTTCTATGTCGCTGATGCCTGATAGTGTCACAGTTCTCCACCAACATGTGACCCTCACAAGAGCTGAAACTTTTAGTACATGGCAGGGGTTCCATAGATACTTGTTGAGAACGTGGAGGAACAGATGAGTGAGTGAGGGTGAAGACCTTCGCTAAAAGCTGTCTCAGTAGATATGGACAAAGGACGGGAAACGGGTCCGGGCGGAGTGAGAGCAGAGGAAGAAGTTGAGAATGGCACTGAATCACACAGATCAGCAGTCCCTTATTTAAAAAAAAAAATGATTAATTTCTGGCTTCGTGAAGGTTTTCCCTAGTTGAGGTGTGCAGGGTTTTCATTTCAGTGGCTTCTCTTCTTGCAGAGTGCGGGCTCTGTAGTGCACAGGCTTAGTTGCCCTGAGACATGCGGGGTCTTCCCAGATCAGGGATCGAACTGGTGTCCCCTGCATTGGCAGACAGATTCTTAGCCTCTGGACCACCAGGGAAATTGAGTTTTTTTTTTTTTTTCATCTGTATACCCATGTCTGGAATATTTTATTTTTTTTTAATTTTATTTTATTTTTAAACTTTACATAATTGTATTAGTTTTGCCAAATATCAAAATGAATCCATCACAGGTATACATGTGCTCCCCATCCTGAACCCTCCTCCCTCCCCATACCATCCCTCTGGGTCGTCCCAGTGCACTAGCCCCAAGCATCCAGTATCTTGTATTGAACCTGGACTGGCATGTCGTTTCATACATGATATTTTACATGTTTCAATGCCATTCTCCCAAATCTTCCCACCCTCTCCCTCTCCCACAGAGTCCATAAGACTGTTCCATACATCAGTGTCTCTTTTGCTGTCTCGTACACAGGGTTATTGTTAAGAACTAAATAGACATTTCTCCAAAGAAGACATACAGATGGCTAACAAACACATGAAAAGATGCTCAACATCACTCATTATCAGAGAAATGCAAATCAAGACCACTATGCGGTACCATTTCACACCAGTCAGAATGGCTGCGATCCAAAAGCCTACAAATAATAAATGTTGGAGAGGGTGTGGAGAAAAGGGAACCCTCTTACACTGTTGGTGGGAATGCAAACTAGTACAGCCACTATGGAGAACAGTGTGGAGTTTTTAAGGAGAGTTGTTAAGGTTTATTAGTTTTAAAGGAGCATGCAAGAATTACTTTAAAATGAAATGTGTTTTGATAATAAAATACACAGCGCCTCCTTTAATCAAACCCTGGACTATTCAGCAACCAGGTGTCAGGCACAGTTTACAGAACCGCAGTGTTTTAGAGGGTGTTTCTGTCTTACTGTCAAACCCTCAAAGCATGAAGTCAAACGCCTGAATGCTGAGCCCTGCTTTCCAGGGAATTTGGCAAATTAGACCTGTTTCTTCAGGGTCAGGCATAAGCTGATTGGACATTGCTGCTCAGAATTGTTACCGGTTCTTGTTGTCGTTGAGTTGCTAAATCATGTCTTCCACTTGTTGACCTCATGGACTGCAGCACACCAGGCTCCTCTGTTCTCCACCATCTCCCAAAGTTTTCTCAAATTCCTGTCCTTTGAGTTGGTGATGCTATCTAACCAGTAATGGCTAGATGTCCTTACCACTCAGTTCAGTTCAGTCGCTCAGTCGTGTCCGACTCTTTGCGACCCCGTGAATTGCAGCACGCCAGTCCTCCCTGTCCATCACCAACTCCCGGAGTTCACTCAAAGGTCAAGTGCCATAGCCTTGACTTTACTCAGGGTCTTCTCAGATTGCTCCTGAAGCTGTTGGAAGGAGTAAGGAAGACTGTTTTTACGCTTTAGTTCTGCTGCATGTATCCAGATGAATTAGCTGAATGAAGACCCTGTGAAGCATGTGTCGTGGGGTCTGAGATGGTCGCCCTCCCCCTCCCTGCTGGACTGTATTTCCCTTTCTGGATTATACCACTAAACCAGCAAGCACTGGTTATGTCATACGTTTCTTTGGATGGGTAGAGTAATATTTTTCTTGAGTTTTTAATTCCTGCAGAGGACGTAACATAAACTGTCCAGCAAGGTGTTACCTAAAACACATGGCCTGGGCTGGACAGCGGGGCACGGGCAGCAAGCTCAAGTGGCAGTTTACCTGCCCTGTCCAGGCAGTGGGCTGCAGACCGTCTCTGCTGAAACTCTCCATTCCCTTCCCTCTTGCCTGGAGAGGGCTTTGATAAGTACATTGGTTATAGATACAGACACGTGCACGTGTGTATATAAACGCCTAATAACGTATATGTGCACAGCTATTGAAAATTTATCTGTATATGCTTTAAGGGGTTTCTTGTTTTTGTTTGGTTTTGGTTGTTTTGTTTTTGCATTAGCCCAGTTCTGATGGGATGTCTGATATGGGAGATAGAACACTGAATAAAGATGAGCCATTGTTTCAACTGATAACCATGTGTTC
>NW_011494635.1:16085685-16094884 GCF_000754665.1 Bison bison bison
CACTTGCCAAATTTTGTTTTTTCTTTTTTTGACTTTAAAAGCCTCTTATGTTTACTCTTTAAATGCTTTTACTTTCCATTGGAATGAGAGGAACTTTTGTACGCTGACAGAATCCCAAGATTTTTTGTTTTTCTGTATAGTTGTAAAAGGCAACATACTTGGTCTCCTATATTGATTTGTTGAAATTTCAGAATAAAACCTGTTGGGTATCCTTTTGCAATTTCCTAATAGCTCGACTTGTATTATTCTTGTTGAGATTTCCTTCAAATACACTTTTCTCACTTCACCATTTTGTTTCTGTGATCCAGGCAAGCACAGGAAATTACATGGTTGTTTTTTTTTTCCTCTTTTGGACAAATCCAAAAAGCCACTGTTAGACCTGATTTTAGTGAATCTTTCACTTTTCAAGTATTTCAATTTTGGAAAAAATAATCTCTTAAAATGTAGCCAGTACAGTTACTTAGGGCTTCCCTGGTGACTCAAAGGTAAAGAATCTATCTGCAGTGCAGAAGACCAATTCAATCCCTGGTCAGGAAGATCCCCTGGAGAAGGAAATGGCAACCAGTAATTCTTGCCTGGAAAATCGCGTGGACAGAGGAGCCTGTCAGTCTACAGTCTATGGGGTTGCAACAGTCTATGGGGTCGTGTCAGATGCGACTTAGTGACTAAAAAACAAGAGTTATTTGTTGATGCCTACTTGCGTCTGAGGACTAGCGGCTGTGGCCCTGCTCTGGGACCTTCCTTGTCTCAGTTGACCATCCCCTCCCACCCTGTGGAGGGAGGTTCCTGTTCCTGCTTACCAGCCACCTTCGGAATTCGGTTCAGATCTGTGGGCCTGTTTCGCCTTTCTCCTTTGTCACCTGCCCTTGTGGTGTGATGGACGAGCTAGTGAGGAAATGCAGAATCTAGGCACAGTGTGGTGGAGGCAGCACGCCACGTGCTTGTGTCCGCTTTACACTTAAACTGCTTTTCTGTCAAAACTGCTTTTCTGTGATAGGAGTTGATTTTTCTGGCTTTTTTATTTGGTGTGTTCTTTTAGAGACTTGAGATGAAACTAGCCAGCAAGGAAATACGGTTCTTATGTCTCATACTTATTAAAATATTTCTTCTTAAGTTAGCTATTTACTTTTCACTAAATTTACGGGGAAAGTAGTCTTAGTATCAGGAGCCATCCTGAAAGGTAGGAGTAAGCAGCGTTGTTCTGAAGTCTTAGCCTTGCAGCCCATGGCCCCTGGGGTTAGAGGGCACATGTTAGCTATTCAAAGACACCCAGTGGTGACCAAGGCCAGGGAGGAGGAGCTAAGGGGGTCCCACCGTGACTTTGGCCCTTGGTTTCCTCTCTTCTCCCGGACGTCTCCCCTCCAGCCCAGACCTGGGTCTGAGTTTGGGTCCAGATTCACTGGGGACCTTGCCCCAGGGCCAGGCAGTGGCCCTACCATTGACCCCGACTTCCTGACCCTTTCTTGGCCTGCCTGCAGGGTGGGTGCTAGCCTGTTCATCCTTGAGTTCTGAACAAGAGTAACAATAAAGCGACTTGGCTGCTGCCTCATCTGGTTTTAAATTGTCCTTGGAGAGGGTCTTGACAAACTTTACCTTGTCTCTCAGGGTTGCACTTGACCACCAGGAGATGGGGTGCTTTGCTCAGGACCCTGCTTTCCAGTGGGCTTTAACTCGGGGGTGAAAGAAGGCCGAACACCAGGAAGCGGTCTTCTAAAAAGGAATCCTGACTCTTCCAGTTGTGCTTTTCCGCCTTCATAAATTTCCTCAGAATTGTTCGTGGGTGTTTGTGGCAGGACCTGGTGTCCACACATATGGAGGATGCATCAGTCGTACTTTTCCCATATTTTTCCTCAAAGACTGAAACCCCTTGAGGCCTGGGAGCTTTGCGTAGCTTCCTAATCTCTGAACCACTGTTGTTGTCAGTTCCCTGAACTTCAGGATTTTTATTTGTGTATTTGGGGTATTTGAGTCAATTGGAGACTCCTTTTAAACCTGTTTGTTCCTCTGGGTTTAGCTGTTAAAGTAAGTTTGTTGGAGAAGGTATTCCCTAGCTGAAAGTGCAGTGAAAGTGAAAGTGTTAGTTGTTCAGCCCTGTGCTGCCCCGTGGACTGCAGCCCGCCAGGCTCCTCTGTCCATGGGATTCTCCAGACAAGAATACTGAAGTGGGTTGCCATTCCCTTCTCCAGGGGATCTTCCCGACCTAGGGATCAAACCCAGACCTCCTGCATGTCAGGTAGATTTCTCACCATCTGAGTCACCAGGGAAGCCCCTTCTTAGCTAGTAGATGTCAACGAAAAGTACCCAAACTGCAGTTCTAGAAATGCCTTTTGCACCAGGGAAGAGCAGCTCCTGTGAGGAGTGACAGTAGATGAACTGAATTACCTGAAAAGGTTGTAGAAGGACAAGGGCCTGAGTCCTCCCGCAGATGGCAGATGCCTCTGAACCTTGTAGCCCATGGTCACGACCAGCTCCCACTGGGAGGTTAGAAAGGGAGGCCAGTTGCAGGGGTAGGTGGGGAGGTGCAGTTTCCTTTCCTTTGCTGCCCGAGTGCCCACTTGAGCTGCCATCCCCAACCCAAGTACTGTAGTGGCACAGGTGGGGCTTCCTGTTGGGGTCTTCTTTCTGTCCCCTGAGCTTTCTGCCCAGAGCTTCCTCCTGTTCCATCGGCAGCCCCATCTTCCATGTCATTCACAGGACCCAGTGCCCTCCTGAAGCCGCACACAAGTTAAAAAGAGACACAGATGTAAAGAACAGACTTTTGGACTCTGGGAGAAGGCGAGGGTGGGATGATTTAAGAGATTAGCATTGAAACATGTATATAATCATATGTGAAATAGATCGCCAGTCCAGATTCGATGCATGAGACAGGGTGCTCAGGGCTGGTGCACTGGGATGACCCTGAGGGATGGGACGGAGAGGGAGGTGGGAGGGGGGTTCAGGATGGGGAACACATGTACACCCATGGCTGATTCATGTCAGTGTATGGCAAAAACCACTACAATATTGTAATCAGCCTCCAATTAAAATGATTAATTTTTTTTAAAAAGTGAAAAGACAACACAGATTGGAAAAAAAAAAAAATCTCACCTAGAAAGACGTTGCTGCTGGGTTTGCTTCATGTAAAGATTTTCAGCCAGAGAGGTTGGGTGGGGTTTCCCCATTCCAGCTCCCATTTAGGGAGCCTTTTGCAGGGAGCTTCGCCTGCACCCCAGCATATGAGTCCCATTCAACAGACAGCTTGCCCAAGATCATACTCCTGGTTCAAGCCAGTTTCCACTTAATCTGTCATGTTTCTGAACTTCTCACTACACTTATCTGGGACAAACCTGAAGACGGTCAGATGTTGGAGTATGAAGTTAGTCTGCAAGATTCCATGGAAGTGGTTGGTCCTAATGGAATCACACCAACAGAAACAAATTGTGTTGGAATTCTTTGAAGAAAAGGGGCATTTTCTGAGAGCCTGGCAGGCTGTGTGGTCTTTTCAGATGTTTATTTAGAAGCACACCTGCTCCCAGGCCCCTAGTGCTCCCCTACAGAAGCACCTGGCAGCCCTCTGTAGGGTCTTGGGCACGCACAGCTTTACTACACACAGGGCACTTTTTGCTGAGAGGTTCCTGCTTTTAAGGAATGTGGAATAAGGGACCTGTAGAGGCAATGATGGAGACAAAAGGCCTTCAGCCAAGGAGTTACTGTGCTGGGTCCAGCGTCCCAAGGTAGCAGGTGTTTCCCCTCTGAGGTCTGCTTGTTGAGTATTTGGGGAGGGGCAGGTGCGGGGGGGCTTCCTTTGTGGCTAAGACGGTAAAGAATCCGCCTGCAATGTTGGAGACCTGGGTTTGATCCCTGGGTTGGGAAGAGCCCCTGGAGGAGAGCATGGCAACTGACTCCAGTATTCTTGACTAGAGAATCCCCATGAACAGAAGAGCCTAGCGGGCTGCAGTCCATGCGGTTGCAAAGAGTCCAACGCGACTAAGCACGCACAGGTACTGGGGTGTTAATTGATACTAGTCAGCACTGAGTGAAGAAAATCCAGGTGGAGGGTTATCATTTGTCAGATCCCTTTCCTTGCAGCCCCCGTAGGCAGGTGTGCCCGGTTGTGTGCGCTGAGACTGGAACTGCCCCGGCGCTGAGCTGGTTGGCTCGGTAGGGAGCGGGCTCGAGTCCGGAGAAGCTGGGAACGCAGTCCGGCGGGAAAGGAGCGCGGCGCCTTACTTCTGCGTCCGGGTGCCTGCCTTTTCTGCCACAAACTGGGCCCAGGGTGGCCGACGGGAGCCGCGCCGCCTACACTGCCAGCCTTGGCCCTTGGACTCGGCCACTGTGCGGCGCAGGGCAGGGACTGGGCCTGGGCCGGGCTCCTCCTTCCGCCCGCCGCGCCGGGGCGCTGCTCGGGTTGCGGCCGGCCCGTCTACCCCCGGCGTCTCGGTGGCCAGCGTCTCCCCTCCACTGAGAGCGCGGGCGGCCCCTCTACCTCACGCGTCTCGGTGGCCGGCGCCAACCCCGCCCGCCCACTCTGCGGCGCTCGGAGGAAATGGCTGCGAAACCCTGGAGGCTTGCGGCCCACGGTGAGTGGCGGCCGGGGCGCTGGGCGTAGGGGCGGCCGCCCGCGGGACCACGTGGGACGGGCGGGGATGGCCGGCCCGGAGGCCAGCCAGCCTGGCGCTGCCGGGCCCGCGCCCGGCCGCGCTCCGCCGAGCGGAGAAGATGGCGGCGGCCGCGGGGAGGGGGAAGGGAGGGCCGCGCGGACAGTGGGCTGCAGGGGGGCGGAGGGCGCCGGCCTGCTGGACAGGGTCCACTCCGAGGGGCCGGGCCCGGTCCGCTCGCTGCGGGAGTGTTCGAGACGCCGGATCGTGGTCGAAACGGATTGAAGTGCGCCAGCAGGACGCCGCCCGGTGACCCGCAGCGGGGTGACCCTAGAGCGGGGCGATGCTTTTTTCCTAGAAGTTCCTGGTCTAGCTGCTGGTACATGGAAATGATTCTGCCTTAATTGTGTAACATAGGGTTGAATTCCCCCCTCCCCACCACCCTTTTTTTTTTTAACCAGAGTAGTTTCTCTAGACATCTTAAAGGAGGTGAAGTTTCCCTGTCGGTCTTTTTTTTTTTTTTTCACCCTAAAGTGTGGTTTTTGTCGCTTTTGTTTCGCTTGTTTCTAGTCGACTACTCTTATAAAGGATGACATTAGGATAGTTATGTGGTATTTGATGCTGTGGGAAGTAGAGAACAACGAAAAAGACTTTCAGAAAATTGGTTTCATTTTTTGAAAGAGTATGTGCCTAGCCGTAAAATGCAGATTTTTAGCTTTTATTGCGTCACTTGTCGATTTGATGTAAGATTCAAATTTATGTTGTATTTTATGCTCTGGTCGACCTCACAGTAGAAAGGGGTAACTTTCAGCTTCCCGGGAGATGTGCCCTGCCATCCCTTTTCTGGCTTAGGCCTCTGGGTCCTGATCCCACGCCCTCGTTTGCTTTCTCTCTGTTATTTCTTGGGAAACCCTGGAGGTCAGGGCAGGTTTTCTGCTCTGAATCCAGCACTCCAATTAATGAGCTTAGAGATGGGACCTTACAACAACAGCATGTGAGTGAAATTGAAGATACTGTTTAATTCGTGTGTTGGCCTTAGGTAACATCCGTGTAATTTGTATACTTGATAGAATGAGATTTGAGCCTCATGATCTTGGGGATTTTGCAGGAAGGAAAGGCAGATGTTAAGATCTTTTCAGTGTGTTTATGTGTTCACATATCTCATTGTAGTGTTGGTTGGTATGGGGGAGGCTGAGCCTCCATTTGGCAACAGTTCACAGTGGGCAGTCCACCCAGGCTGACCCTGTTCTGAGCACTGTATGTATGCTCATTCGTTTCAGTGACTATGATGCTCTGTACCTGTTCTAACCTCCCAGAAGCTGAAGCACCTGTAAAGAGCTTGCCCAGGATGGAATACCTGGGTTCTAACTGGGCCTTTGGGCCAATCCCAGACAAATGTTCTTTGATTTCCTCAGAGCTATGTAGTTCTGGTTTCAACGTGCTTCCAAGGAAGGTGCTTTAACTGGAGACTTTAAGGAAATACGATCTGTGACCTTTAGGAAGACTTCTCATTGTATTCAACAAATATTTATTGCATCCTGTGTGCCAAGCACCCTGGCTGTAGCAGAGACCAGAAGGGTGGCCTTCTCAGGCCTGGAGACTTGTAACAGGGACCTATGAGGATTGCCAGCCACATAACCTGGAGCCTGGGGCCCTTTTTGGCACTTGGGGTTGGTGCATAGACATAACCATCTGTATGACTGGCCCACTTTAACATGGCATAGATGTGTCAAGGGTTAGATATGGAGACCCAGCCCCAACCCTGTTGTGAAACTCCTTGCCTAACGCACTTGCTAAGCATTGTTTCCTAGTTGGTTGTGTTCTTGCAGGCTTATTTTAGCAATGAGTTTAGGAATAAGGTATATCTTTAACTTAGTTCTGATTTTCCACCAAGAACTGTCCTTTATTAGTATTTGATTATTCAGGCTGTTTCAAGTGAAGTGAATTATGTGCTGATAAGAAAGGGCACAAATTAAAAGTTGTGCAGTTGGCTGTTCCCCTTACCATCTGCTAGTTCCCGCAGTGACCTTTGCTTTCTGGCCAGCCATGCCCCTCACAGCACACACGCCTGTGTGAACATCACAATGGCTTGTTGAGGAAGTGTGTTATGGGGCTTGGACATGGTGCCCAGTGCTTCAGGTGGGCCTTCATGAGGGTGGGATTTGTCTTCAGGTTGAGGAGAGGATGGATTAGAGTGGGGACTTGGGATCTCATCTTCTTTATGACTGGAGTTGTGGGACCTGCTGTTGACACTGTAAGTCTTTCTATGAACACAGAGGCCTCAGAGGCTCTGGGCCCCTTCCCAGGCAACCCACAGGCTGGGTCTCTTTCGTATGTGTTTTCAGATGTTCCAGGTCCTGGTTGTTTTATATTCCTGTTAACAGGACATGTTTTCCCTTTTGTACACAGTTGTCCCAAGATCCCTGGTGACTTCCACTTGGCTCCTGAGAGCCAGGGTTGAGTTTTTCACAGGCTGACTCACTTTGTCCTTGGGTCCCTGAAGTTGGCACTGTGTCCAAGAGCAGACTGATTTCTCATACACCTGGTGGCCTTGAGAATCCTTTAAGAAAACTTTCCTTAAACAGTCCTTTGTGCACTTCTTATTTAAACGGTGGCATCTTTAACAGTGGGTACCTAACATGACGCTATTTATGGCCAGCATCAAATAATGTGTGTTAATTCCACTGCAGAATCTCCACGATTAACAGTTAATGGACACATACTAATTGGGAGTGGATAGGCCAGACAGTCCTCACTTGATGTGAAGTGTTCACACTTCCTGGAGTCTCTTGCTCAGGCCTCTTTTTTTTCCCCTAAACTTCTGATTTATCCTCCTACCCAAGCATGCACTTCCCCTCTGGTAACCATAACTTTGTTTTCTATGTCTGTTTTGCTGTTTTGTAAATAGTTTTTCTCTGACTTACTATGATAATCTCTGGGCCCATCCGTGTTGCTGTAAATGGCATTATTTCATTCTTTTTTATGGCTGATAATATTCTGTTACATACATATACCACATCTGCATTATCCAGTCATCTGTTGGTGGATATTTAGGTTGTCTCTGTGTCTCAGCTCTTGTGAATAGTGCTGCGGTGAACTTTGGAGTGCGTGTATCTTTTTGAGTTAGAGTTTTCTCCAGCTGTATGTCCAGAAGTGGATTACTGTTTTGTATGGCTATAGTCCGTGGGGTCGCCAAGACTTGGATGTGACTGAGCAACTAAGCACACAGCACAGCATGGCGACTCTTAGTCTTTTCCTCTTTCTGAGTCGTGTAATTGACCCTTCAGCAACACAGATTTGACCTGTCCAGGTCCACTCGCATAGAGCCTGTTTTTAAGCAGTAAGTACTACAGTACTGCACAGTCTGCATACACAGAGGCCGAATATGAGTTATATGTGGGTTTTCAGCTGTGGGCAGGTTGGGAGCCCAATTTGTAAAGCAGCTGTTTCTCTCACGGGTATCAGGTGCTATGGTTTTGTTTTTCATATGCTGATGAAGATGTGTAAGTGATATTTAATATACTTTACAACAGGAAGGTAAATGGGGCCTCCCCCAGTATAAAGACAGCTGTACTGTGTTTGGGTTGCAAAGATAAATTTATACATAGAAAACAAGACAATATACAGAATATAAAGAAAGCAGAAACCCCAGAAAGTAGCAGCCTCTGGAAGCCCAGTTACAGCTGTGGACATGTTTGTGAGCTTGGTTTGGGGGATGGGGGGTAGGCAGGATGTGCTGTGAACTGGATGTAACCTCCTGTTCCACTCGGGCGTGGGGCTCGTTCCATGGCAGGGGCTCTAGAGTTCATCCTGCTCTCATTACAATCTTACTAGAGAACACCATCACTTGGATGTTTCTGGATTTCTTTCAAACCGGTCTCCTGGTGATGGTCATAGATTTGTGTCCATGCTGGGAGCACCCCATAAACACACCTGCTCTCGCCTAGTTCTCTCTACCAGGTCACAGTGAAGCAGCCACCCCCGCGGGGAATAGAGATGCTGCCTGCTCTGTGTGGAGCACTGGGGGGCCCTTGATAAATGTTCACAGACTGTTCACGAGGGCCTTTTTTCCCCAGCCACTCACAAGCAGACATTGTCGTTTTCATAAACTTGCCATTTATCCTACACTGACTGGTACTTGATGCTGTGTCGTTTCAGGTATCTTGTTAGGAAACGGAGGTCATGGTCATCTCCATATACCTGGGTAGAGTGCCTAGCTGTTAGGTTTGCAGCTGGGGTTGAAGTCTGGGACACCCTCGGACTTAGGCATTAACGTGGGAGGGTCATGCTGTGGTCATTGAGGGTGGACACTGCTGGCTCCCTTGGTCAGAACCGGGGATGCTCAGTTGCACCAGGGGGAGTGGTCCCTCTTGAGATGCCCCATTTAGACAGGCTAGTACAGCGCTACCCTTGGCTCTTTAGGTTGTAATTTAAAAAGACTTGACCCTTTCACAAGGTGTTCCAGTAGTAAGGTGCTCTCCTCAGCACATCTCCCGCCCAGGCAGCAGTGGCAGCTGTGGGGAGTTGCATCAAGTTCAGCTCTGTGTGGATCTGTAAAAATCAGTAGGACAGTCCTGTTGTTTATTTTATAACCGTTTTATTTAAGCTTGGGCCTTCCCCAC
>NW_011494635.1:16094984-16129890 GCF_000754665.1 Bison bison bison
AATTCCAGCTGAAGTGTACAGTGTGGGTCTGGACTTCGCGTATCCGCGGTCTCCAAGCATCGTGCTTGCTCCATGGCCTGTGGCATGAGTTGCAGCTGCACTCGGGAAGCAGATGCTTGTGAGAGGGCAAGCTTTGTTTCTCCCCAACCACTTCTCTTTGGATGTGGGCGGCAGTCCCTCCGAATGCTGCAGTTTCATGATCAGTGCCTCCTCGTGTTCCTGGAAAGGTGGCGTCCTGAGCCTCACTGTCAGGGCCCTGCAGTCTTACAGCCATCTGACATCACCCTTCATGTCAAGTCTGTGCTGTCTTTTCTCAGACTGACCCCTTTATACCTGAAATGAACAAGGACCCCAAGGGCTTTTGTTTCTGTTTTATCTATTGATATTTCCCATGGTTGGCATTAAAAATGAGACATTAAGTTTACTTACTCACTTAGAAATAATAGCAAACACCTGCATATTAACATAAGTAACACTCTATGGAAACTATGTTCCAAGATAAGAAATAGCTTAAGGAGAAAAGTGGCTTGGGGTTTTAAGTGTCTGACTTAGGCAGGGCAACAGTAGCCAGATTCTCCTGCCTGCTTCTGCATTCCAGCTATCATCACACCAACATCATTTAGCTTCTGAAAAACTACCTTGCCCCTGAAAGGTCACAAAACACTTCCATGTTATTATTTAGTCACTTTGCTAAGTAGTGTTGTACAAATGCTTTGACCTTGGAGGCCAGCTAGAAGGTCCGGGGGCCACACTTTGAGAACTTCTGCCTAGATCATGATTAGAAATGCTCTTGTTGAGAAATGAAAATTGAAAAAGACAGTTGTCCAGAACTTTAACACCTGGGAAATGGATTACTGTTAAGAAGATAGGCAGTGTCTTTGAATGTGGGCGTCTCAACCCTTTCCTTGCTTTGGGGGAAAGGAGTGGAATATGGCCAGTTTGCCGTCCCCAGTGAGGAGGGTTCAGTGCACACGTCTCCCTCGCAGTGTGCCGCCTGGAATGAGAGGCTTGGAGTGTGGCGAAGGTGCCTCCTGGGTGAAGAGGTCTCAGAGGTCTTTTGACCTGAGGGTGTTTAGCCTTTACTGTACGATGTCCTCTCCTCACCCACAGCCTCCCACTGGACCCTAACTAGCAGCTCTTACCACCATGAGACAGTCAGGGCTTGCAGTGGGCACTGTGGGTGATGTGGGATCTTACCCCTGCCATGGGAGTAGCCAACCCAGATGCACTCGGGACCCAGATGGACCATTGTAGATACAAAAGCAATAGGGCAGGCAGTGGGGAGCTGGAGGGTCAAGGTTCTGTGTTAACAGCCATGGGACTTGGAGATGCTAGGGAAGCAGCTGCTGGGATGCCTGCACGGATGGCTGTTCTGGGAGGTACTTTCCATGTCCAGGTCCCGGCTGTGACCACACAGTCACTGTTGCCCTCTGTCTTGGTTGGGGAAGGGGAGACGTGGTGCCCATTTGGGACCCCATCCCAGTGCTGTCCTGGGCATTTAGTGGTGGCCAAACTCACCTCATCCTGCAGACTCAGTAAGGATAAGAGCCTGTGCAGTTCAGAGGGTCCCTAAGACCCTAGCAATGGCCTTACAAGCACCAGCCCCCAGGGTATAGGTTTCAGGTTCCCTTGACCAGTGTTTGAAGCCATGTTTTCCTGTTCCCTGGGAGGCAAGAGGGAGCTGCTGTGACAGAGACCTAGACTGAGGGGTTTTACACAGTGGACTTGATTTTCCGCAGCTCCGGGGATGGGAGGCCTGGGGTCAGGGTGCCGGGGCAGTTCGATCCTGGTGGCAGGGCCATGGGTGAGCTCTGGGGCCTCTTGCCAAGCCAGTCACCCCATCTGTGAAGGCTCAGGGGTGCAGATGTGCAGACCACTACAGGAGCTTGTCTGCGGTGGCAGGGCTCTGTGGAGGACGGGGGGCCTCGTTTCCTCTGTGACCCCGACATGTTCAGGTGGCTTATCTGGTCACAAGCCTGTGTTTTCACTAAAACCTGGGGAGAGACGCTGGAGCAGCCGCTGCCACCTGTACACAGGGCGCTGGGGGCCTGACCTCGCTAGAGCTTGGCCGGGGCAGACGTCAGTCCAAGCGAGTTTTTAAGCAAAAAGTTTTGGGTTTTGTCTCCACATACCTGTAAAGCAAAAACACCTCAGAAATGTTAAACAGCAGGGTTGTTCCTAGATTTCTCTCTGCAATTACCTCTTGAGAAGCTTATTGTGCTGCAGGCACCTTTGATTCAGGGTAATTTTAGTAAACTCAGGGTTATCCTGATGGGGCTCCTGAAGGACTGAAGTGTCATCTGTACATTCGAGTCAGGATGAGTGTGGGGTCACCCGTGGTCAGAGGACACCCACCCTTCAGGGTGTTTCCCATCATCTGAAATTCCCGGACAAGCCGTCAGTAGTGACTGCTCTGTTAGTAAAAACGGAATAGTGAAAGGGGCTTTAATTGGGAAAGCTTGCCTCTTTTTTTCCTGGTAGGTAAAGAACTTTTAGCATCTTCTCAGTCTCTCTTCACCCACAGCACAGAATTAGTCAGAGACGGAAGACCCTTAATATGAAATCTCAGTAGCTGTGAACCTTGGCCTCACCTGGCAGAACTGTAAAGTGAGTTAGCACAGCCCAGAGTAATGAGGTAATGCCGTGCTGCTGCTGCTGCTAAGTCGCTTCAGTCGTGTCCGACTCTGTGCGACCCCATAGACGGCAGCCCACCAGGCTCCCCTGTCCCTGGAACTCTCCAGGCAAGAACACTGGAGTGGGTTGCCATTTCCTTCTCCAATGCATGAAAGTGAAAAGTGAAAGTAAAGTCTCGAAGTCGTGTCCAACTCTTTGCAATCCCATGGACTGCAACCTACCAGGCTCCTCCGTCCATGGGATTTTCCAGGCAAGAGTACTGGAGTAGGGGTGCCATTGCCTTCTCCAGAGGTAATGCTGTAGTTGGGAATATTTCGCGGTTGTGAGGTTTTGAGGACCAGCCTGTTTTGCTGCCAGGTACGGCAGGGCACAGAGAAGGCAATGGCACCCCACTCCAGTACTCTTACCTGGAAAATCCCATGGACGGAGGAGCCTGGTAGGCTGCAGTCCATGGGGTCGTTGGGAGTCGGACACGACTGAGTGACTTCACTTTCACTTTTCACTTTAATGCATTGGAGAAGGAAATGGCAACCCACTCCAGTGTTCTTGCCTGGAGAATCCCGGTGATGGGGGAGCCTGGTGGGCTGCCGTCTATGGGGTCACACAGAGTTGGACACCACTGAAGTGACAGCATAGCATAGGGCAGGGCAGGTGTGTGCTTGCCTGTTACCTTCTTGAGAAATGTAGCTGTTTGGTCGTTGTACTGTGAAAGTAGGAGCTTCATTGCAGTTATATATTATAACTTAAAGTGTCTCAGAGAAATAAACCCTCAGTTCATAGACCTGAACATCTTTAAATGACCAAGATGTGGTTACTTGCATGTTGCAAGTTTGTAGAAGCCAAGCCTTCAGATGTATCTGGTTGTAGAGTCCAGTTTCACCCACGTTGTTGGGGGAGCATGTTTTTTGTTCTTAAGAAAATCATTTCTGGCAGCTTATCTTTCAAGGGTTGGACAACGTAAGGGAAAATTAAGTCGTGGTTTTAGACCAGTTTTGTGGAAGGAAGTGTTTGTTCTCGTCCGACCCTAAAGTGTGAATACGTGTGACTGCTTGACATGGATCCAGCGTGTCCTTAAGCAACTAGAAATGTCATGTTATAGATGTTCGTGGTGTGTATCGAAACCCTTTTGGAGGGTAGGCTTGGAAACCCTGTCCAGGCTCACAGCCTTGTGAGCAGGTCCCGCCAGTGGGCATGCACCACTGGCACAGAGGTTCCTGGCAGCGCGCCCCCAAGGGGACAGAGGTGCCCGCAGAACACTGCTGCTGGACTGCATTTTCTGGGTGTGTGGCAGGTGTTTCCTCAAAGATACTCAGTGTGAGTCTTGAAGAAAGCAACGGACAGTATTTGTTACTGATGAAAAAATGCCAGCTTAAGTGAAGATTAGAATTTTGAAAAGCTTTTATCTGCCACCATGAGCTTGATTGTCCCAGTAAGGAAAAACATTTCAGGAGATGGACGCTGGCATTAGCAGGTGTGTCTCATACTGGCTAATGAGATATGCCAGTCTGTGGACTCTGCACGTGTGCACATGGGCACAAGATGCACTCTGAGTGCCTTAACAGTTTTATATAGTTAGGCTGTAAGCCTAGGAACGTGTGCAGAGTACGGATGTGGCTTCAGGTTCCTGTCACAACCGCTTTTTGGGGAAGTGCAGTTTGTCAAGGTTTACTGTGGTATGAGGTAATGTCCGCAATTCTGAAAGTCTTTCTCAGGTTTAATTTTGGAAATACACATCCCACATGAGCAAATGCTCTTTGGGGTCCTCAAGTTTTAGGGATATCACCGGGCCTCGACAACAAAAAGTCGGAGTGGAGAGCTGCCTGGGAGGTGGGCTTCCGCCTGTCCTTGGGTGCTGATGGGTGCCTTCAGCACCCCTAGGGGGGCCTGGGGAACCCACGGTTTCTCACTGGTAGTTGCACGTCTACTTAGTACGAAATGGAGCCGTTTTCAGCTGAGAGGACGTTTGCACTTAGGAACTTTAAGATTGTACATTTCAGGGTATCCAGGGTTTGCCTCTGGGTTTCTCTGTCCCAGTTTTAGGAGTGCCTACTGTCCTTCTCCTCTCTGGAGTCGTCGTTGCTGGTGCAGTGTGACCACTGTTTGGTGACCTGCTGTTGCATGTGGACCTACTTTAAGTTGTGTTAGGAACATAACAGTTTTTTTTTAACTTGCCTTGATCTTAGAGGTTTTGTTTTTTTTTATCTTGATAGACTTTTTTGTTTCATGACCTGAAGTTTTATGTTTGAATTTGTGAAGAAATCATGAAATTGATTTTGCAAGTATAAAATCAAGAAAAATGAATCAAATTGTCTAAAATTATATTATGTTTTGAGTTAAGTATTTCACTCCACTTAACAGAAATAACTGGATTTTCCTTTTTTGATTTTTCAGAACTCAAATCCAAAGGCATGATTTTTTTAGATTAGCATAAATTTTTAAAACTTTTTTTCCCTGAGAATGTCCTAATTTCTTTACTTTTTTCATTGTTGTGAAATATAAAAGAAAGAATTATTTCAAGTACCTTCTGAGAAGTTTCTCATTTTGAAATGGGTTTACCACTTGAAAGAGATGCAGTGGCCATGGTGTTGGGGATGGAGGGTGGCCAGAGTGAGATGGGCTCTGTCCCTTTAAAAGGAGGTGGGATGGAATGTTTGTCCTGAGGTCACTAAGGAGACCACAGTTAACAAGGGAGGCAGTTGGAGTGAGGCGAGGAAGAGGTGAGGTGAGGAGAGGCGCAGGCAGGGGTCTTGGGTATAGAATGTGAAATGTGTTAAAATGTTAATACTGAGAATTTACCTAGAAACAGAAATGTGTTTGTGGAGCATTTAGGTATGATGATTGAATGAGGAGACAGGAGGAGAAATGTTCATTAAATGCATAAATACACAAAGATAAGCTGTACCACAGGGATGTCCAATAATTATTAGTCTTCTGAAATCTTTATTAGATTTTTTAACTAAAATGACGACATAGCTACAGTGTTAAGAATTTGTAAATAATTGCTTTCACATATAATTTTCTTGTTCATCTTTTCATATTTTGTTCCTGATTCTCCCTCTGGTTTTTATTGGCCTGGGTCCATCAGAAGTAGGGTTGTAATTAGGAAGCAGCTGATACCAGTGACTGATTTTGAAATCCTCCCGCCCACTGAGGCCTCTGCACTCGACCACCAGCTCCCTCTCCACCAGGGTGCCAACCATGGCCTGTCCCAGCCCTGCTTTCATCGTGTAGTCAAAGTATGCATCTTCCCTTTTTAAAAAAAGTCCTTGCAGGGGAGCCATATCTGTGGACTGGGTGGATGTCTTTGTAGGTCACATAATGTAGACTTAAGAGATTGCTTGGAAAGTTTTGTGCCTTTTTTTCCCTTAAATGTGATTTTAGTTCTGGTTGCTTTAGATCTTTAAAATGTTTTTTTGTTTGTTTGTTTTAGGAGCTTGCTCCGTGGACACAGTCTCAAGATAATTTGCCTTGTGATCTGTGAACAGTGGCTGACGACAGCAGCATTGGGGGCCTGGTGCTTTCCTTGTGCCACAAGGTTGTAACGGCCCTGTTTGTGCTGGGTTTAGGAAGTCGGGAGAAGTGCCCATGCTTCTGTGTGGGGCAGGTAACAACGGCAGTAGTGTTGACATCTTACTGACCAGAGATGTACTGATGCGTCTTTTGTTATCCAAATGTTGTTTACCAGAGACATTTCAGTCTTACATAACAAATTATTGGCCACAGTTTTGTTTTTGCAAAACTCCCACAGTTGATAATATGTTAAATGCCAACAACACAATTTTAAGTTTTGATGTCATGTTTTTATTTCAAAAGTGGCATTATATATGTATAAAAACTGGTGTACCATTAATATTTGTTGGAAATATTCTAAACTTTAGCCCAAGAGTGTCTAATCAATCATTAGATTGAGTGTTCCTTTAGTTTACAATGACGTGTATTCTTGCTGGTGAGGGCTGTATCTTATAGAGGAAAGTCCTTCCTGCAGAAAGCCTTGGGTGACCAGGACAGTGGTGTGGCCCTTGAGGGCACAATGTCACAGGGTGGCTGCTGATGTCACAGAGCATGGGCCAAGGCCCAGAGTGGGGAACTGCAGGTCTGGATGGGGGATGGGAGGTGACACCACTTGGTGGGAACCAAACAGAGAGTTCCGTGGTGTGTGACTTTGAATTTTGTGTGTTTTCTGTTTGAAGGTTTTCATTCTGTACGAGTCCTCCCCCTGGGATGGAACGTGGCATAAAATCTGAGTTGTCATTAGCATTTAAATGTAATTGAAGCCTGTACAGCTTGGGGAAAAAATTCTTAAGGTATATACTGTATTTTTTCAGGCTTTTTTCATTTGAAATAAGAACAAAGTTTTCACAAACTGGAGCCTTTAATAATCTCTTAGAAGAGAGAAGAAATAGATGCACGAGGTGCCATCTGGCTGAGTGTCCCTGCTGCGGACCTGAGAGCAGAGCTGGGTGACCCCTGTTGTGTCGACACAGTCTCGGCTTTAGGATCTGGGTGGGTTCAGTGGGGCTGGGTGTTCAGGGTGCAAACGAGCCCATCTCCACCCTTCCCCTGCTGGATGGTGGACATCTTACACTCTGGGGCTCCAGAGTTCTGGGCCTGGAGCCAGCCAGGTGGGAGGTGGGCCCATGTCTCCCTGTGGGGAGCCAGAGAGCCCCTGCTGCCCTATCCTGCCCCGTCCTGGCAGCACCACTGCCCAGTTCCTCATTCTCCGTGACTTCTGGTATACATGCTTATCCTCAGCAGTCAGGGGACATGTTCATAGATGTAGTTTGCTCGCTGGGTTTTCCTCCTGAGCATGGGGTTCGTCACTGAATCCTCCTGCACTGTAGAAGCATTTTTGCTTTCTTTAGGTCGGGTTCTCCCATGTGTGAGGGAGTGCCCCCTGTGCTTGCTCGTAGCTGATGGGTGTCAGGCCCGGACTGCAGCCCTGGCTGATGCCTGACATGGCCTGGTTGTGTTTCCTTGTCAGGTATGGATGACAAGGGTGACCCGAGTGGTGAGGAGGCGCCCAAAGCCATCAAGCCCACCAGCAAGGAGTTCCGGAAGACTTGGGGCTTCCGGAGGACCACCATTGCTAAGCGCGAGGGTGCCGGGGATGCGGAGGTGGACACCCTGGAGCCGTCGCCCCGGCAGCAGCAGAGCCCATCCCTGCGGCGCAGTGGGCGGCAGCCAAAGCGCACTGAGCGGGTGGAGGAGTTTCTGACCACTGTGCGGCGCCGTGGCCGTCGGAGTGCCCCCGTGTCCCTGGAGGACTCTGGGGAGCCAGCGTCCTGTCCAGCGACAGACGCGGAGACTGCCTCTGAGGGCAGTGTGGAGAGCGCCTCAGACGGGAAGAGTGGGCCCAGGTCCAGCTCCATGGGTGCTAAGCAGCGGCTGGCCTCCTCGGCAAAGGCCAGAGAGGGCGAGGACGAGGACGACACGTCCGACAGCGACAGCGACGGACTGACCTTGAAGGAACTCCAGAACCGCCTGCGGAAGAAGCGTGAGCAGGAGCCCGCGGACCGGCCCACGAGGGGCATCCAGAACCGCCTGCGGAGGAAGCGGCGGGAGGAGGACCCGGCTGAGACCGTGGACGTCCAGGCAGGGGATGTGATGGAGGGCTCACTGCCTGCCTCACAGGAGCCTGAGGGCGACCTGGGGGCTGCGGCCCAGGCAGTGAAAGAGGACAGAGAGGGCCGGCAGGATGGGAGAGTGGCCCCAGGAGGGAGAGCCGAGGAAGCCGCAGACTCGATCCGGCACAAGCCGGAGTGTGAGGTGTACGACCCCAGCGCCCTGTACTGCCTGTGCCGCCAGCCTCACAACAACAGGTGGGTCTTGGGGGATGGTTGGGGGCAGAGCCAGGGAAACTGCCGGAGACTTCACTGTTCTCTTAAGAGAGTCTTAAGCTGGCCTGAATGAGTGACTTGTTTGTCGGGAAAGATGAGCAAGTCATTGTCAGAAAGAAACCAGTGGAGTGTGTGGGCACTACCCAGAACCATGCCCTTGTCAGGTGGTGGCTGGTGTGGGGTGTTGGCTGCCTGGTCACAGCATGGCAGTGAATGGGTGCGATGGCTTGCACCAGAGTGGGTCTGCTGCCCAAGAGAGCCCTCAGGACGCTGCTCAGACTGGCTGTGACTGGGGCACAGTGTGGACATTGGGTGGTTGCAGGGGTAAAGGAGTGGCTGCCATTCTCTGGACAGGCATTTGCGGTCCAGGGCAGGATGCCCTCGAAGAAAAGGATGATGTAATTTCGTAATGTACAGTGGTAGTAGAACTGAGAGAAGGGCACACTGACATTCTTTATGCTCCATGTTTCTGTAATTTTTTTTAAAAACAGTGAGTTTGACTTATTGATATTTTTAAAATTGAGTTTGTCTCTCCCTTTTCATTCCTGATACCATTGGCTTCCCTGGTGGCTCAGGCAGTAAAGAATTCGCCTGCAATGTGGGAAACCTGGGTTCAATCCCTGGGTTGGGAAGATCCCCTGGAGGAGAGAATGGCAACCCACTCCAGTATCCTTGCCTAGGCAATCCCATGGACAGAGGAGCTTGGCAGACTACAGTCCACGGGGTCGTGAAGAGTTGGACACAACTGAGTGACTAACACATTGACCGTTGTTTTATTTCAGGTTTATGATTTGCTGTGACCGATGTGAAGAATGGTTTCATGGTGACTGTGTGGGCATTTCTGAGGCTCGAGGGCGCCTCTTGGAGAGGAATGGGGAAGACTACATCTGCCCCAACTGCACGATCCTGCAGGTGCAGGATGAGGCCAGCTCAGAAGCCACAGACATGCAGGACACGAGGTCAGGACCCCTGGGTGCCGACAGCACGGACTTCACCAGTATAGGAACCGTGGAGCAGAAGTCAAGTGAAGACCAGGGAATTAAGGGTAGAATTGAAAAAGCTGCAAACCCAAGTGGCAAGAAGAAACTCAAGATATTCCAGCCCGTAAGTACTTATTTCCTGAGGCCAACAATAGAGGTGACTGTAAGCCCTCAGCTGCCTTTGGCAGAAACATCAAGGTCGGAAGCGTCTGTCTTCTGAGATAAGTTAGGTTTTCCCTGCAGTGACTGGCATAGGGCTGGACTCTGTGGGCTCTTGGGTCCATGCACCTGCTCAGGGCCAGCATGGCCTGGTCTGTTTTTTGATGTTGTTAATAACTGTGTCTGTCTCCTGTGCTGTGATTACTGATTTAACGTATTTCATAATTTTTTAAAAAATTACTCTTTAGTGTTCTCACGACCAGCATCCTGAGCTTAAAGTTCAAGTGCACGTATTAAGAAAATTACTTTCGAGTCACAGGAGCACGTGTGCACCTGTATCACCTGCCCTGTCTTGAGAAAACCAGTAGTCTCATCCCCACCTCAAGGCAAGATGCCAAGGCCACCCAGAGTGGCGGCACAGCTCCTCAGGGTGACAAGGTGACTGTGCCTGATACACCCTCTGTGATGGTGTTCCCCACTCGCCAGTGTTTGTGCAGCTCTTTTTTCCTCCTTTCCCAGCTCTTTTCACACATGTCTTGTCCAGGGGTTGTGGTTTCCGTGCATCTTGAGAACTGTCTCAGGTGCTCACGAGTGTCACACTCAGTGTGTTTTCACCCCAAGCCTTCCTTGAATTGGGGGCCCACCCCACCACCATGGCCCATCTCTTGTAGGTGTTGTAGATGCAGGCGTCCTGTGGTGGGGTCCTGTGGTGGCCATGTCAGCACCCTTGCCATCACCCCCTTGCAGTGAGTTAGCTTTGAGGCCTGGACCCTGTCCTGGGGGTGTGAAGAGGCACTAAGTGGAAATATGAGAATAACTGGTAATTAAGGAAAACATAACAGAAATGGAAATCAGCAGGAAGCATCATCTTCCTGCTGTGTTTAAGACTGCACATAAGCTTAAGTGTTTTTTCTGGGTAAAACTTGGATTCTATGGAGGAAAGTCAGTTAAGTACATTATTTGAGGAAAAAGATTTTGCTCAAGTGCATTTCATGTATATGTCACATACATTATTAGTCTTGACCATTAAAATGTGCTTTAGTAATCATGGCCACAAGCAGCTGTGTTCAGCCCTTGTCATATTCCAGATTGCTGCTGGATAACAGGTGACCAGAACTTAGCGACTTAGACAATACACATCCATTAACCCAGAAACCCAGGCCTAGCTGAGCCAGGCCCTTGGTTCTGGGTCTTATAAGACTGCTCTCTGTGTGTCAGTGGGGCTAGGGTCTCATCAGTCTCGGCTAGGGTAAAATGCATATGAAGTATGTTCCTGGCAGTTTCTGTGACATGCTTATACTGGACCTGTTGTTTCTGAGATCCGTGTGTAATTGGGTGTTCTGGCTGTTGCCTGAGGTCCTTGACTGCAGAGCCCAGGCCTCGGCAGCCTCCCATCAGAGCCAGCAATGGAGTGTTCACTCTTCTGGAGGCTCAGTTCCTCTTTTGAGGGTTTTTACCTGATAAGTCAAACCTTTGGACTAACTCAAAAGCCTCTTACCTGGTATCTTAATTAAATTGGCAAAATCCATGCCCATACGGTCAATGACAGAACCTAATTCTGGTGTGAAATCCCGCTGTGTTGAGAAGTGTGCAGCAGAAGTCCTCTCAGAGTTCTGCCCACTGTGCGGGGCGTGAAAGGTGGTTGAAAACGTGATGCCTCACTCAGGGGAGGGAGGGTTTATGTGTTTTGAATAAACAGATACATTTTTATGCATAATCATTCATACATGATTAAAGGTGTTAATCTCGGTACCATAAATAGTGACCTTACAGAGCATGGTGCCTGCCCCAGCGGGGGACTACATTGAACCCGTGTCTGGTCTTGCAGGTCGTGGAAGCGCCTGGTGCTGCCAAGTGCATCGGCCCTGGGTGCTCAAGCGTGGCACAACCTGACTCGGTCTACTGCAGCAACGACTGCATCCTGAAGCACGCTGCGGCCACCATGCGCTTCCTGAGTGCAGGGAAGGAGCAGAAACCCAAAGCAAAAGAAAAGCTGAAGACAAAGCCAGAAAAAATCGTTCTTCAAAAATGTAGCGTTCAAGTAAGTTGACCAAGACCGGCCATTTGCGTAGTTGAAACCAAAATTGCCTGGAGGTGCCAGGCTTGGTGGGTTGATTGAAAGAGAGGAAGGTACACAGGCCCAGAGGGGCCAAGACGCCTGCACGCTGCCCTCCGCCTTCCCCACCAGTGTTCTGGTCAGAATTACGAAGAGGCACGTGTTCTCATGTTTTCTTCTCCTGCCTCTAGCTGAGGGACTAACAGAAACACGGAAGCCAGTGGCTGCATGGAGTAGTTCACCCCGCAGATCAGCCCTCCGGGGAGCGAGTGGTCCCTGTGGGAGTCTAGGCAGCGGGGTTTGGAAGTGGGCCCTGAGGGTGCCCACATTGAGTGTTTGGGGGGGTGCAGGGGTACGCCTGTCCTCTCCACATGCTGTTAAGTCCACAGCCCCTGTCTGGGCAGTGTTGCTTGGGGGCGTTTTCAAACGGGGGCACTGCCTGCTGTGCTCGAGCTTCATTTCACTGCTTCGCTCCAAAGCCCCTCATTATCCTGTCAGCCTGGCCCCTCAGCAGGATGTTAGGGCGGTGGCCGATGCAGCTCATGGGCTGGGGTGACCCAGGAGCTGAGTGTGTTCTGACCTGCGCTGCTGAGTAAAACAACCGCAGGCTAACTTCGGTGATCTCCCTAGTGATTGGGGCTTTACTGATTATCCAGGCAGGCATTAAAATCTCTTCTGTGCACAAGAGACTGGCTTCAGACAAGAAGGAAAACGCGGTGAAGAAGGCAGCAGTGGCCCCTCCCAGGAACGAGGTCCTCACTAAGGAGCCAGTCTGTGAGAGCAGCACGCCGTCCTGGGCCAGCGACCACAATTACAATGCAGTAAAGCCAGAACAGACTGCTGCCCCCTGGCCGCCACTGTTGTATAAATGTATGTATCACCCAGGGGGAGCTCTGGACCCTTCCTGGTCTTTCTGGACGGCCGTGCACTCAGGCCTGTTCAGAGCTAGGAGTTCTAGCCATGTGTGGTGCTGCACCTGCAGAGATCGGAGCCCTTGCCCGAGGCCAGGAGGCCTCCTGAGCCTGGCGCACCCTTCCTTAGTCTGTTGGGACTTCCTGTCAGTGTTTCCAAAAAGCTGTACCAGCTCATGGCTGAATGTTCACCTCTGACCATTGATGTCTTTAATCACTTTCTTTATTATTAGGCTCTGGTAAGTATGTGTAGTGTCTTCAACAGAACCTGATGGTGGGGCACTCAGCCCACCCCCAAGGTCCGCCGGAGTCTGCCACGGTGCCACCACCGCCGGGAGCTCTCCACATGGGGCTGTGCCATGCAGCCTGCTCCCTACACACGTGACCCTCTCTTCTCTGTATGTTGTGGGAATCTCTTACTGCACAGTAGTGATGTAGCTGATTTTCAGCTGAAGTATGATTTTTAGGAGTTAAATTATTTTTGACCAAACTGGGATTTTTTTCACGTCCAATTCACATACTACACATGACATAAATACACATGCCAGTCCTGAAGGCCCTGGCCCACTTCCTGTGCTGGAAGGTAAGTGAGCAAGACATCTCTGCACTGAGCAGCACCCAGACCAGGAGTCCCGCCCTGCCCTCCTCCCCCACTTCCTGGGAATGGGCTTGGATGGGTCAGACAGACTCATGCAGTCCCAGAGGAGACTGTGCAGCTTGACTCTCCTCTGTTCTTGTTTCTCAGCCTCGTTCTCCAAAATTAAATTTTGGACGCTTAAATTGCTCCAGGGCACATTGTATTCTGTGATTGAGATTATTTTGTGCTCAGGTTTAATTTATGCTCTTAAACTCTTGCAACTTTTTTGAAAGCACCAAAAGGTTAAGTGGTCCTAAATTTCCAGATTACAGGCGAGTGCTGCCTCCCTTCAGCCCAATCTTAAGCTAGTCCCCCAAAGGGGGACCTCCTGGCTATAATGTGGCTAGAAAAC
The DNA here is from genome assembly GCF_000754665.1 of Bison bison bison. Lineage (NCBI taxonomy): Eukaryota > Metazoa > Chordata > Mammalia > Artiodactyla > Bovidae > Bison > Bison bison. Next base: position 16,108,551 of record NW_011494635.1, read on the forward strand.
TGCATAACTAGATGCGTTTTTGAGAATGTAAATGACCCAAGACCTAAGAAATGAAGTTGCAAGTAAACTGCAAAGTGATACTACGTGTATGTATGTATATTTTTATATATATATATATATATATTTATTTTCGGATATTAGGAGTGAGTGGTTAAATATTAACCAGATGCTGTATTAAAATGAGTTTCAGTACACCTCAGATTGTTTGAACTAAGAACTTCGTGCTAACAGCGTGTCAAATTTCCATCAAGTTATAGCACCTCAACACAGTAGAGGCACACCTCTACACAGCAGCGCTTTACAGGGCTTATGATTGGACCTAACTGTAACCGTCGCCCGGCCATGAGCGGGCGGGGACAGCCTCTGGGATCCTGTGCTAACTGCTCTTGGTTGGTTGGTGTAGGCATGTGGCAGAATAAAAGGAAGACTGGGATGTAGCCACAAACTTGGGTGATTGATTACTCTCCAATTTCCTTCTCTGTCGACCAGAATCCCCCAGGCTCTGAGCTAGGAGTCAGCTGTAGGGTGCTCCACAAGTTAGGAAAGTTGACAGACAGGAGGGGTGGGCACTTGTCCCCCAACTCTTTATTCTGGGTTTTTGGTGGAAGACTGGGGTGGAGGGGTGGGGAGGTGGGGAGATCGGCCCGCGAGGAGGCAGTGACTGCTCACAGGCGGGTTTTCTCTTCCCTCTGCCCTGCCTTTTCTCTCTGCACATCAGCTCCTCACTGACTTTCCCAGCACATTTACGGCTCAGAACCACGTGGATGGATAGCCACAACTTCAAGCCTGCATAAGGCTAGTTTTTGAGCTAGTTGAGCTAGTTGCTTCTGATGATTTTTTGTTATCCCAGAAATGTCATCTTCCCAAAGATGATTGGGAGGAGCGTTAAAGGGCGCTGGTAAACACCCGACTTCGCCTCGGTGAGTAGCAGCTGTGCCTCTGCCTCTTCCCCAACCACCACCTGACAGGGCGGGGGCTGCGGACCTTCCCCAGGGCCCTGCACACACACTCAGCAGGGCCCTTCCTGCCACCCGAGCCTCAGGTGTGACTTTTCTCTGGGTGCAGGTGATGCCAGGACAGTCATCAGGAGGGGGCGTTGTCCACATGGCCCTGGGTCCAGGTCAAGTCTTGGGTAGACGTTGGGAGGTCAGCGTGCTGCCCCGGCGGTGCTCTGGACGCTCCTCTCCCAGGCTGGCCCTGGCCTGAGGTTGCGGGTGAGGGGCAGCCCTTGCTGTGCATGAGGGCTCTGACCTACTGCCCCCGTGGACATAGAGCCCTTCACATCCTTGGGGTGATGGGAGTAACATATACTTGCTCTCTGATATTTATTTATATTGTTTTTCAGAGTTTCTGTACAGTTTAGCTTAGGGAAACAGTTGCCGTTTTATTTCTCCCCCAAATTATGATGTATGTTCCTGTTTTCATAGTTCTGCAATTCATTTTTCCTCTCCATCTCCTCCTCTTCACTTCTCAGTACTATCCAGGCACAAAGAGGGCTGAAGTGTTTTTTCTGAAGTGTCCCTGGTTTGTTAGAACTTGAAAGTGGGACTCTGACAGACTCAGAACATTTCCCCATATTTTAGGCTCCCTCCATGGCCCCGAGGTGATTTGAACAAACACGGGATTTGAACAAAATTTTGAATGAAAAATGAAATTCCTGCAGTGTCCTTTAGCTTTGAGAATTAAAATGGGAACCCCTGGCAGAACCTGTGCGCCAGGTCCAGTGATGCTGAGCAGCCTGCTGGGACACAAGCGTGGCCCCCGTGAGCCACATGTCCAGTCTCCCAAGTTGCGGCTCCGTGGGCTCCAGGACCCAGGGACGTGGTTTCACAGGGGCGACACCTGTCACAGGCTGTGAGAGGAGAAGAGCAGTCAGTAGCAATGGCCCCCTCGGAGAGACATGTTTTATCAGCTGCATGAGCCATTTTTATCCGTCTCTTCCAGGATAGTGGCAAAAAAAAAAGTGTTTGGTGACAAACTAGCTTTGCACATCTGCATCTCTCCCCCCACTTGGAGTCAGAACCTGTTCTCATACAGAGTTCACCAAGATGGCTGTTTTTTGTTACCCATACAGCTGGAATGTTTTTGGATGTCATTGACATTATCTGGTATTTTTAAGTATTTTACTTCTCACAAGTGTTTGATTTTTTAATAGCCAGCTGTTCAGAAAGTTAGTGCAGGGAAGGTTTTGCATGCACAGGTGTTTTCTCTGACTGGCCCTCAGGTGTGCCCAGGCTGCCCCCCCATAGTTCTGGTGTTTCACCGGGGGCGTGGGGTAGAAGCTTCCAGCAGGACCGGTCTTGCTCACCATGCCTGCTCTTCTGTGGCCTGCGTGTGGCCTGTGGGGCTCTGTGTCTCCTGTGACACATGCAGACAAGCCCTGAGGCAGAGTCCTGAGGTGGCATCGAGTCCACAAGGCCTCTGAAGACGCAGCTGTACACCCTCCCCTGTGGTTCATGGGGCTCAGGTGTGTTTGAACGGTTAACACCCTCGATGTTTGTTGCACATCACTGTGCACATAGTTATAGTCTTTCTTCTGAAAGTTAAAGAAGTTAACCTAAGAAGATCGATAAAGTTTTCCACTTTAAATTTATGTAAACGAAGCTTGGGGCGTTGCCGTGCACCGGGAGGCATCAACAGGACAAACAGCAAGGTAACTGCCGCTTAACCCTCCGGGTCAGCAGGTGCCTTGGGCCACAGGCTCCACTGAGCACCACCCTTGGGGACTAGGGGCCTGCAGGGTGGGGGCAGTAAGCGTCCAACCTGCCCCTGGCTCCATCACGGTTCTTAAAGTTGTAGATGATTTAGGCACAGACGAGTGAAAACTGAACCTCATTAAAGTGGTAGGAGTGCCTGGCGGCAGGGTCAGAACTCAGGATACGCAGCAGCTCTGCTCCTGGTGGGGTCTCGGGGCAGGGGTCACCCCCACCACTAGCCATGCAGACAGGACACGGGAACACTGCCTCCCATGGCCTCCGTCCCATGTCATCCTGGTGATTCCTGTTGAAGGGGTGACTTTGACCGTTTCTTTCATACATTACCAACCCATTATGGATCATTCAGTATTTTATTTTCAAAATGCTGTATGTGAAACTATTAAAACAGGAAGGGTTGTTTGCCTCTGAACGTGTACTCGGTTTTTTGCAAATTTATTATGGATAGTTCTCTGCACCTCTCTAGGTGTAAGTCACTCAAATACTGGATATCAGTAAGAAAAAAGTCCATCTGGACAAGCTTTGGCCCCAAAGCAGAACAGTTAGGCTATGCACCCACATACAGACCCCTGCTGTGAGAGCGCAGGGCCAGAGCTCAGGCCTCCCGAGTTTTCTCTGTACCACCGCCGCCCCCCCTCCCCCCCGCAATGTAAGCATTACTACTACTACAGGAGAAATTCACTGAAGAATAATTAAGCAAAGGTACAAAAGCAAAATGGTGTTTTTCACACCAGGAGGAGTCAAAAAGTTGAGAGGCAGCATCATACATGGCCAGGCTGAGCTGAAAATAGAGCTGCTGATAACGGTATGCAGAGTCCATCCCCCAGAGCTACTGTGGCCTCTGAGCCCTGGCTGGTCGGTTCCCTTACCCGATCCTTGGGCAGTAGCTGCCTTGTCTGGGCAGGTTTGTAGCCACGTGGGAATGGGCAAGGGGGGAAAGGGAGGGGGTCCTCTACTCACACCATGCGGTGAGTCTTGCTTGGCGCCTGGTCACACCAGAAGCTCTGATTCCTTTGACATTTACAGCCCGTGCTTCGTAAGAAGTGTCCCCCAGCCTGTGCTTCCCCTGTACCCCACTTTCATTGTTACTCTAAGCCTCGTATCTAGGGGCTTTTAGGGTAAATTGGCACCTCGTTTGGGCAGGATGAAAGGCATAAAGCCATGGCCGTCCCTCAGGGTTTCTCGCCGGGCCCTGTGAGGAGCCACCCTGCAACAGCCTTGACTGGGCGCGGGCAGCCCGTCGCTGCTGCCTCGTCCTGCTGCAGCTGCACAGCACTGACTGCCCGTGGAGGGCGGCCCTCCACGCCGCTGTCCTCCCGTCCCCACCGAGGCCCACCAGTGCCACCCAGTGGCCAGCGAAGCTGTAGCGCCACAGCTGCCTCACCGAGTGACAAGGCCTCCGGTTTCATGCTGATTGGGAAATTAGCCAATTAGAATGTTGCTGGTCCCTGAACGCACCGGCCTGCCTGGTTCCTACCGGGCTTCACCACAAACAACTCATTTCCAGTACAAACCAATGGCCGGACCCAGCAGAAACGACGTCATCTGGGGCAGTGACCAGGCCACCGGGCAGCTTTTCCTCCTGTAGCTGCTCCCCAAGAAAACACCTAGCCTGGAACTTGGGCCACTCTTTGCCACAGGCAGGACCCCAGGATGACCCAGACTAGGCACACACTCCTGGGGGAGGGGGCTGTGTTCTTCCAACTTGCAGGCTGGTAGTCTTCCCTGCTTCCTGACAGCACTGGGGGGGGTCTGCCGTCTCTGGAGCCACGATGCCCTGGGGGTGCTGCTTTCCTTCCCTTCTGTGAAGGTGCACACACGGTAACAGGAGTTTGGGTGAAGAGTCAGCGGTGCAATTTAAGCTCTACACAGAAATGAGTGTGTCATTGTCACACTCCAGTGCTGTGTGGTGTCCTGCCATTTCGGCAGCAACCAGCCCACATGTGATGATGGGGCCAGACGGACAAGGGGGACAGAAACAACTAGCTGTTAAGGTCCACTAGTGTCCATATTTTTGCCAGTTTCTTAATTTACACTAGTCACACCTACTTACATACTCTGAGATGCAGGGAAGGCAGGATGAAAGGTGACTTTAAAAAGCCAGAAGCAACTAGTTTTCCAAGAAAGCAGAAGGCTGGTTCGGGAAAGCTGTCCCCTAATTCTCAGGTGATGTTCACTTACTGCACCTGCTCCTGCTCCTGGACAGCAGATCGCTCACTTCAGTCACCTGGACTGGGAATGGCCCAGAAATAAGCCTCTGGCTTGTGTTTCCGAGTGAGAGTGCACCAGTGAGACAGCACAAGCGTGGGTCTTAGGGAGTGAAGGATGTGAACTTAACAGGAATTGTCACCTGAAACAATGTAGGTGCCACGTGGCAGGATTTGAGACCCCATCACAGGTGCCTCACTGAGGATTCTGGAAGCACTTTAGGCTACCATTTTGCAGTTGTTTAAAAATGTTAAAAATAATCTCAGTGGAGGTTGTAAAACAGTGACTGGGCTGGTTTTAGGTCTGGATTTTAATCCTGACAGGCTGGTTCCTTCATCCCCTGCTGGTGGTCACATCTGGGACTGCATCCTGCTGCACTCTGTTCTTTTCCCTCAAGAAGAGGGCCTCCACCCATCTCATTTAACCTAAACTCTAGCAGTCCGCACATTAGGTACTGCAGACCCTCTTAGCCAAGTCAGCTGGTGAAGAAAAGTTTCCATGTACTGAGGTGTGGCAACTCCCTTAGGGACGTGAACTTGAGCTGACGAAATAATACGTACAGAAATGTAATTTTTCATTTTAGTTACTGTGAGGTTCCCAGTTTTTACTGTATGAACTGATTTGCTGATGGGATGTGGGTATTGGCCAGCGGGGCGGACGTAGAGCATGAGTGAGCCCTCCACGGGAAGTGGGTGGTCTTGGGAAAGCCTAGACAGTATCACATGGGGGTGCCAGCAGACACGGGACTAGTGGTTGGGACACCATGGATGAGGGGCATGGATCAGGCTTTGTGAGATGGAAATGGGAGACTGGAAGTCAAGATTGTTGCTTGATGACAATGAACTGTCTCTAACCCGACTCTTAATTAAAAGTGTTGGGTGTGCATAGTAGCCCTGTTTCAAACTTGGTTAAAAAGTAATTTCCTTTAAACTATGAAGTGGAAAAAACTTGCAGTCCCTGGGCTTTTAGCACCCTGTCTGCCCTGGCACTGCCAGTGTTGGAGGCAGGGCACTTCTGGAGGGCAGCGCTCTGACCCTGTGCCAGGATGGCCCTGTGTGATATTGGCCGTGAATGCCTTGGGGCTGTTGTGGGGTCAAGCCTTAGCTGCAGATAGGGTCTCACTTTCCTCACTGGACTTTCCCTGGGTCTCCCTAGGACAGTTTTAAGAAGCACCAGGGGGTGACAGATTGGTGGCTCTAATCTCTGGGTAAAGTGGGAAGGTTGCTGGAACATCTTGAAGTCTCCCATTTAGGTGCTGGGGGCTCACCGTGCCATGGGAGTTTAAGTCTGCACCTGGGCAGGCAGCCTCTCCATCGGTCCCATGTGAGATGACCACCTGCCCCAGCTGGTGTCCCCATGCTGTCCCAGCTCACACCCTGGACCCGCCTGTTCCCCCATCCTGCCCATCTGGGTCCAACCATTCTGGGCAAGTGGACCGGAGCGGGGCTGTCTGGGAGTGGGCCGTAGAACCCAGACTGTTTGTAAAAAAAAAAAAAAAAACGTCAGTGACGGCTGGTTTTAGGTCTGGATTTTAATCTTGACAGGCTGATTCTGAGAATGACCTGCTTTGCTTACCTGCAGGTGCAGCTCTCTCGGTCTGATACAGGGTTAGGTATACTCTGTCAGCATGAAGTACTGGCATAAAGATTTCCATTTTAGTTTTTGACTGCATCCCTGTCTGGGTTAAAAGCTCGAACCTACTGTCTTAGCCAGTAACAAGCTGCAGCTGGAGGCATGTGAATGGGAATGTGTTGTGGCCCTGCCACCCAGCTCCTGGCATAAAAGTAGCTGGCCTCCTCCATGTTGCAGTCTTCTCCCAGAATCCTGTGTCTCATTAATCTTACCATGTCCAATTGACTTTCTGAAAGAATGGTGAACACCTGTGAGCCCCTTACCCCTGGGATGGACTCTTGCTAGTACTTTCAGAGCCTTGTGGTGTTGGGGAGGCGGTGGTGGGCAGTGAATATGCATTTAAAGAGTGTGTCTGCTGCATTCTGGAAAGGTTTTCTAAGTTCATGTTTACTAAAAATTGCACTGGAGTTCTCCATGAGAGTGGTCTTTGAAATTATACCTTTTCTTGATAAAGTGAAATTTGCCCTTCAATTTTCAAGTTATGTTAGCGGTTTAAATTTAGCCTTTAACAGCTTACTGGATTATTGGTTTTTTAATTAATAATAAAGCGTTTGTCCTCAAAGTATATAGTCGCTATCAGAATTGTTGCTGGTAGTCCTTTTTACACTCCGTTTGTGAATTCAACAGTTACTTTAAAAGTTCTCTTTAAGTCCGTCTCACAGAGTAATGCCTGGTTAGCTCTGCTGGTTTCTGGTGCACATGCTGTGTGGGCCCCCCACGCCCCCACCTCACTAAGCGGGTCTCTCTCCTTTGCAGCCGTGAAGGAGGACAGACGCATGGAGGACAAGACGGCTGTGGTGGTGGCGAAGAAGTTGGCTCCTCCAGGCTCCTCGGGGGCTGGCAGACAACCTCCGGGCAGAAATCTCCTTCCAAAGAAATCCCCTTCTTTTGCAAACACAGCGGTGGCCAAGCCCACTGTCAGAAAGTCGCCCTCAGGCTTCAAGGGCACCATCCCTAAGAGGCCATGGCTCTCGTCCACCACCTCCCCCTCAGGCAGCGCTCCCTCTGCCAAGCAGGCAGGGCTGGTGACTGCTGCTGCCACGTCTGCTTCCAGAAAGTTCCCCAGCTCTGCTGCTTCTGTGGGAGCTGTCAGGAAGCCTGGGAGCACCTCCGTTCCCCTGGCCTCTCCAGCGCCAGGACGCCTGGGCCCCGTGAGCCCAGCCTCATCCCAGCCAAATTCACAAATTCGGCAGAACATAAGACGCTCCTTGAAGGAGATCTTGTGGAAAAGGTGCGGTTTCACTATTTCTTATCTGTTAAAACGGATGGCTTTCCCCATAAAAAGTGGCAGTTTCATGGTAGCCCCACTGTTCAAAGGAAAAAGTCACACGTGGGACTTCCCTGGTGGTCCAGTGGTTAAGACTCCTCGCTTCCTCAGAGGAGTTTGGGTTCAATCCCCGATCGGTAAACTAAGATCCCACATGGCACATGGCACAGCCCAGAAAATAAAGTCACTTGTAAGTGCAGCAGTTGATGTGGGGCTTTTTTCATTCCTTCTAGGGTCAATGACAGTGATGACTTAATTATGACAGAAAATGAAGTAGGGAAAATCGCACTGCTCATCGAGAAGGAGATGTTTAACTTGTTCCGAGTCACGGACAATCGGTACAAGAGCAAGTACCGCAGCCTCATGTTCAACCTCAAGGACCCTAAAAACCAGGTGTGTGCCAGACCCTTAGGAGTGGGACAGCCCTGGCCAGGTGCTGCCCCAGGCCTGTGGTCAGGACACTCGGTCCCTGCAGTGGCTGTGCGTGAGTGCTGTGCACTGTCCTCATGGGGCCAGGCACTTGCCTGGCCAGGCTCCTGCCTGCCTGCGCTACCTCTTAACTCCGTACCTTCTTCAGTCGACTGTTTTCTGTGAGGTGATCTCTAGCAGGGTTGGTGCAGCAGGCCATCAAATCAGCTGCCCACCTCGGGGCCCCTGTTGTCTGGGCCCTCAACTGGCCTCGGGGAAGGAACTTAACCTTGCTGTGGTCTCCACATCGTTTCTTCTTAGAATCAGACCTGCAGAGGTTTTAAAGGCATGAATGAGACCTGTTTGTTTATAGGGACTTTTCCATCGAGTTCTGCGTGAAGAAATCTCATTGGCAAAACTGGTGAGAATGAAACCAGAAGAATTGGTCTCCAAAGAGCTCTCTGTGTGGAGAGAGCGAACGACAAAGCCTGTGAGTACTGGCAGAAGCGGTGGCTGGAGGCCCAGAAGTGAACTAATAGCCTTTTGGTGCAGGTGAGTCCTCTTGGGGAAGAAGGGCTAAGGCTTTATGTCTTTCTCATTTTAGGTGATGGAGTCCAGAACGAAATTGCACAATGAGACTAAGAAGCCTGCCATTAAACAGGAAGCTGTTCCCGACATGGAAGACTCTCCACCAGTGTCAGACTCTGACGTGAGCACCTGCACCTTTGGGGCTTCCAGATATCGCTGGGTGTTTGAGTTATTGGGAGGACACTGACCTTAAGCAAGTGTGTGGAGTTCTACTGCTCCTCAAGTTCTTGTGTCCAGTGGTCCTGTTCTCTTTCTTCAGTGATCCTTAGTCATGTGGGGTGCTTTCTCATGGTGCTGTTCATTTGGGGATGGGTTGGAAAAGAAGTGACCCCTCTGCCACTTGATGTGTGTTAGGAACAGCAAGAGTCGGTGCGGGCGGCCCCCGAGCGGAGTGCAGCGCCGCTGCCGGGTGTCTTCAGCAGCATGCTGCAGGACACGACCAGCCAGCACCGGGCGCACCTCTTTGACCTGAACTGCAAGATCTGCACGGGTGAGCAGGCCTGGGGACACTGGAGGCCTCTTCCTGACCTTGGGCTCAAGCCAAGTCAGATAGTCAGGAGCTGGAGTACGCCCTGCCTTCAGAGTGCCACTTCTTAAAGCTGGGGTCGTCCATCTGCTCACGGGCAGGCTTCGTCCTCCACCATGTGGGATTTCTCACGCAGGCCTTCCTCTTGTTCTCCAGGTCAGGTTCCATCCTCGGAAGATGAACCAGCTCCGAAAAAACAGAAGTTATCAGCTTCTGTCAAGAAGGAGGAGTCCAAGTCCAAGCGTGACAGCCCCCCACCTGAGCCAGTTCTCAGCGAGGCAGATGACGCGGCACCCGAAACCCCGCCTGAAAATGCCTCAGAGCCAGACCTGGAAAGTGCAGCTCACACTCACTTGGAGGGGAAGTACCTCCCAGTGCCTCTGGAGGACAACCAGCCTGAGCCCCCAGCCCTGGAAGGTCTGCCCTGCCCCACCCCTGGTGGTGGCAGTGTGCTCACCATGGTCACGATGTCCGGCCGGGACCCCAGGACTGCACTGGGCGGGCCGAGCACGGTCACAGCTTCTGCAGCAACCCACCTGGAGGGCACCACCCCAGCAGAGCCCCGACAAGATGTACCAAAGCCAGTGCCACCCTCCGTGACGGTGCCCAAGTCCATCCTGGCCAAGCCGTCCGCGTCCCCCGAGCCCAGATACCTCCTGTCCGTGCCGCCGTCCCCAAGCATCAGGTGCAGCCTCTGCGTCCTTCCTTTCCAGTGAACAGGGAGAGCAGTGATGAGTGATTCAGTCATTCAGCTCTGAAATCCACCCAGAAATGCAGCTCTCTTCAGTTTTCTGTTTCATAAAAAGGCATTTTTTAAAGCTTCGGTTTTAGGGTGACTGGTTATCCTCTTAGAGATATAGATCTTAAAAACTAAATTTAGAGCCATCTGCTTTTGTTGCCTATACAGTATATATTTCTTTGACAAAATATATTTGGTGTCTCAGATGGTAAGAGTCTGGCTTCCCTGGTGGCTCAGACAGTAAAGAGTCTGCTGCAATGCAGGAGACTTGGGTTCGATACCTGGGTGGGGTAGATCCCCTGGAGAAGGAAATGGCAACCCACTCCAGTATTCTTACCTGGAAAATCCCATGGACAGAGGAGCCTGACAGGTAATCCTCTGTGGATTGCAAAGAGGTTGCAAAGAGTCAGACATGACTCTCACACAATTTAAGTAAATACTGGCAATTCTTTGGGCAGAGAGAGAAGGTTCACTTACTTTCTGTGGTTTTGTTTTGCAGCATCTCAGAGTCCCGGTCCCCTCCTGAAGGAGATACAACCCTCTTCTTGTCTCGACTCAGCACCATTTGGAAAGGATTTATTAACATGCAAAGTGTAGCCAAGTTTGTCACTAAGGCGTATCCTGTCTCTGGATGTTTTGATTATCTCAGTGAGGTTAGAACCGAGAGAGAGAGAAGTGTGAGAGTGTGTGTGTGCGCACACACGCATGTACACACCTGTTTTTCAAGGAACTCTGATCCCGCACTGGAGTCAGATGTGAACCAAGAGAGAAGTGTGTATGTGTGTGTGTGTGTGCGTGCATGCGTGTGTGTGCACAGGCGTGAGCATACCTGTTTTCCAAGGCACTCTGATCATGCACTGGAGTCAGAAGTGTGACCGTCTTCCTCTTGAGTGTCTGGATGCACAAGCTCCTCTAGAGGCAAAATAGGGGCTGTTTGTACTGGGCTGAGTCTGAGATTATGCAGTTCACACAGTGGTGGGAATCCAGACCCTTCATCTTCCCTGAAAAAGCTGAAGCTCCTCTTCCTCCTCCCTCTGCTCCACTGGAGCTTGTACAGGACCCGGGTGGGTGTATGTGTGCCCAGCCGCATGTGTGCAGGGGCACACACACAGCACCATTGTTTTTCAAAATTAATGAAACAGCACTAGCATTTTAGACTCAGCCAAGAGTGCTCAGGCACTTCTGAATCACACCTGATTGTTGCTGTTTGTTCTTAAAAGAGAACGTTAAAATGCTTTGCTGTCACCCTAGTTAGTAGACGGTTGTCCTTGTACCATCCTTGGGGTTGGTCATTCATGATCCTGGATGTTAGTTAACTGAGCAGCGTTTGACTGTGTAATCGCTACTTTGTTTGGAATAGTTGTGGTTTTCTTGTGAATCTGGTGTCTGGGGTCTCTCTGTGACCACCAGGGTTTTACTGGCCACTTACTCAGAGTCTGTTCCGTTTAGGACCTGCCCGACACGATTCACATTGGCGGGAGGATTGCTCCAAAGACCGTTTGGGATTACATCGGCAAGCTCAAATCCTCAGTGTCCAAGGTACCTGCCTGCAGCCTGGTCGCTGTGCCCGAGAAAGGAGGGGTTTGTTAGTACTTGAAATGTCTCAGTTTGTGAGATGTTTCCAGGTGAATGTTTCAAATCCAGCTGACAGCTGGCCGCCCTGTGAGGGTGTTTGGGGAGCATGGCGGTGGAAGCTTTGTGATGTGTGTGCAGCTGAGTCGGTCAGAAACATGGGTGCTTTGCTTCCTTACTGTTGAGCTGCTGGAGTGGGCAGCGGTGGGGGGCCAGCAGAGATGTGGACTCAGCTATGAATCTGCATGTGTGCTGCTCTTTGGTGGAGGGGCTCTGGATTTGTTGAGGTCACAGAGGGTGATGACCCTGGTCCAGTTCAGCCCTTGGGTTTCAGAGCTGCAGACAACTCATCACACGCTTCGTGGTTTCTTAGCTCTGTGTCAGATACTGGCCCTACACGCAGATGAACCCTTTGGTTCAAAAACCCCATGAGGTGAGATCTGTGTCGAGATCCCCCTGGGACTATAAATAGAAATAATTTTAAAGAGGCTCCTCCGAGACCAAGATGGAATCCAGCAGTCTTGAGTCTCGGGCCTGTGCTCCTTCACCGCCCTGTTTTTCTCACGTGTTGGGCAGCAGGACTGGGCACTGCTTCCCTCGCAGCTGCTCCTAAGGCTCAGCAGTTTTTCCGAGCAGCTATAGACCCATGCTCCCGTCCTGTCTGTCCAGGAGCTCTGTCTGATCCGCTTCCACCCCGCGACCGAGGAAGAGGAGGTGGCCTACATCTCACTCTACTCCTACTTCAGCAGCCGCGACCGCTTCGGCGTTGTGGCCAACAACAGCCGGCACGTCAAGGACCTCTACCTGATCCCACTCAGCGCCACTGACCCCATCCCCTCCAAACTGCTGCCCTTTGAGGGGCCAGGTAAGCACCAGCCTTCAGACCCCAAACATCCCCTCCCGCCGACGCCAAGCCTCCCCTAGACCTGCCTCGGCAGCGGAACTTGGAGCAGAGCTGAAGCAGCTTGGGCTGCAGAACTTCCAGGATAGAGGAGGGGGCACTGGAGGTACCCTGTCAAGGCGTAAATTGTCTTAAAGAGTTTTGTGCAGAGGGCCAAGCCTGCAGTGTCCACCTAGAGCCTGCCTGGCCCCAGGTAAGCAGGTGTTGACGTGCAGGAGCAGGGGCAGAGCAGGGTGGGCCGAGGTCTGGCCTTTTGGTCCTGCCTTCCTCCGGACGTCAGCCGGGCTGTTCCCCCTTGTCTTGGAGATTCATTTCAAGGAGTTGCAAGAAATGGCAGTGAAATAGGAAATGGCTCTAGAAATAGGCACTTTGAAACCTGCTGCTTGAGTTTTACCTTCAGTGGGCCTCTTTCTGCTTGCTCCTTCCTAACAGAGTTCTGCGTGAAAGCGTGACTTACACACTGATTTCTTGTGGAGGGGCCAAGGTGGTTCCAAGGGGGATGTGGTCTCTGAGGGCTCTCTAAACCCTGAGAGGTTGATGTGACTTAAGTTTCACAGAAAGATGCCCCCGTGGGAGCATCCCCTTGGCCATGAAGCCCCCAAGACTGATAGCCCCTCAGAGATGCCGAGTCCACCACGTGTTCAGGGCTCTTGAAGTACTTTACTTCAGGGGTTGTGGCTGCACCTGGCATCTTTAGGGGCCCCCTGCACCTGGCATCTCCGTGTCCATGGCCATGCTCCTGCCACAGCCACATGCACACCTGCGTCCACCTGTGCTGTCTGGGCCCCTGCAGGGCCGCTCACCCCTGGTGGACTCTGCAGCTGTGCCCCCAGAGTCCTGTCAGCCCCCACAACCACTGGTTTGTGCTCTTAGAACTACACACAGACTGTCTCAATGCCAAACACGTGTCAGAAGCCAAGTGCTTTGGGGGGCCGTTGGCCTTCCTTGTGCTAAAGTGGAGCTGCCTGATGGGTGGCAGGGAGGGCTGTGGCCAAAGTTCTTGGCAGGCAGCTCCCGAGGCTCTGGCCAGTCCCCGGACACCGTGTTCCAGATGCTGCAGTGACGGTCGTGAAGCCAACTACCCGACACCGTGAGGAGCCCCTGGTCAGTCCTGAGGGCGGTGGCCTTTATGGGGCCTAGTGCAAGCATAGACAGGGATAGGCATACACTGAGTGCTTGTCCAGTGGGGCAGGGAGACCATTCCAGCCTTGTCGGAGCCCCTCTTGTAGCTCTACCTGCAGACTCCATGGCTCCGTCCCAGAGTATCTTGTCACATGAGCCAGGGACTAGCCAGGCTTGGGGCCACGGGACAGTCCCCGGGAGAGCAGAGGTGGATGAGTCAGGCGTGGGGATGCAGTAGGGAGGGAGTGGCCGGGGGGCCACCAAGGAGACTTCCCCAGTGAAGCCCAGACAGGAGCTGACACTGCCGTGCTGGGCATTCCGGGTGACACGGCCATAAGGAGGGCTGGGTGGGAGTGCTTGCCTTAACCGCCAAGTGACCACATGGGTGACTAACAGGGAGGACATCACTCCTACCCCCACATTCCCGAGGCTGAGACTCCTGAAGGAGCGCCCCACAGCTCCTGTGGCAGATTTTCACCCACAGTAGAGAGAAGACGTTTCAAGACTTCTTGATTGAAGGGCTTCTAAGTCTGAGCTTGTTTAACTTGGTATATGTGTTTTTAATTCTCCTGGGATGTTCATCTGACAATGGTATCTGTGTGTCTTCTGTCCACTTGCACGTCGGCCACACTCCTCCCTGAGCCACTTCACACACTTAAATCATGATGCGGTGCAAGTGCTCGCAGGCAGGTCCCAGGCTCGTGGCGTGTGCAGTGTCTGCCAGGTGGGTAGGGTGCTCTGCTGTCTCTGCACCATGTTGATGGCACAGGCCTAGCCTGAGGGGCGTCATGTCCCTCAAAGCAGCCAGCCCAGCTGAGCACCCGCACTACCTGGGGGTGTTGCTGCCTGAGGTCACCAGACTGGGGAGTGTGGAGCCAGGGTCTGCCCCGGCCCTGCCTCTGTCCTGAGGCCTCACTGGGGCACAGAGCTTTGAGCAGCCCGCAGGCCGGCTGCCGGAGCTGTAGGTGGAGAGTGACCCACTCAGCATGACTTGGTCTCTGGAAAAAGTTACCGGTGACCCTCACCACTGAACTTAGGAGCCAGTGGGTTTTCACTGTGTGGCTCACACCCAAGAAGCAGGTGGAGACAAGGCTTTGAACCCGTGTCCAGAACTGGGGAGGCCTGCACCTTCTGCCTGCTCTCAGCGTCCTCTCCACCCTGCACTGTGGGGATGGTGGACCTGGAGGGGTCTCCACGCAGAGCCCACAGCCCAGCCACCTGCATGGCGTCCAAGCACACCCTGAGCCTGCTCTACCTCCAGGACCTTCTGTCCTGTGTGCTCTCAGACTTGTCTCAGAGAGGCCAGGCCGTCGTCATGTCACACGCCGCCCCGAGTGTTATTTCGGGGGACACCTGGGAGGCCTGCGTCCCTCTGACCCAGCCGACAGTACTCATGGCCCAGCTTGCTGCCCCTCATGTTGGGACAAGGCTCCACTGCTGGGACGCGGGGTCTCAGCCAGGGCTCCCCAGCCGCACTGAGCAGAGGACAGGGTCATACCTTCTAAGGTGTGGCAAGGAGAAGGCCGCTTTCTTAGCAGATGGGGTCAATCCATGGTGTTTTCTGTCTTCACTCCTAATTGTCTCCTGAGTTAGCTGAAAGTGCCCACGACTTACAGTGTTGTCAGGTAAGCATGTCTTGAGTGTCTGCTTGTGTGTGTGCGTGCACGCCTAGTTGTGCGCTTCCGAAACCGTGCGGAGATACCGTTATCAGAGTCACAGTCATGCCATGAGGAATGTGTTTCTCTCTCCTTTGAAACCAATAAAAAATATTTCATGGAAACTGGTCATTGTTTGTCTGAGTTTGAACCGTCTGCTAGGCCTTGGTCCCTGTCTAGGTGCACCGTGACTGAGGACTATCTGCCTGCTTTGCCTACGCCGACCCCGCGAGCTTCTGGCTGTGCGGGCGGCACTGCACGGGCTCCTGGTCGCGGACGGACAGCACTCTGCTCACTGGGACCACAGGTCTTAGGGACCCAGCATGGGAGGTCTGCTGGGGAGTGAGCGTGTGGGGTCAGGCAGGGCTTCTCCACCCAAACACTAAGGGCGGTAGCTGTTAACACCAACACAATTTCTGTTCCTGCAGGTGTGAACATTTTGTCTTGTCAGACTCAGGCCATAAGAAGGTTTTCACTTTAAATAATGAATAGTGGAGCATGCCAGGTAGACTTAGGGGTGGGAGCATCATGATGATGTGGTTAAGGAGGCTGCTGTCTGCTGGTTTATTGATTAAAGCTAAACCTCACTCTCCAAGTGCCACATCTGAGGTATCTGGGGGCACCCCCCACCCCGGGGAGGGGGTTGCTGCTTCTCATCACTTCCCTGGCCACCCTGTTGCTGACACACCCAGACATAGGCCCCTGTTTGGACCTTGGCTCAGGAAATAATCACACACCTTTTCAGTGAGTCCACTTCTGTCTGTATGGGCAGTCTGGGACTGGCCCTCCCAGTGTGAACCTGGGGCTATGTGCAGCTGAAAGACTTGTTTCACCCCCTTGGAACATTGTGGACCGTTTGCTCTCACAGTTTGGAGAGTCGAGTGGGGGTACCAACATCCTGGTGCTCAGTCTGGTCAACACCCCTTGTCTGGAATCAGTAGTTCAGTGTCCCCCACACCTACTTCTCATCTACTTTCTCATAAGCTTCACAACCACCCTCAAAGGGAGGTGGGTACATCAGCACCCTGGCTGGTCACTGCTGCTGGGGCCAGGGGTGCCCCATGCCCTCTCTGGAGCCCCTGTCTCTGCACACTCTTCTCAGGGTGCCTCTCCTCCAGGGCTCACACTCGGCAGTGGTCATGGCCACATTGGCCCCAGTGGACGTCTTTGGGGACAACTGTCTCACCAACTCCCCAGTGGCGGCCTTGCCAGACACCCATGTGTGAGAGTGCAGAACGGGTGCAGTGGACATGCCCTTGTCTCCATGAGGGTCACTGCCAAGGCCCCATGTAGTGCAAGGAGTTGTAGGTCTCCCATGAGCAAGTCCTTTCCGAGGTGCTGGTGACATTTCATGTCTTCACGCTCCATAAGCTGATCGTGTGAGTCGGATGAGATCTGACTGCTTCCCGATAGGGGCGTGCATTGTGAGACGACCCAGTTTAGATGTAAGATCCTGGAGAAGATTGGTAGGGAAGTTCAAAACTAACACTCCTCCAACTCCGGAGCTTGATGAGGCGTGTGCAGATGGGGTAGCTGAGAGCGGAAAGCGTTTAACCACAGACCTGCTCAGGGGATGCCAGGGAGCTTAGTGTTTTCAGAACAAATGTAAATGTGAAGCAGTTCCATCATAACCTTAGGTGTGATGGCCGTGACCACAAAGGCAGAGTCTGAAGTGTCTTGCCGAGTCTGAGGTACACTTTGTTGGTTAGGAAGCATCTGGAGCTGGTGAGAGCCATGGTGGGAGCAGTGCTGGCTGAGGACAGCATGCTGACCCCGGAGCTAACGTGGTGACTACGGTCCACACACGGCCACTCTGGCCCGAGCTTGGTTCACACCCCAGGCAGGCCCTAGTGTTGGCCCTTCAGAGGTCTAGCTCTTCAGAGGTGGCACAGCCTGTCTGCGGTGAGAACCGTCATGGGTCCTGCCCTGAAAGGATGGCCCTGGCCAGGGCTCCTGCCCGCCCTGCCTGCCATTGCCAAGCACATCAATCTGCTGCTCACAGGGCCGCCGAGGCTCCAGCTTGTGCTCAGCATGGGGACCCGTTCTGCCAGCTCTGGGACTGTCGGCGACAGTCAGCCCAGAAGGGCCTTGAGAGCCAGCTGAGCAACTGACTACCCCAGTCTGGGTTTTTGTGAGCTATGAATACTCAGTAGAAGGCTGTTAGAGTGAGAGGCATACCAAGTTAATTCATTTTGATTAGAAAGTGAACTTGATGGGTTACCTTTGACATCTGAGCAGAGCTATTTGGATGCGATGCTCAGTGCAGTGGGCCTGGCCCTCCTGTGCCCATGTCCCCATGACCCCTGTGTCCAGCTCCTCCCTCCACAGCTGTGTCAGGTCAGACAGAGGACATTCTGGAAGCCACTCCTCTCACTAGTGGGGTTCTTCATGGGCCCTCAGCCAATGAACATCATTCTGTGAACAGGAGGCCCAGAAGCCATGTGGGGAGGGGCTGGAGGTGCTTCGTGTGGAGGTTACCCGTGTGGATGCTGGCCTGGCCCAGCTCACTCTGGTGGGCCTGGCTCTCCTCGTCAGCCCCTCTCTGCTGGCATTTAGGAAGGGCGACAGAAATGCTTGGAGCCACGTGATGATGTCCAGAGACAACTGATTTGTGAACAACTTAAGATCACAGAATAGGAAAAGCAGTCCGAATTTTCTTAGTGAATAAATAGGAAATACGTGAATATCTATAAATAGTGGTGATTTATCCATAAATTGAAATTATACAATTTGATTAATTTTAACTATCTTCTGCTGTGGAAACAATTTTTCTCCTGTGTTTATCATTTCTTCCTAAATCACTGATTTGTGACTTGGGTTTTTCTGTTCCCCTGTCAGTATTCTGGATTTATTATGAGTGTCGGGGTGGGGGGCATTACTGAAACAGTAGCATTTCTGATATAGAGTACTACAATTCAGCCTTACTGAAGAAATAGTAATTTTTAAGAATTATGCTTTTTCTGAAATTCTCAGCATGTTTTCCATGTAGCCTGTCCATCACCGCCCCTGTCCTGAACACCTGTGCACTTTACGGCCCATGTCCTCTGTTGACAAAGACCTGAGCATTAGGTAGCTCTTGATAAGTTACTGGTCATTGAGTTTCTTTCTAAACCTGAAAGAACGTTTATTTTAGCCCTTTCAGTCAGCATCATTTTTCCTGTTAATTATAATTGTTGACACAAGTGAGTGGTGAACTTAATGGAATGCTGTGTGCTGTATTGATCATTGTAATTGAGTTGTAGAATCGGTCCCTAATTGAATTTTAACATTAGTATAAAATAAATTATATATTGCAGCTCATAAGTTAGAGTCGAAAGAGGGTGCTACCCTCCTGATTTGTAGTTAGAGACAAATAAAAGAACAGAGCTCAATTTTAGAAAACATTGTGGTCCACACAGGCTTCATGCCCAGTATGTTAACGGTCTGGGGCGGGTGCTTCTGTCTCAGCATTGCGTGTAATTGGAAACCTGTAGGATTCCAGCCACTGGGATGAACGTGTCTGTAAATCAGGCCCCCAGTTCGTGGGTTGTGGGGCGTCAGGCCAGGCAAGTGTGCAGTGCAGTCCTGGTGCAGTATGCGTCTGTCGCAGTAACTCTCCCAACACTTGATTTTATCTTGCCACAGAATCTCCTCCCCTTCCCTGCCCATAATAAGCTTACCTCTCAAGGACAAAGGCTGATTTTGATTCTCACATTCTCACAACTCTTGTTTTTTAGGTCTCGAGTCACCGCGTCCAAACATAATCCTCGGGTTAGTGATCTGTCAGAAAACAAAACGGCCCTCAGGCGCTGGCGAGCTAGACAAGACAGAGGAGAAGCGGGCTCGCCTGCTGACACAGGACGAGGTGGAGCCTGTCCATCCCAAAGTGTCTGCTGCCCTGCCGCCGGAGAAGAGGCCCACCAAATACCAGCTCTGCCCAGGGGACGCTGCTGTCAGCACCACGCCCCCAGGCTCTCCCCCACCCCCACCCCCTCCTCCAGAAGCACCTGGGGCGCCAGGCTCGTCTTCCATGTTGAAAATACTGTCGACACTCAAACCAGGAGCCACAGCACCATCCGGGACGGCGGCAGCAGCTCCAGCGGCTGCTTCCTCTGTCTCTTCTACTTCAAAGACCGCCTCACCCCTGGAACACATCCTGCAGACTCTCTTTGGGAAGAAGAAGTCCTTTGACCCCCTCTCCAAAGAGCCTGTGGAGTCGGCCCCAGCTCCCCACCAGGACTCCAAAGCCAAGACCGATGGGGGGCTGACGGCAGCACCCCTGCTGGATCCCATCGTCCAGCAGTTCGGTCAGCTCTCCAAAGACAGAGCCCTGGAGGAGGAGGAGGACGATAGGCCGTATGACCCCGAGGAAGAGTACGGTCCTGAGAGAGCCCTGGACACTCCGCCCAGTGACCGGACCAGGCACCAGGACGCGGAAGAGGCCCCCGAGGCAGCTGAGCGGGAGGAGGTAGCCTACGACCCCGAGGATGAGACGATCTTAGAGGAAGCCAAAGTGACCATCGATGACCTGCCCAACAGAATGTGTGTAGACACACGTGGCGGGCCTGGCCTCTCTGCCCCCTCCTTGGTGGAGCAGCAGAAGATGATTGAAGAGCTCAACAAGCAGATCGAGGAGCAGAAGCGACAGGTGGAGGAGCAGGAAGAGGCGCTCAGGCAGCAGCGGGCCGCCGTTGGGGCCTCCATGGCCCACTTCTCCGTGTCAGACGCACTCATGTCACCGCCTCCAAAGGCCACACTGCCCAAGGCCGAGCTGTTCCCGCAGGAACCGCAGGCTGCAGTCAAGCCGGCTCCGGCCCCCGCCACCAACCAGGCCCCCGGCCCAAATGCCGAGGCACGGCTGAGCCGGGACCCCAGGCAGGCCCGGCGGTTGGCCGTGGAGAACAATGAGAGCGAGGCTGCCCTGAGGGCCCCGCCGGCCAGAGAAGCACCCGGAGGGGTCTCCGCCAGTCCAGGGCTGCTGCCGGCCCAGGAGGAACCTGAGTCGGCCCCTCCACCATGGACTCCGGGTGAAGAGGCCCCACTGCCGGCCAAACAGGATGGTCCCCCTCGTGAGCCCTCAGAAACCCTCGGGCCAGAGAGCATGGCCGGCCTGGATGCTGTGGCCAGACCTGCCCGGAAGGTACTACTGCCCACACCACCGGGCGCCTCCTTCCAGCCTCTCTACCCTCCGCAGAGTGAGGGCCAGGCCTTCCCCCCTCCTGGTTTTTCAGGGCCCATGTATGCACCTCAGGAGAACCCGATGGGCTCCTCCCAGTACGATGACCCGAGAAATGCTCAGTTTGCTGAGAAAAGTGACGCCCTGGCCACTGACACTGAAGGAGACAGAGAGCCCCAGCCCAGGCCAGGCGAGGGGGCTGGTGTGTTCCCCGCCTTGGCACAGAAAGGGGGACCTCCACCCCAGTTTCAGGGCCAGAGGGAGCCTATACCGCGTGCTTTCGGGATGTCGGGCCTTCACGGCCCCAGTTTCCCGGCTCCTCGGGGGCCAGTCCCTCCATTCTCAGAAGAGAACACTAATAACGATGGGCCAAGAGGAGGCCCTCCACCGGCCAGATTCGGGCCTCCGAAGGGACCCATCCCTTCCCTGTTCTCAGGGCCACATGGGCCACCTCCCTATGGGGATGGCAGGGGCCCCTCCCCGTCCCACCTAGGAGGACCCAGGGGAGCAGGGCCGCCTCTGTTGGAAGAGCGTAAGGACGCACACGGGGAGAAGAGAGAGTACCCGGATGCCCTGTACGGCGAGGCCTCAGGTGGCCCTGCCCAGTGCGAGGGACCTGAGCAGGCCCCATTCCCAGGAGGCCGGGGTGCCACACCGTTCCAGTTTGGGGGTCAGAGGAGGCCTCTGCTGTCGCAGTTTAAGGGACCCCGAGGCGGCCCTCCTCCCTCTCAGTTCGGAGGTCAGCGAGGACCCCCACCCGGCCACTTCGTGGGCCCAAGGGGGCCACACCCTGGGCAGTTTGAAGGCCCCAGAGGCCAAGCGCCTGGCTTCGTGCCTGGACCCAGGGGCATGG
>NW_011494635.1:16129990-16138243 GCF_000754665.1 Bison bison bison
CCTCAGCAGTTTGAAGAGCAGCGGGTCCACTCACCGCCCCGGTTCTCCGGCCAGAGGGCACCTGCACCCCTGCCCTTTGGGGGACCTCGGGGGGGTGCCCCATTCCCGGAGAAGAGTGAACCGGTGCCTCCCCGCTTCCACTTCCAGGGTCCAGCTCCCCCCGGCCCCAAGCCAGCGCCCAGGCCACTGCTGGAGCTGCCCAGCCACCCTCCTGCACCGTCTGCCGCACCGGCCCAGGGCCCAGAGGCCGACTTCCGCGAGGGGGGCCGGGGCCATGAGTACAGAGGCCCGGCCTTTGAGGGGCGGCCCCGCGACAAGGCCCCAGAGGAGCCTGAGGCCCCACCACCTGACAGCCGCTCAGGCCGGGCCCTCGATGACCGGCGGCGGGAGAGGGAGCGTGGGAAGCCCTGGGAGCGGGAGCGCGGCCGGACGTGGAGCCGCGAGCGGGACTGGGACCGTGGCCGAGACTGGGACCGCCACCGTGACAAGGACGCTGGCCGTGACTGGGACAGGAGCCGCGAGCGGAACGGGAGCAGGGACAAGGGGCGTGAGTGGGACCGGGGCCGAGAGCGGAGCCGCAACAGGGACCGCGACCGCAGGCGCGACCGGGAGAGGTCCCGCAGCAGGGACCGAGACCGCGACAAGGCCCGAGAGCGGGAGCGCCGCAGGGACCGCAGCCGGAGCCCGGAGCGGCCCCGGGACCCCAAGACCGAGACCCCTCGGGCTGCCGCTCCGACTGCCCAGACCTAGGGCCCTGCAGCAGCCGCACTCCCTGCTGAGCAGATGGTCTTGGAAAGAACTGGGGGCTCATGCGCAAATAGAACCTTATGGACTTGAAAAGTTACTGTAATTTTGTGTATAATGGTTTCTTAAAAAATTTCACACCTTTACAATTCCTATGCTTTTTTAGAAACAAAAAACTAAGAACTCTTAACATTTCCATTTAAATATACTGAAATGGGAACGTACCTACAAAAGCATATTGCTTTTTCAGATTATAAAGTTATCTTTTCTAGTAACTTGACTGTTGTAAGTTGTGAGGGAGTTTAGTGGCTGTTAAAGCCATACCTTTCCTGACATCTCACCTGTGTGTCTGTTTCCAGAGGTGTGGCTGTTTCCAGAGTCTGGTTCACAGGGTTCGGACCTGGTGGCCATGGGTTTCTGTGCATGGCTGTCAGCTAACCTCTGGATGGTTGAGAAATGCCAAATTTAACAGATGCATCTTTCTCTCGTCACAAAGAAATTTGAATTACAAATTTCAACCAGGAAACAAAACATTTCTTAGTTTTGCTCAGTTTTTATGTATTGCCTTACAGTTTTTCTTTCCCCAAAAAAATGATTAAAAGCAACATCTGAATAGAAACTGTTGAATTTTAAATAATATTTAGTTTAAAAGATTTAAATTTTACCAGTCTAAAGAAAGGAAATAAATCAATTAAGTGTAATTTAAAAGGTGGGGTGGGGTGGGAGGGCCGTTCTTTGACTTGAATAATCAGGAACAGTTTTTTGGTTGGACTTTACCACCTGAGCAGTTCTTTCTTATGTCCCAGGAAAAGTGCACTAGCTCCACACTGCTGTCCTTGTCAGGTGATAAGTCTCAGCATTTGTCGTTGAAATGGAACAATATTTGTATAAAGCCTGAGGTGAAAATAGCGCTATTAGCTCAAAAACTGCAAATTAGAATGCTTTTCACCGTGAAGCACAGGAAGCTGCTTCCCGTCGTGTGTTTCCAAGTATTTCTGAAGTGGAAAGTAGAGGAAAACTTGCTAATTTATTTGACTGTATAAATATAATTTGATATTTTTTTTTATATTTTCATAAACTTAATTTTGCAAATGTAAAGTTAGAGAATTTCCTTTGTTCTTTGGAGTCTATTCCATTGTACATCACTACAGATTCTTCCCTTTCTAGCACAAATGTTTAAGCTGCGAGAACATTGAGAACTTAGCAGTTTGGGTGATTTGTGGGTGTTACAGACCCTATCAGTAGGTTAAGTTACATTAAAGTGGTGACGAGTTCCAACATCTAATGTGATGTGAAGGTTTTTTTTTTTTACATGTAAAACAAAAATTTTCTAATTTAAATACAACCAAATGTAAAAAATCAAGTGTGTTTCTTTAGGTTTACTTGATAGAAATTTCTGTAAATTGTATTTTATATTGCAAAGTATTATATCACTGTACATTTAAACATGGAACTTCATAGCTTTGTTACATGAAGTAGAATAAACATCTACAGAAAGTTTTTCTGTCTTGTGTGGCATCGCATTGGAAAGTCGGGTCTGGACAGGACATCTTGGCTCCCTACTTCCTGCGGGTCAGCGTGTTGTGGGCAGGGGGTGCTCTTGGCCTGAAGACCCCTCCCAAATGCACCCCCTTTAGGGACAGTTCCAGTGTGGGTCCCCACATCCAGCAGGAAGTCCGAGGCCACAAAGGGAAAGACAGAGAAGCACGATCAGGGATGACAGGGACGTGAGGTCTGGGGATAGGCAGTCTACGCAGATCCCTTGCAGGATTGGCAGGCACCCAGAGTCCCAGTTGCTGACTCAGGGCTTAAAGGTGCATCGGGCTGGCCGGCAGGTTGGTAGGGAGCATGTGGTGAGGCAGAGCAGGTGGGCCAGGCACCATGCAGGGTGGAGTAAATAGCCGGGGGTGGTAGAGTGGGAGGTGGGGGCATGTGGTGCTTTCAGGTCAGGAGAACAGCCTGGGAGGAGACGACGAAGCTGTGGGTCTTGCCCTTGAACTTCAGCTGCATGACTAGCCCCAACCTGGTGACCCTGGCACCAGCATTTGGCTTCTTAACAAAGCTTGTGCACCCATCATCCTGCCGTGAGCCAAGACACCCAGAAAACGTCCCTGGGGCAGGACAGACTCCACCCCGTGGGCTGAAGAGTCAGTAACTGACCATCGGTTACCCAGCTGAACACACGAGAAACCAGGGGTGAGTGCAGGGACCCCAGCCTGGGGCCACTGCCACCACTGCCATCTTGGAAACGCATCAGGCTCGCTGACACACAATGGCCCAGGAAGGAGGCTCATCTGTGGAGAACCCATGGTGCTAGCCTGAGCTTGGTGACGCCTGCCAGAGAGAGAAGCCCAAGTGCTGCAGGACAGACACTGGGCAGGGCTGGGGGAAGCAGGTGCACCGGGATACGAGCCCCAACCGCAACCCAGGTCCCTCAAGATGAGGATTGGAGCTCCAGGTTTCGAATGATTGTGAAGCCTGCTTCTTGTCAGACACTTAAGAAAGGGGAGACCCACCAAGACCACCCACATCTTCCCACCCAACAGGTCATCGGCTGTGTGCCTTTTCCCTTAATCCCTTTTCCCTCCATTTTTCTTTTACACAATTGGGATTCTATACGTTCTTGTATCTTTTTTCACTTCTTATAACCTGGGTGATTCCCAAAGACATCAAGTATTCATCAAAAGCCTAATTTTCATTTTTCACATTGTTCAAAAGATTTCAAGCTTCTCCTTCCCAGAGAATGTATGCTCCCTGGAGATATGTGGGGTCCCACATGTTCATGGAATGGGGGCAATGAGAGGTATCCCAGGGAAACCAAGATTCCCCAGGTGCCGCTGTCCAGAGGCACGAGTTCCTTGCAGTGCCTCTGGCCTCCTTTTCCTGTACCTGTGTTCCTGGTGCTCAGGCAGGGATCACCAAAGAGGTACAGAGATTTTTGCATCTTTGAGCAACACATGAAGGTGGGGGACAGGCAGCCCCAGCAAGTGGACTGACTTATGATGTCACTGAGGGGCCCCTGCACTGCCATCCACTGTTCATGACTCTTGTCCTCCGGTTTGCAAGAAGGCTGCCTTTGGAACCAACCCATCATCCCTTCACTATTGTAGGAGGAAGCCAGCGTCGCCCCTTTAAAATGTCTGGTTTGACCTCGTTGGCCAGGTGGGCACACAGCCACCCCTGGCTGCAACAGAGAAATCAGGGTATCAGTAAAAAGAAGAGGAATTCAGCTGCCATGGACACTGCCCCAGGAAAGTTACACAGCGTGAGTCAGAAAGCTGATAGTGGCAAGTGCTGGCGAGGACGCAGGACAGTGTAGAGGGAAGGCAGCACCCCCAGAGAAGAGCTGTCAGTTTCCAATCAGTGACTTGTCCCTGAAGTCCATGCAAACCAGCCATGCCCCTCTACATTCACCCCAAAGCATGTGCTCCCAGGGGGGCAATGTCACCCCAAGGGTGCGAGAACTTGAATATTTCTGGTGATACATATTCACGATCGCCCAAAGCAGAAAACCACCCAGGTGCCCTTTAGCCAACGTAAGGGTGGATTGAGGCCCAACTGCCAGGGGGAGCCACATGCGTCCAGTGAGATACTGGCCCCAGGCCAAGGCCATCAGCTGCAAGACTCTGCTCAGGACATGCCAGAGGGGACAGGAGGCAGACAGAGCAGGGTGGTGGGCATGGCAGCAGGGTGGAGGCATTCGGGGGACAAGGGGTCCTGTCCCATGGCAGCTATGGAGGCTGTTTGCTCTCATGACCTTGACTGTGAGTGACACCCAGACCCACAGGGAGACTGTGCTGGGCTGGCAACTGCTGGGTGAGACCCAGCTCCTGCCTGTACACACATGCACATGGACACACACACACACACACACACACACACACATATTGCACGTCAGGAACAAAAAGAAAGCAGCTCAAGCCTGAAAGGCAGCTCGGCCGAGGTCACACCTCTCCCCTGGACCATGTGCATCCTTTCATCTGTGATGATGGACTGGCTACCCATAGACATCTGTCATCATGTAAGTAGTAAAGGAACACTTTCCTTTTGTTTAAAGAACACAGAGTGGGGAAGGAGGAAGGGGTGGGAGCGAGGGAGAGAAGGCTTGGGTCCCTTTGCTGCTTCCTTCTCCTCACCACGTGGTTGAGCGGGTCAGGACACCCCAGCATAGCCACGGCTCTGACACCCTGCTCCGTTGAACTTTTCCCAGACCAGTCCTGAAATCTCTCCACCGAGCCCTGGACATTCAGCGCTAATTCTCTGCAGCGCAGGTCCACCTCGGGCTGCTTTTAATGTGTTGTGATTTTGCAGTTTTTAACTATAGCCTCCCTGGTGGCTTCCCTCTTGGCTTCCCTGGTGGCTCAGACTGTAAAGCGTCTGCCTGCAATGCAGGAGACCTGGGTTCGATCCCTGGGCTGGGAAGATCCCCTGGAGAAGGAAATGGCAACCCACTTCTGTGCTCTTGCCTGGAAAATCCCATGGACAGAGGAACCTGGTAGGCTACAGTCCATGGGGTCACAGAGTCAGACACAACTGAGTGACTTCACTTTACTTTTTAACTATAGCCTCAGCCCTCTCCCTGCCTCTGGTGGTCTGACTCCTGCGGGCCACCTGCCCATTGTCATTGAACTGTTGGTCTCTTGACCTGACAGGCTGACGCATTCATTTCCTTGGAAGTCCAAGTTAGTGGCTTTAAATTTTCCTTTGGTTTGTCTTTCCTTGTGTGTGTAATTTATTGATACTTTAACAGACGAGGCACCTTCGAGAAAGCAGAGGGAAACTTGTATTTTGTTCTGTGTCCTATTTCTTACTCCTATCAATCTATTAAACAGTATTTTTAGAAATATTTAAAGATAGTATCAAACTTAAAACACAAAATTAAATACTTAACAATTAATTTTTGCAAATATTTAGTAATTGGTCACAAAAATATTTAATCAATTTCTCCCAAGTTGCTTCAAGGAACACACATCACAGGCCCAGGTCATGTGACAACAAATATTACTCAGGGCTCTGCGCTGTGCTAGTTGCTCAGTCTTGCCAGACTCTGCAAATTCTCCTAAGCAGCTGATTAAAATCACATCTCTAACAAAGATTTCTCCACTCATCTTACTCCTTAAGGAGTGAATGAAACCCACAAGTCACAGCAACAAGATGCACAGCACACAACATGAAGACTTGGAGCTGCGGGTTTCACTGTCGCTTCGTTATCTGGGTCAGGGGGAGACAGGGAGGGAGAGAGGGAAAGACAGAGAGACAGGGACAGGGTGACATATCAGGGCTTGGTCTGCAGGCTTAGCTTGGCTGTGGGAGCTGGATAGACAGGACCGGCTGAGGGAAGGTGTGGAGAATGGGGTGAGGACAGGTCAGGTTCCCTGAGGAAGGACCGGCTTCTCTCCTACGTTTTTTTGCACCCCCAGCGTTGATAGTCTGGCCTGAGGAGCTGGGCACTGTATTGTAAGGCTTAGAGGCACACTGGGCTCGACAGAGGCTGAGTGGGCCCCTAGGAGGTGGAACAGCAGGTGGAGCTGCTGTCCCCAAGAGGGGGATCGCCACACGTGTGGCCCCAGGGTGTGACCTCTGAGTAGAAAAATCTGTGAGGCTGTAGCTCCTCTTCTGGCCTCCAGATCTCATGCAGAACTGTCTCTGCTGACCCCCGATCACGAACACACAGGAGAGGAGCTGCTAGGAACGTGGACCAGCTGGCCGTGCAGGTCTCCCCTACAGCATAGCCTGGCCACAGGGTGGCCCCTCCTGGCCTCAAAAGGCAGCCTTTTGCACTGCTCCACGATGCTGTTTACTTTTTTTTTTTTTTGGCATGTTTGGAACAGGGGCCTACTTTTGGCTCAAGGGAGCCAAGTGTTGGGGGTGGGCTTTGTCCCATCCTGACCTTCCCTGGGCTCTGCCTGACTCCTCAGCTAAGGAGGGCTGCCCTGGAGGGCTAGACCAGAACTGTTGGGAGCCACATTTAGAGTCTGAAGTAAGCATGTTTGATATTTTCTTCACATTTGATTTATAAAATAAGCTTCACTAAAGCCAGATCATTCTCATGTTTCATGTCTAAATAAAAGAAGGCTCAGAAACTGCTATTTGCAAGGAATCCATGCAAATCAAGAAACACAAAAAACACTGTAGGTGCCAGTGATCTTTATTTCTGGTAAATGAAAAGCCAAGTTGAATATAATCTTTATTTTCTCTTTTAAACACTGTAAATTTCCGCGTACTCTGTGATTCTGCTACTCAGAGTGGGGTCCACTGATCAGAGGCACACACATCAGCTGGGGGCTCCCTAGAAACAGGGCATTCTGGGACCTACCCAGGCCTTTTTTTTTTTTTTAGAATCTGCTTTTAAACAAGTTCGCCAGGGCAAGTCTGTGCACATTATGGTCTGTGTTGGTGTCATGCTTAGAATCGTCTCATATATTTTATTGATATCATCCTGTATACTTATTGGTTATACAATTTTGTATTTCAATGATCTGAAACTAATTATTATGCTGGTGTGGGGGAAAGCATTCTTAATTTTTTCTCTATATGATTAATCAGATGTCCTGATATCTTTTATTGAGCAAGTGGTTCATCATTTCCCTACTGGGGACATACTAAGTGGGGAAAAAAAAAGCAAACTATCAAAGCAAATGCATAGGACTATTTTATATTGTCCGAAGAAGAGATACTACAGAAGAAATGAATGCCACTCCAAGGAGGGCCATCTGAGCTTTAATGGAATGAGCACAACATTGACAGCCTGGTGGAAGAACTGTGCCTTTAGGCACAGGCCTGTCCTTGAACTACCTGGTTCCCCTACAGAAAACAACCACTGGGTGATGTGGGGGCACGGCTGAGAGGTGGACACAGTACCTACACCTTAGAGGACAGGCCCAGGCTTAGCAAACCCACAAGGACAGAAAGGAGGTTAGTGGGTAGGGAGTGCTAATGGGTATGGGGTTCTTTGGGGTGAAAATGTTCTGAACCTGACTGTGGTGATGGGATGTGAATACACTGCCCCCAAAGGGCACACTTTAAAAGGATGAACCTATGTGGCATGTGCACCACACTCACCACTGGCCAGTATTCGCGGCATGCATTGATTACAGGAGCGCTGCCTGTTCTAGGACGAAACCGGGCACCGCGTGTTTTTATCTACCTGACTGAGTTTTCACCTAGGCACAGACTGCCTCGTCACACCTGTACTTTGGGCCGCTGTCTCACCTGTTTGCTGTTCGGACGCACGGAACCCTTGTGTCCCGAGAAGGGGCTACCCGCACAGCAACCCGTGAATCCGTGAACTCGAGGAGGTGCATTGCTTGGAGAGGTACCTGCGACCCGATACCCGGCCAGGCCCCAGGCAGTCTGCTCCCGCGACACTGGACTACAGTGGTCTCGACTCGCGGACGCGCGAACCCAGGTAGTCCAGCCCCACGGCCTCTGGACCTGGAGGCTCCGCCCCACCCCCTTCGCGCCCTCTACCTGCGCGCGCAGCCCGGGAGGTGGAGCCGTGGCGGGGGC
>NW_011494635.1:16139146-16159923 GCF_000754665.1 Bison bison bison
GGGTGCATCCCCCGGCGACCGGGCCCGGCCGGGTGCGGGTGTAGACCAGGGCCCGGTGCAGAGAAGCACCAGCCTCGGTCTGGGTGTAGACCAGGGTCATGTGCAGAGGCTAGCAGCCTCCGTGCAGCTTGCATCATAACAGGGAGCAGGCCTCAAGAGGGCCTGGGGCCGACCTGAGACGTTGTGTGCTCTGTGCAGGCAGAGTGAGCAGGTCTTGCGTACACACCCCATAGCATTTCCTTTATGGTGTGCACTCTGTCTGCGTCTGCACGTGGAAGAGAGATGAGTTAAGTGCACAGATGCTCCTGAGGATCAAGGCTTTTCCCCAGATCGCCTACCTAAATGTCAGGAGAGGCCTCCGCTTCCCCTTGCATTGACTCAGGCTTAGGCTGACCTCACGCTGTGCAGATACAGCCCTGGAAAGAGAGAGGTCATGTTGTGAGGCTTCGAGTGAAAAGCAGCTTCATCCTGCAGCCAGACTGCCAGCTCACAGGCACTCTCCCAGCGCCTCCTGGAGGGGAGTAACCTGTCTGCTGGGGTGTCTCCTCAGTTTTCTGACTGTCCCCACACTGTAGTTTTCCCCCCATTTTGCCCATAGTCGTCAGATTTTGGAGGATGGCAAAACAAAACAAAACAAAACAAACCACCAGAGATTGGTGTCAGAAGTGGGATGGGAAGGGAGTTGTAACTGAAAGATGACACCCAGCTTCACCTTGCATTGTGAGGAAGATAGTTTGAACTTGTCCCCTACAACACTAGTGGATAATTGTTTTATAGAGATTTCCATGATGAGGGGACTTTCATGGTAACAGATTCGAGTTAGAATCTGTTATCTAGAAAATCTAATGTTAACCACGGAAGTGTGATACTAAGTGATTGTGGTGTTTGAGGAAACTTACCCGCCACACACACTTCACGTGTTTCTGGGTTTCTTTTGTCTTGGCAGTTTGGTTACTCTTATTCGCCATCCATCTGAACTAATGAATGTTCCTCTTCATCAACAACAAAACAAATGTACAACATTAGTGAAAAATAAAACTACTGCTGCAACTACTGCTTTGCAATTTACATACCCTCTGTTTACTACAAATGCTTGTGCTACTAGTGGAAATTCTAATATTTCACAAACACAGGTAGGGAAAATAATTTGTAAAGCTTTGCTCTTTTGTATTAAAAGGATAAGTTGTATTTTAGTTAGGTCCCAAGGATTTTTTTTTTCCCTTTCATTAAGCGCAATAACATTTTGAAATCGAGAGTATTTATGTGGTTCGGGGATACTTAAAAGTGCTTATAAAAGTTCTTCAAGTTCATATGAATAGTTTTGGTGTTATTTCTGTTAAAGTGCATTTTATTTGTACGTAGAGAGAAGATTGTCACATGTTGATAAAGTTCTTATTGCTTCATTTTCTCCAGAGTTCTAGTAACTCATGTTCTATACTTGAAACTGCCAAGCATCAGGATATTGGATTGCCAAGAGCATTTTCTTTCTGTTATCAGCAAGAAATTGAATCCACTAAGCAGACTTTGGGTAGTAGAAACAAAGCTTTGCCTGAGCAGGTTTGGATTAAAGTAGGAGGTAAGTGATACGGCAGAAGCTGGCAGATGCTTTCTCTTCCTGCCTGAGCTTTGCCCTTGATGTTGGGTGGGTTTAATTGGCCATGGGTGGGAGAAGGGGGAGGTGGTTTATAAACATATGAAATAATCTTGGAAGTCTGCTTGCATTTTAGGAACCCTTTCCTCCCTCTGCTTTAGTCACCTCACTTTGAACATTCATACCAATTTTGAACATCGAGTTTATACTTGGCCTGGAAATATTCAGTTTAGAGGCTGGTTTTTCTTAACAGTAACCTCTTTAAACAGAAAAATGATAGACTTATGTACATTTTTCGTTACCTTCAAGTTGCTGACAGATGTAAAGTTTTTTTTTTTTTTTAATTTCATACTTCATGAATGAGGCATGAGTCTGAAATCCGTTCAGAGATTTTAGGGGAAGAGGAACTAAAAAGCTTCTTGATGAAAGTGAGAGGAGAGTGAAAAAGTTGGCTTAAAGCTCAACATTCAGAAAATTAAGATCATGGCATCTGGTCCCATCACTTCATGGGAAATAGATGGGGAAACAGTGGAAACAGTGTCAGACTTTATATTTTTGGGCTCCAAAAGCACTGCAGATGTTGACTGCAGCCGTGAAATTAAAAGACACTTACTCTTTGGAAGGAAAGTATGACCAACCTAGATAGCATATTCAAAAGCAGAGACATTGCTTTCCCAACAAAGGTCCATCTAGTCAAGGCTATGGTTTTTCCTGTGGTCATGTATGGATGTGAGAGTTGGACTGTGAAGAAAGCTGATTGCCGAAGAATTGATGCTTTTGAACTGTGGTGTTGGAGAAGACTCTTGAGAGTCCCTTGGACTGCAAGGAGATCCAACCAGTTCATTCTAAAGGAGATCAGTCCTGGGTGTTCTTTGGAAGGAATGATGCTAAAGCTGAAACTCCAATACTTTGGCCACCTCATGTGAAGAGTTGACTCATTGGAAAAGACTCTGATGCTGGGAGGGATTGGGGGCAGGAGGAGAAGGGGACGACAGAGGATGAGATGGCTGGATGGCATCACCAACTTGATGGATGTGAGTTTGAGTGAACTCCGGGAGTTGGTGATGGACAGGGAGGCCTGGCGTGTTGCGATTCATGGGGGTCACAAAGAGTCGGACACGACTGAGTGACTGACCTGAACTGAACTGAGTGGTGGTGGTTTAGTCGCTCAGTTGTGTCTGACTCTTTGCCACTCCATGGACTGTAGTCCATCAGGCTCCTCTGTCCATGGGATTTCCCAGACAAGAATACTGGAGCAGGTTGCCATTTCCTTCTCTAGGGGATCTTCCTGACCCAGGGATCGAACCCACGTCTCCTGCATTGCAGGCGGATACTTTACCAGTAGCACCACCTGGGAAGCCCTGGTGGGGACAGTCTGCAGATGGGCAAAGGATTGAGTTGGGAGCAAGAGTCCAT
Source organism: Bison bison bison (assembly GCF_000754665.1). Taxonomy (NCBI): domain Eukaryota; kingdom Metazoa; phylum Chordata; class Mammalia; order Artiodactyla; family Bovidae; genus Bison; species Bison bison. The sequence goes on from NW_011494635.1 coordinate 16,142,154, forward strand.
AAGGTGATTCAGAACATTTTAGACATAAAGAAACTGCTGAAGACAAACTTTGCTTACCTCTGACGTTAACTCTCAATCCATTTTTCCTGGGAAGCATTCTTTTTCATGTTGTCCAACAATAACACAGCTCACACAGTGTGCTTTCTGAGAGCTGATGGAGACAGGATAGTGATGGAGTGCTCCTGCTTTCTCCCACATCAGTGATTAATTTTTCCTGGTCACTGTGACGTTGTATGCGAAAGTATACGTTAACGTTTGTAAGGTACAAAGGTTAATATTAAAATAGTTCCTGTACTGACTATTCAGCTTAAGAAACAAAACATCACTGATACTTGTGAATTCCCCTCTATGTCTTTTTAAAAGTTATCCCCATTCTGAAATTTGTGTTCAGCAATTATGTCACTGTAGAAGATTTGGCTTTGTATGGCACCTTGGGAATGCTCATCACCACTTGTATTAGCTAGACCCCTGTTTGATGGGAACTTGACATGTTTCTGTAGCACACGTCACAGCTATGATGTGATTACTGGTTTTGTAGAGGGAAGGAATCTCATTTGTAAGGTGAGGGCATGTTTAACCCTAAACCACTTAGGTTTTGTCCTTTTCTGAACATTGCAGTTATAGTATCAGTTGTCATTTTAGAATAATTGCATATCAAGAATTGGAGAAAATACTTCTGGGTTTAAAAAAAATCCCACATTCCATCCTGAATATCAGGAAAATCAAACAGCTTCTTGGTTTCTCTATTCAGAGATCCCAGTTAAAATGCCTCTTGATTTAAAGGAGAGACCTTTGACAAACTCTATTGATCACGTAATACTCAGTGTATTTTAATTTGGTTTATGTTCAGTTTTATAGTTTGAAACCTGGAGCTCTGTGCCAGCTGCCCCTGTGGAATACTGAGGCTTCCTGTTCAGTTCTGTGTGCACCTTACCCATTCATGTTTACATCTTGGATTGAAAATACGGAAAAATATATTCAGCATTTACGAGGGTAAGTTAAGAAGAACTGAAAAATTAAAATACCACTTTTTCCTTCTTTTGCAAAGAAGAAGCGCTATGTAAACAAGCCATAAGTAAGAGGAATCGGAGTAGGATACGTCAGTTGGACACAAACGTAGAACGAAGAGCCCTTGGAGAGATTCAGAACGTGGGCGAAGGCTCCACAGCGGCACAGGGAGCTTGGCAGTCAGCAGAGTCATCCCAGGCCACCCTTGGAGAGCAGACCCAGAGCGGGCCGCAGGGGGGCCGGTCCCAACGCAGGGAGAGGCACAACCGCATGGAAAGAGACCGAAGGTAAGGCCTGAACATCGGCAGCATAGGGTTATCTCAGACGCCAAGCAGGTGGTGGGCAGTGCTGGTGGCAGGCAGCCTTTTGTAGAAAATGATGGTGTCGCCATTTCTATATTCAAAGGGAGAGAAAGCTGGCAGGAGTCAGCGGCCACTGTGTTTTGTGAGGTGGGAGTACTCACAACGACCCCCAGGCTTGATGAATCACTGGGAACACTCGTGGCTCTGGTCTATTTTGGACAAAGAACCCAGCAGAGCCAGCAGAGGCGTGTGGGGAGAGCCAGGGGACCAGGCACCAGCTCCCAGGAACCCCTCCCAGTGGAGCCACTCGGGATGCCTGTCAGCCCCAAGCCATGGGAGTGTGTCCCCAGCCAGGAGAGCGGTTGAGAGACTTGGCGCCCTGGGATCCTACTAGTAGGGGGCTGACCGTGGGGGCCTTCCTTATTGGCTGCAGCCAGATCCCAGACCCCGGAAGGAAAGCTGGTATTTGGCATAAGCCGTGTTGTTTGCACCACGGCTTAGTCACAGGGTGGTGACTGGTGGTGGTGGGATCCTCCAAATCTGAGTTTCAAGGTGCAGGCCAGGGTCACTGGTCACTGAGTCACTCAGTTTTGTTGGGTTCTTCTAATAATGTTGGAGAAGGAGGAGGTTACAGCTTATGTGAGTTGTTTTATCTGTTGATTTTATTTGTGCTGTTTTGCATAGATCCAAAGGTGGTTATATTTTCCATTGCAGCTGGGTTTTTACATGATGATTCCCTCACATATAGTTAGTTAGTCATTTGTTGAGTACTGTACTAGTTTCTGTTTTAGGCTCAAGAACTAGAGCACTGAGCAAGACATATATTCGTCTCTGAACCTATAGTGTTGGACTAAGGCAATTTATTTCTTTTTAAAGGGAAATATTAAAGCTAGGCAGCTAGACACCTAAATATGTGTCCACACATAACTGAACTCACTGTGAATTATAATGGGCATTGTTCCCTCTCTGACATGTATTTAATAAACATTTACTGAGTACCTACCATCTGACAAAAAGCCTTTTACTTACTACTACCTGTTGACAGTGAAGGTTTGAATTCTTCCTCTGCCATTTCCTAGTTTAACAACCTTCTTGTTCCTCTCATCTCCTTATAAGTTCCTTGTGTATGAAATAGGTGTTTGAAGTGGGACGCCAGCATCAAACAAGCTGAGACGTTGGGCCTGGTGCCTGTGGTTACAGAGCATCTAGTGAATTCCCACTGTTGCTACCTTACAAAGTTTCTCTTAAATTCTGAGTGTACACATGGGAAGATGAGCAACAAGGGCCATATTGTATCAAGTGTTCCACATCAGCTCGTGCAGCACTGAGTGTAATTCGTGAAAGTTAAAAATAGTCTAAGAGTAAGCCTCCAGTTATGTAAATCATCTCTAAAAAGACCAGGTTTGGGAACATTAACAGGCTGGTAGTCTGTGTTCTAAATGAACTGGGACCCCTTGAAGGATGAGTGCTCTGAGTCCTAGCTTGTGTGAGCTCCTTGGCACCTAGCGGGCAGGTAAAGGCCTGTTGAGTGAAAGAACATTCTGCCCAGAAGAAGCACATACACAGTTTTGCTTCTGGTTTTGGGGCTTTGGGTCCATCCTTGCTCTAGAGGCTTGGAGCTGGCCCTTGCATGTACCCCAGGAGAAGTAAAGAGGGGAGACTCTCCAGGGAGCGCGACAAGGCTGAGTTGGCCCTCAAGGGGGCCTGGTGCTGCAGAGGGGATCCTGGTGAGGGAGGAGCTGCTCTTAGCTAATTCCTTGAGGAACATAGGCATTCACTTTATTCCCTTGTTCTGCATCAGCTTTTTGATGTGATTAATTTGGGTTTTGACCATAGGCGCAGAATCCGCATTTGCTGTGACGAGTTGAACCTTTTAGTCCCGTTTTGCAACGCTGAGACAGATAAGGCCACGACTCTGCAGTGGACCACAGCATTCCTGAAATATATTCAGGAGAGGCATGGAGATTCTCTTAAAAAGGTTAGTATCTAGGCCAGGAGACTTTCAGTCCTATAAATGGGTCAGTATTGCTATTTATCCTTTTCCTTGAAGATGTCCCAAACTGTCCTTTGTTTCCTGGACTTTAATATCAGATACTGAGTTCAGTGTGAGTAACACCCTGCTTGTTAATGATGGAATTATCTATTATCAAAGTACGAAGCACAGCTGGGTTTGTCCACCAACCGCAGAGCATGAGCCTGCATTGTCAGTTGTCAGCTAGCAAGGAGACACCTGCTCTGTATGGGGGCTCAGTGGGGTTTCAGAGACAGGCCTGTAGGGTGTGAATTTTTGCCCTCAGAAATTGTTGTGAAAGGGATAAAGCACAAATAGAAACAAAAAGAGGCAATTCATTGTCAAAAATAATCAAACAGTCTGGTTATCAAACGTGTTGAGAAGACAGAGCAGAGAGACCCTTCGGCCCGGGTGATGGAGGACTATGCGGGGACCTGCGGCAAGCATCTCAGTTTCTTGGTACAGTGAGCGCCTCAACCTTGACCCTGTCTTTTGGGGCTGAGGAGCCGTTGATACCCTGCGAGCCAGCTGGGCTCCTGGTGGGACGTGATGCTGGATGTTAGCGAGGGTCCGACCCACCCCCTTCCTTGGGGTTTCAGATGAGAGAATGTGCCCGGCAGTGGCTCCTGTGCTCTGTCTCGGGGAACCTTGGGTCCAGGTGCCTGCCTCAGAACTTGAGGTGGGGGCACGTGGTTAGTGGAGAGCGCCCTGGTTTTGCTCCTGGTCCCAGCTGTCATGCTGCTGTTGACAAAGCATAAGTCTAATAAGAGAACTGAGCTGACATTGGTGTAATAAACAGGGAACCATTTCAGAACCATTTTAGAAAGAGCCTCCTATGTCTAGATCCTGGGGGCCTGAGCATGCCTCTCCCACAGCCAGCCTGTCAGGCTGAGTGCTGAGAGTTTCTCTTCTCCATTTCCTCTCCTCTGCCCATGTGCATTTCCATCTTGTGAGTTTTGTAATTTCGTCAAGTTCCTTATTTTCATTGTATATTTTTAATTGCCTTTTAAAGCCATACTATGTTAGATTTGTGCTAATTGGATCATTTATGGTTATTTATAATGTGGTTATTCTGGTTATTTTTTTAACATTTTTTAGCAATATACTTGGTTTATTGTAATAAAATAAAGCTTCTATGTTTAAAAAAATGAATTTAATGGTTGGCTCTGTGTACCTTGTAAATGGTGAATTATTATTCATATGATTGATTCAAATATGATGATGGTGTTTACAACAACCAAAAGAACTTAACTGTCTCTATATTCAAAGATTAAATAGTTTAAAACATATTAATTTTTGTGTGTATTAGGTTTCCTGAATATTTCTGAAATTTAATTACATTGAGTTTGTAAATTGTTTCTGTGTCGGCTTACAGGACCCATCAAAAAACAGGCTGAAGTAATATCAGCAATTTTGGGGAGAATTAGACTGGAAAATCCTAAACCTTTGTGTTGTTACTGTTTTGTTAGTGACGTCCCCCCTCCCACTTACATGAACATTTTTGTTCTTAAAGGTAAAATACATAAAAGTCTTAAGTAATTTGCCAAGATTATTTCAGTATACATCTCATCCCACTGCCCTTTCTGGATCACCAGGGAAGTCCAAGACTCTGCTTTTTAAGAATAGTATTTTGTCTATTTTATCTATCCTGTTTCTCACATTCTGATCTGTAAAGATGGCAGTTTTTAACAGCTTGCTGAGACTTCCATTGTGACCGCTTATGTAGTCAAATTTTTAAAAATTCTGTGTTTATTTGGAAAGGACATGCATTCTCTCTTTGGTGAATTCTGTACGTTTATTAGGTCAAGGTTATGAAATACGGTTCAGGCCTTTCTTGTCCTCTCTTTGTCTGTCACACCTGTTGTTCCGAGAGCCCGTGTGGCACTTCCCACTGTGATTCGCCGGTCCTGTCTCCTTGGGGCTCTCGTGCAGCTGAGTGTTGGGGCACCCCCTCCCCCCTGGGCCCTGAGGCTTGTCACCCCTCTTGATTTCATTAACCTTTTGCCTTTGATTCTCTCCTCTCTGTCTATGGATGACACCAGTTTTCTTCCTCTTCCTGACTTCCTGATATAATTTCTTGTCATGTAACTGTAACAATCTTTCTTTTTCCTACTAAAAATACAGATTTTATCATTGGCATTCTCCTACTTACAAATGTAATGTGAATATCAAGTTTGACCAGATATCATTTCAAGGTGTCTGATGAGTTGTAAAAATCCCTTAGAACTCAATTATTTCAATGAGGTTTTGTTGAGATAGATGCTAATTGAACCAGGCAGAGTGATAGTTTACCTTTGGTGCACTCGAGGGCAGGAGACATCCACTTGTCTCCCTCTCTCACTGTCCCTCCAAGTGCCCATGAGTCAAGTCCCAGGGACTGTGTGAGAGTCTGGATTGAGCTACACCTGAACTCTACTTCCGGCAGAACTATTGAGAATAAAGATGGCTACCCAGAGGTAGTCTGCTCATTGTGTGAAGGTTGTTTAGAAAATCTCTTGAAGAACTTTCTTACATCTGAGAAATGATGACTTCTGTTTAGTTATTCTCAAAGGTAAACTCTACCTTCTCAAATAAATATTTTATATTTTATAAAATATATTTATAAAATATAAATATTTTATATTTCGGCTTGGGGTGTCAGAATACAGAAAATGATCAAACCATGGTTCATTTTATATTAAGATCCACTGAAAATATTTTAAATATTGGGAAGAAAATTAGAGTATATTTATGTACAGATACAGCCTCTGAGCGTAGGTGGTTGTTGCAAATGGCAGAAGGCCTTGGGCGGGCTGGCCGTCTCGGTCACCACTTGGTCAGACGGAGCACTCCAGCAGCTCCAGATGACTTGGGAGGTAGAGCAGTGGCAGCAGACACAGTGCTTACACTTCCCTTCGTGGTCATAAAATAAGTTTAAATCTACTATAGTCCAGCAGCAAAAAGACGACACGATTCAAAAACGGGCAAAGGACTTGAATAGACATTTCTCCAAGGAAGATGAGCAAATGGCCAATAAATACATGAAAAGATGCTCAACATCACTAATGATCAGGGAGATGCAGATCAAAAGCACTTTAAGGATATGAGATACTAGTTCACACCCATTAAGTGGTGGTGGTGGTGTTCAGTCGCTCAGTCGTGTCCAACTCTTTGCAACCCCATTGACTGCAGCACACCAGGCTTCCCTGTCCTTCAGTATCTCCCAGAGCTTGCTCAAACTCATGTCCATTGAGTCAGTGATGTCATCCAACCATCTTGTCCTCTGTTGTCCCCTTCTCTTCCTGCCTTCAATCTTTCCCAGCATCTGGGTCTTTGCCACCCATTAGGTGTGGCTATTACAAAACAAAATAACAAGTGTTTGTGAGGATGTGGAGAAATGGAAAACTTTGGGATTGCTGGTGAGAATGTAAAATGGTACAGCTAGTGGTTCTTCAAAAAGTTAAATGTAGAATTACTGTATAATCCAGCAATACCACTTCTGGGTATTGTAAATACCCATGAGAGTAGAAAACCAGGGACTTGAACAGGTACTTGTATACCAGTGTTCATAGCCATGTTATTCACGGTCACCAGAAGATGGAAACAATCCAAGTGGTGGAGATAATCCAATCAACAGGAGAATGGATAAGCGGAATGTTTCTACAGCCAATAGAATACTATTCAGCCACAAAAAGGAATGAAGTTCTGACACATGCCTCACAACATGAATGGACCTCAGAAATAGGATGCTGAATGAGAACAGACAGACACAAAAATACAAATACTGTATGATTCCACTTATATGAAGTCATCCGGTTCATACAGTCAAAAAGTAGAATGGTGCCAGAGGCTGGGGGAGGTGGATGGCGAGTTAGTATTTAATGGGGACAGAGCTTCAGTTTGGAAAGATGAGAAAGTTCTGGAAATAATGATGATGATTACACAACTTTGTGAGTGTACTTAAGCCACTGGATTTTACACTTATGAATGGTAAAAATGGCAAGTTTTATGTTATATATATTTTACCACAATAAAAATAGATAAACCTAGACTTAATTGTGTAAGAATGCTGTTCTTTAAAAAACAAAAAAACAGAAATGGATACACGCACAAAAATGGAGAGACTGGAATAATGAATGCCTGTGTCCCATAGCTCAGCCTCAGGCATAACTTCATTTTACCGATTCATCCCCATCCTCCCACCCTCACCAAATTATTTTAAAGTGTTTCCAGGTGTCACATCTCTTCATTTGCAAATGTGTCTCTAAAAAAGGAAAGTGCTGGTTACAAGCACAACCGCATCATCATCCTCTTCCTTAATCTCAATCCCTGTCCAGATTTTTCTGGCTCACAACTGTCGTTTTACAGTTGACTTATTTGAGTCAGTATCCAAACACTGTGTTTGGTTCATAGCTCTTAAATATCTTTTAATATGCAGTGGCTCCCTTTCCTATTTTCCTTATTGTTTTTTAATTGATGAGGTTGAAAGTCACTGAATAAAATTTGGGTCCGCTCGCCTGCACACAGTGAAGCCAATCTGCTGACACCGGGTTGTGGTGAAAGAAAGGGGCAACATTTATTGCAGGTGCCAAACAAGGAGTCTGGGTGGCTTATGCTCGAATGACCCGAACTTGTTTTGGCGCCTGCAATAAATGCTGCACTTTCGTTCACCACAACCCAGTGTCAGTAGATTGGCTTTACTGTGTGCAGGCGAGGGAACCCAAATTCTGTTCAGTAACAGATTTTGGCACCCAGATGCAATGGAAATCCCATCTGGGTCACCAAATATTGTTAAACCAAACTTGGGTCTGCTCACCCATGTGCAGTATTACATGTCATGATTAGTTATACTCTGTGACAACATCAGAGAATTTTTTCCATATAATGTTTCTCATGTAATTTAACATACTAAATAATGTCAATTAGTTTAATATTTCCTCCCTGAGATGCCTCAGGAGTCTTCTGGAAAACTCAGAGTCAGCTAGTTTTAATAGCTGTTATCAAAAGCAGTGGTTATCAAAAGCAGCTCAATATTCCAGGAAAACTTTGCTCCCTTAACAGAGAGGGAAAACCACATTGAGTCTTGCACCAGCTTACTTTTAATAGCAAACTTCATTTACTTAATTCATTTCAGTCTAATCTGAGCCCATCTTGATCACATGCAAAACTCTTAAGATTCTTTTTCCACAAACCTTCCATCACTTTCTGTATCCGTGTTAGTTTGTCCTTTATTTTTTCCCATCCAGAGACCAGAAGCCCTGGGACAAAACAATTTGCCCTTTACCCCCTGAACAAAGATATTTCCATTTTTTATATCTTCTCTCACTGACAGTGTATATCCTACTTGCTTTACACATTGAAATCCTTCCCTTACTACTTTTAGAAGCTTAATTACATATGTATTACAATTTTAACCCTTAAGAACTTCAATCTCTAGTGAAAACCAAGAAGCAAATAATTGAACCGTTCTTTACATCAGCATGGGCTTCCCTGATAGCTCAGTTGGTACAGAATCTGCCTGCAACGCAGGAGACCCCAGTTCAATTCCTGGGTTGGGAAGATCCTCTGGAGAAGGGATAGGCTACCCACTTCAGGATTCCTGGGCTTCCCTCGTGGCTCAGCTGGTAAAGAATCTGCCTGCAATGCAGGAGACCTGGGTTTGATCCCTGGGTTGGGAAAATCCCCTGGAAAAGGGAAAGGCTACCCATTCCAGAATTCTGGCCTGGAGAATTCCATGGACAGTATAGTTCATGGGGATCACAAAGAGTCAGACATGACTGAGGGACTTGCACTTCACTTACATCAGCATGTTTTGGTTGGCAAACATACAAACACATTCTGTAACCTCTAAAAGCATACGTTTTCCTACAACTTTTCAATTTAATGTGGTACAGGACATGTGTCTAATAAGCCTGAGCATCTTTAGTTTTTTTTCTCAAAGAAGATGAAAGAAGGTGAACTTAGGCTTGTCCAGTGATCAGTGTTAATGCTCAGAAGATCTGAGCTCCTTGTTTGGTACCTGCAACAAACACCGCACTTTCCTTCACCACACCCTGGTGTCAGTAAATTGGCTTTACTGGGCAAGTGGACCCAGATTTGGTTCAGTGAGTTTCAGTGACCCAGATGGATCCTGTCCAGCACCTGAGCACCTTTTCTCAGGGGCAGCACCAGGCGCTTGCCACCGACCGGGCGTCCTTGGCCTATGGCACTTCTGGTAAAGGAAAACAAGGTGCTCACATTGGCGGGTTGAGACGTCTTTGGTAAGTAATGGAACTGATGTGTGGCGACACCAGAGTATTCTTCCCTATCACATTGACTTCAGCTGCAGAGGAGTATTCATTGGGATTTTCCCTTTTGGACTAAGTAAGGCTTGGTCATGTGGCTTTGTTTCTGATGGCCACTGGTTAGGAACTCCCTCTTTTGAGACTAGGGAACTTGAGCCTTGAGAGACAGGTTTGCCTTGACTTGTTGATTTGCTTGGTATTTGACAACACTGGCCATGAATAATTAAGTGTGAGTGATCAGTGCTCTGTTCTATCTTGTAGTCTAGGGTGTATTTTACAAAACTGTTAAATGTTCAACTATGCTTCTATAAAAAGAAAAGTGATTTTTTTTAAACACCACATGGCCACAACATTCTTCATTCAAACTCTAGAGAAAATTGGTTAAGATGAAACTGTTGAAATTCTGAAACTGGTTTTTTTTGCCTATCAGAGAAAACTGGCTTAGATATTTTCTCAGTATCATGACCCTCAGAGATCAAAATATTTCTAGGAGAAACCCTGAAGTTACAACTGTTATCACGTTCTTGAAATGCAGACACAACTCACAGTGCCTGTGACTTTAGTTGTGGGTTAATTAGTAGAAGTACAAATCAAAGGGGGAAGAAAGAGCCTTTTTAAAATCAAGTAAATTCAGCGTATCCCAACTGTTACGAAGTTTTACCTTTGCTGGGTGAGTTGCCAGGACGCTGGTGGTCACGATTTCCTGTCTTTTCATTTGCATTTTGTTTGTTGTTAAAACAGGAAGCTTTGGGGACCTTCAGGGAATGCTTGGATTTGCCTTTTGTTTTTGTGTGCGGGAATCCTGTTCTTTGTCTTGTGTGTAAGTGTGCCAGCCCTGGGGACGCAAGCTCACTTCTCAAATGCAGCCTTTTGTGGTACATTCTCCAGAATTGGGCTGCTTTCAGTCACAAACCAATAAAATGTACAAAAAATGATTTTCCTTTGTAATATGGCCTGGCCATAATACTCTGTAGATATAGGGAAAAGATGGCTTGCTAATGGATACCTAAGTTTTGCTACTGTTATACAGCTTGCTGCTGCTGCTGCTGCTGCTAAGTCACTTCAGTCGTGTCCGACTCTGCAACCCCATAGACGGCAGCCCACCAGGCTCCCCCGTCCCTGGGATTCTCCAGGCAAGAACATTGGAGTGGGTTGCCATTTCCTTCTCCAATGCATGAAAGTGAAAAGTGAAAGTGAAGTCGCTCAGTCATGTCGGACTCTTAGCAACCCCATGGACTGCAGCCTACCAGGCTCCTCCATCCATGGGATTTTCCAGGCAAAAGTACTGGAGTGGGGTGCCATTGCCTTCTCCGATTATACAGCTTAGGGCGGTTTTATAATAGAGATAGAGAATGGGATAATAGTTATAAACTGATAAGTTTTGTATTGAAATACAAGCTATGTGATCTTTGGATGGGTAATGTCTGTATAATATTATCATAAATAATAAAATAGAGATAAATGGGATAAAAGCTTTCAGATGAACTCTTTAGGAATAATTATGTATTAGTTTTTCCAAATTTTTGGTAACTTGAAACTAGTTTTGCTCAACTAAGTTCTGTGACAGAAATTCATTAAAGGTCTAAGTCATTTTTCATTAAGATAAAACACTGAACATTGATTGCTGGACAAGTCTAAGTTCACCTTTTGTCTTCTGAGAGAGAAAAAAATCTTAAGTTATTTGGGCTTATTAGACACATGTCCTGTAACCACATTAAATTGAAAAATTGTATCATAGGAAAATATATGCTTTGAGAGGTTACAGAATGTGTTCTTAAGTTTGCCAATCAAAACATGCTGATATAAAGAACAGTTCAATTACTTGCTTCTTGGTTTTCACTAGAGATTAAAGTTTTTAAGGGTTAAAATTGTAATAGATATGCAATTAAGCTACTAAAAGTAATAAGGGAAGCATTTCAGTATGTAAAGAAAGTAGGATATTCACCCTCAATGAGAGGAAGATATAAAGAATGGAAATATCTTTGTTCATGGGGTAAAGGGAGAATAGTTCTGTCCCAGAGCTTGTTGTTTCTGAATGGGCAAAAATAAAGGACAAATTAATATGTATACAGAAAGTGATGGAAGGTTTGTGGAAAAGGAACCTTAAGGAAAGTGTTTTACATGTGGTCATGATGGGCTCAGATTAGACTGAATTGAATTAAGTAAATGAAGTTTGCTATTAAAAGTAAGGTGGTACAATACTCGATATGGTTTTCTCTCTCTATTAAGGCAGCAAAGTTTTCCTGGAATATTGAGCTGCTATTGATAACAGGTTGTAATAAGTTTCCTTCTCTAACTGACTCTGAGTTTTCCAGAAGACTCCTGATGCATCTCAGGGAGAAATAAACCAATTAAGATTATTCAGTATTGTATATTACATGAAAAACTTTATACGGAAAAGAATTCTCTGCTGAAGTTGTCACAGAGTGTTAAGTCTCACGACATGCAAAGCTTCATGTTGGCGAGCGGGCCCAACCTGTGGCCTGTGGGACTTCCCGCCTTCTACATCTCACAGGCCTGTATCTTTTGTTTCCTGGAGGCCTGTGAGCCTCAGGTTGTCTGCTTGCACTCGCCTTCTCCTTTTGTGAGCTTGAGACAGATACAGCCATTAAAACCGAGGCCTTTTCTAAAGCATTTAGAGGTAGAGTGGCATTAACTTGACCCACAGCCAGTAGGATACTGGGGAGTCACCTCAGTCTGGCCATCACCATGCCCAGTACTGAGCACTTAGCAGCAGGGGGGTGGAGACTGTAAATGCCCCTGGTGGGAGGGGTGCGTAATGGTACACGGGGTCTGTGTGGGGTGGTGGAAAGTTCTGGAAATGGAAAGTGGTGATGGTTTGCACAAGAGTGTGAACATACTTAATGCTATTGAATTGCACACTTCCAAATGGTTAAAACGGTAGAGTTTATGTCTGTGTTACCACAATGAAAATAAAAACTATGGGTGTTTTTTTGAACATCAGAAGGGTTTACAATATGGTCTGGCATTTTGAGAATCTTTTGGAAAATGAAATAAAAATACATGTAAAGGTAACCAAGGAAAGTGTTTGAATCCCCATCTTTATCCCCTTACAAGATGTGACATATATTTGTGACACCTTAACTATATGTTTTGATGTAGTTTAGCTCTTAATGTCAACCTTTTGTGTTTTTGAAAATAGCAGTTTTCATGTTTGTGCATACAGTACATTGATGGTCTTGTCTCGATTTTAGGAATTTGAGAGTGTATTTTGCGGTAAAACTGGCAGAAGGCTAAAGTTGACCAGACCAGACTCCCTGGTGACATGTCCTGCGCAGGAGAGTCTACAGAGCAGCCCAGCTGTGGAGATCAAGTGATGGACGTGAACACTGGTTCCTGGGCAGTAGACAGCCACGCCTTTGTGACACGCAAACATCACCTCGACCCTGGACTTCCGCTCTGACAGTCTAACTTGAGAGGGACGTGTCTCAGCTCATGGGACTCTAATGTGGACTTTGAAAGCCCATTTTGTAGAAATATTTATCTAGAACAAAATACTTACCCATTTATGTCCTCTTAGACCTTTTGGGGATGAAGACATCTTGACGATTAGTAAGTAATTTTTCAATTATCAGTCTGATTCCATCATGTTTTCTTAACATGATAACTTAAAAAAATTAACATCCTTTGTAATTTCTTTAGTCTTAAAAGGTACATTGCTTTTTACTTATTTTATTTACATTTTAGATATGCCCCGTTAGCAACTAGAATGAGTTAAATTTTTCTTAACTGTAAGTAGTTTGGGAATTTTATTTCTTTTGTTTATCACTTCCCCTTGTAATGATTTCCAGCTGGACCGAACTTTATTGCAAAATGCAGTCCTCTTTCAAACCTTTTTGCTGGAAATTTTCCAGAGACCTCCTTTAAAGGTACTTTTGTCCATAAATGAAATATTGTCACAGTAGTATTGCTTCAGTGCCCTCATTTTCATAGAGTCATTACGTTCTGTGTAATAAACTGTAATGTTTGGAACTGAGTTTTTCAAATGAGTGGCTTTATTTGTTACAACAGATAATCCCAATAGGCTTTAGTGCAATACAGTCACTTTCAATAAATACTGTCAACAGAGATAGTTAAAAGTTTGTGCACAAAAGAAGCAGGTAAATCAGACGAGACCTTTGTATGGAAGGGATACCGTACGTTAAATTCTTTATTTATTTTTTTTGTAATACTGTGGCCAGTCATTAATCTGAAGATTTCATGTGTCATTTTATTGAAGTGTTATCTTAGTCTTTACACAAATGCCATGTAAACAAGTTGCTGACTGTTCTTTCTCGGAATTGTACGGAACCTTCTGTGTGTACACCCTCAGTCCCTCTGAAAATGTTGGTCTGTGTCTGAGGTATGACGTTACAGCTGAAGGGACCATTGTAAATTCATGTAGAGACGGAACACTTCTGACAGCAGCTCGATGAAGCATGCTCTTGGGGACCAAGTGTCCAGTCGTCGCTGCTGAGGACGAGGAGGGGCAGCCTTGCTGGATGGCTTGCTGGGCGGCGTCCCCCATCAATACCAGGATGCCACTGGTCCCCACGATCCTTCCAGAGCCCACTGCTGGCACCGCTTTCTCACTCTTCCCGAAGTTGTGTTTTAGGAGCTTCGGGGACCTGACTTCTCCCCGACAGCTGCCATCACAGCTCCTTGGCAGGCAGAGGTGTCGCAGATGCCAGGAGGCCCCTGAGCGCCAACGGCACCAGGAAGGCCAGGATCGCCGGGGAGCCCAGGCTCTCCATGAGCCCCATCTCGGCCGTCTTTGCTGATGCCGGGCACGCCTTGCGGTCCTTGAGAGCCCCCAGGAAGGTGAGTGGAGACACAGAAAGGGGACATCAGTGGAGTGTCCATTAAGCCAACCCAACTCTTGTGTTTCTCTAGCTCGTTTCTTAACTCTGGGAGGGGCCCAGGGGAGGCGCACTCAGGCTGGAGAACAGTGAGGGCAGAGGCCTTGCGTGGGGAGGATGGGCCCAGGGTGCAGGAGTCGGGGTTCTGTCCTTAGCAAGGTAGCGTGGAGTGAGTCAGTCGGTGCCGTGTGAGGAATGAGTCTTGGGTGAGGGATGGGGGTGCTGTCGATGAGGGTGGTAGCCACGGGGGTGGCCTGTGTGGGGGCACCTGAGCAGGTGGACAGCAGGTGGAAGAGGAGGTCAGCAGAGGAGAAAGCAGGAGCCGGGCGGTGCTGATGGGTGTGTGTTGAGGTGGTCCCAGCATGTATCCCCCCACCAGAAGGCACAGAAGGGAACACGGCTGGAGCTGCCCTCTTCCCTCTTGGCAGAGCATTTATATTTGACGTGAAAACTGCCAACACCCAGGGTACACGTGGGTCAATTAAGAGAAAATTCTGTTTGAACTGAAGTGAAATACCTGACGGCTTTACTTGAATAGAATCTAACTGAATCTACTTCAACACAGGGTGATAAATTCATTGATTCAGCTTTTCCATATAAAAGTGGTTACTGAAACAGCTCCTGACCCCGCCTCTAAGAATGCTTTGCCAAGAGAGAGAAGTTGTTCTGTTAGAAGGCGATGAAGTGTGCTCGCCCCCCAGATGTGCCCGTGGGACGTTAGTGACAGTGGTCTCGTACCTTGCAGCCCTTGGTCCCCGTCGGGCCCATCCAGGCCCTCGCCAGCTGAGCCTTTGTCTCCTCTGTCACCCTGGTTTCCTGTTAAGAGCAAGTGACATAATCACATGCTTAGAAGCTCTGATTCAAGTTCAAAGACAGACTGGCTGTGGTGAGTGGTGATCCGCCTGCTTACAAGCAGGGTGCCTGCTTTCTAAGCTTTTTACTGAATCAAAACACATTTAGAAAGGACACGCAGCAAAGTGTCGGGCTCAACGTCACCCACTTGTGTGACTCCCAGTATCAGAACATCACTCTCGGACTTTGAGCTTGTTCAATCTGAGCGTTTACCGTGTATTCCTATGTTCACCATGAGTTTTGACAGTTATTTAGGGTGTTTTCAAACACCCCCTGAACTCTGTTCTCTGCTCCCTCACTCGTGGCTGCTTTTGGCCTCTGTGGCCCTGGTGTCTGGAAGGTGCGCTAAGGCCCTCTGCGAGCGCCCGTGGGCTGCCCGTGCCTTGTGTGATGCTGGCTGCAAGACCTGGGGATGTTCTGGGGAAACAGCCTCTTGTCCACATAGTGATGCTGCTTGAGGCAGACAGCTGGGCTGGGGGCATCTGTCCTGCCTGACGCTAAAAGCAGTGACACCAGTTTCCTGTCAATTGGTGTTTGTTGTTTTTCCCATCACAGAAGGTAGCACACCTTCTGCAGAGGACTAGGAGCCCCAGGGCCAGGCAGTCAGGGCCTCCCACGGGTCCTGGGCTTCCCCGGCCTCTACGGCTCCCTGACTCATTTTGTCCTGGGGAGATGGATGCCCAGCAGTGACAGTGGCATCTGCCCGAGGACCTATAGAATATGTTCTCTTTTAACTCAAACAATAACCCTCAGGTGTCCCCAGCCCGAGGCAGGCACCCCAGGGAGCACAGTGACCCTGCAGCTGAATGGCTGCCTCCACTGAGTCCTGTCATGCTGTTTTTCTGAGAATCCATAAAGGTGATGAATGCTGTTTTTGAATTTTATTTTCAACAGTCTTAAAGGCACTCAGATCCCTATTTGGATAAAACCTTGTTGGTCTGTCTTTGGGGGGAACCATCCCCCGCTGCAGACAGTAAAGTCTCCAAGACAACAGGAAGCTGTCTGACAGTGGCCTTCAGCCTGCCGGGAAGAGAAGGGCGTCCCCCGGCGTTTGCCCTCTAGCGCTGAAAATACTCTCAGTGTCTTTACAGTAACGAAACGACACCACTAATTACAGAAGCGATTTCACCTACTGAAGTATTTACACTGAACCTCACAGATGAACAAAGGAACTCACAGAAGTAAGTTTCATTTTTCTTAAACGGTTTTTCAGAAATAGAAAATTATTTGGTTAATAAGTTTGAAACAAACTAGCAGCAATGAGAGCTCTAAATCCTGAATTTGGGCTGGGAAGCTAGCTGACCTGAGACAGTCAGACTGTGGTAGCAGATGATGTATAATGAACCAAGTATTCAAGGCCCTTTTTAGAAGAGGTTAATGGCCAGAAGTTCCCACAGCCGTGTTACTGTGTGGGCACTGAGCTTCCCTCGACGACGGCACCACGGCAGGGGGTCAAGGTTTCCGCCTCTTTCTAAGTTACCTCTCCTAGTTCTTAAGATGCATTTCTCAATATCATTAACTTTTGCCTTTTGCCACAGAAATGTTCACACATGCCAGTTTTCATTACAGGAACTGTTCTTACATATAAATGGGGCTCCTGTTGGTTCATTCCTCTCATTCTTCTCAGCCTGTCCTCCCCCAAATGTTGTTCTAATGAAACTTGAGAAGAACATCACATTTTGGAAAATGTTGTCATACCCTTGGGTTTAATAAGGAGCTGGGCCCCAGAGCATGAAGGGCTGTACCCCAGGCATTTCTAGCAATGGCTTAACCTCTGGGGCTTTTCTAGAGGAGCCCGTGGGGAGGGGAAGGGTGGGATGAGAGGAGAGGGGAGGGGAAGGATGGGGCCCCTGAGGCCTCGTGTCAGTTTCCCCTCTGGGCCTCTTCCCCGCCCTGTCCCCATAAGGGAGCATCTCAACGTGGAGACTGCATGGAGATACTGGTGGGGGGCTCCAGCGTGTGGCTGCATGGTGGAGTGGGCTGCACTCACCTCTGGGTCCAGGGTCTCCAAGCTCTCCTGTGGGACCTCGGTATCCAGGGGGCCCTCGAGCCCCGGGGTGACCAATGGAGCCTGGGGGGCCCGGGGGGCCCGGGGGGCCAGCAGGACCCGGTCGCCCGATGGAGCCTGGTGCTAGGGGCTTCCTCAGGTGCGCGGCCAGTTGCGCGATTTGCTCTTTTGGAAAACAAAGATCAGGCGTGTATTCATCAGAAGTGTGTTACGTGAAGTGTGAGCATACCGCTCTTCAAAGACAGCTTGTTCATTGACTTCGAAGGGCTGTAACTGCTTTGGGTCTGTGAGAAATGGTGTCAGTATGCTGTCCCTGAGAAATGCTGAGGAGCAAATCACAGGCCTAAGAAATGCTGAGGGGAAGGAGCCCACCCAGTGCAGACCCCAGGGATGCCAGCAGTGGGCTTGGCTGGAAGGTGATGGAGGGTGGGGATGAGGGTGGGGTGGAGGTGAGGCTGGGGGTGGGG
>NW_011494635.1:16160096-16166992 GCF_000754665.1 Bison bison bison
GGTGGGAGGGAGGACACTCACCACTGACCAGCCCCCCGCACAGCTCCCTGATGTGTTGCTCGCTGGCTTCTTTCCCCTGAAATTCACCCCCAAATCCATCATCATATTGGGCCCACTGACTTCTCTTTGGGGCACCCCCACGAACACTAGGAACCCTGATTGTCTGGAAAGGACTTGATCCAGATCCAGGAAGAGCCCAACATGCAGGAGCACTGGCTCCCAGGGGACACGTACCGGGACCCCAGGTTTTCCAGTGATGCCAGGCACGCCTCGCACGCCCTGGAGGCCCACGGGGCCAGGGGGGCCAGGGACGCCATCTACGCCGCTGGTGCCATTGGGGCCCTGGATGCCCTTAGGGCCCAGCTCCCCGCGACTGCCAGACTGGAGGGAAACAGAAGCAGGGAGGGGGTCATGGCCGAGCCACCTGCAGGGGCTTCTCCCTCGGAGCTGGCAGTTTCCCCACTTCTGACCCACACGGCCATCAGTGCCCCAGAGCCAGCCTGGGGCCCCAAGGGGGCCGGGGAGCCAGTGTCTGCCAGGCACTCACCTCTCCTTTGGGGCCAACAGGGCCGCTGGGACCCTGGAAAAGAGCAGAAGGGAAGTTGTGCACTTCAGTTACTCACGTGTTGTTGGCTGTGGGAACTAGTTCCCCAGGAGCCAGCTTTGCCTGTTATTGGATGGGGATGAAGAGAAAGCGAGTCGCCCATGAAGCTGCTGTCTGATTACATGACAGCATCCACAGGGGTTACTCCTTCTTACTCTAGGTATGTTTCTTATATGTTCATAAATATTGCATATTCTTTTTATATTTTTATATTGCTGAGATTGTATTGTAGCTACTGATGTTTTTAAACTTATTTTCCCTGAAGTTGCTCAGTCATGTCCAACTCTTTGCAACCCCAGGAACTGTAACCTACGAGGCTCCTCCATCTATGGGATTTTCCAGGCAAGAATACTGGAGTGGGTTGCCATTTCATTCTCTGGGGGATCTTCCCGACCCAGGGATCGAAGCCGGGTCTCCTGCACTGCAGCCAGACGCTTTGCCATCTGAGTCATCAGGGAGCCACCTTATTTTCCCTAAGCAGTGTCATTAGCAGTGGTGCACTTCTCACCCATGTTTGCTTTGTTCTCACTCTTGTTTTACAAGGTAGAGCTGAAGCTCTCTGTGGCTGAGGTCCCCCCTTCTCCAGTTGTGAACCCAGGAATCTGCCTGGCAGGCTGTGGACAGGGAGTGGGCAGCAGCCGGCGGCCAGATGGCCCCGGACCCCTCCTCCACCCGGGCCGCTCTCCGGTGAGAGCCCAACACCACCTCCGCTCCAGCCACAGCTGGTGCCCAGCACCCCAGCCGGAAAGGTTGGCTCTGGGTTACGAGATTCTGCTGGAGACGAGGGTCCTGGACTGAGCCGTTTCCAGACTTAAAGAAAGGCTTGGTCACGGAGCCAGAGACCCTAGCCACATGCGGCCACGATGGTCCCTGTTCCCAGACACCCTGACTGTTCCCTTTCAGTCACCTCCCGAAGTGTGACTGTCAGTTCTATCAGCCTTTTGTTCTATCAGCTCGGTGGAAGCAGCGTTTTCTGTAGCTCAGCCTCAGCTCTGGCTAGTTCATACTGAAAAGTCACAGAGGGAGTGTGGAGAGGGGGTGAGGGATAGAAGACCCACCACAGGGGACAGCACAGGTCCCACCCTCTGCCTCGGCCTCGACTCGGCCCACCCCACCCCACAGACCTGCAGATGCTGCCCTCCCCGCACCACAACCATGGCAAGAGGCCGCCTGTCACACTCACCAGTTCTCCTTTATCCCCAGGAAGGCCGTCAGCACCTGCGATGCCCTGAAATGACACAGTGCCGAGCTGCTGACACCCATTCTTGGCGGGAGCCGTGCCCAAGACTCAGGCCTGGGTGCCAGGCAGACAGCGAGCAGAGCCTCAGGTGGGTTTGGACCATTTTAGGTGCTCTTGGTGCTCCAGGGGGTTGGGGGGTCAGCAGCAGAGCTGTGGGCCCCTCTCCCACCCTGGGCCCTCCAGAGAGAAGGTGCTGCTCCTGGGACCCAGACAGCCAGTGGGGAGCATGCCTACTCTGAGGGTCCCTGAGAATCACCCCCGGCCACAGGCAGCCTCTGTTGTACCCAGGAGCCAACTGACCCCGGTCTGCATGGGTGCTCTGAGTTGTCAGCCTGGGGGCCAGGAGTGGGGGCAGCGACAAAGCTGGAAGGAGGGAGGGAGGGAGAGAAGGAGGTGCCCCCAGCCCTGAAGACAGTGGCAGCCCCCCAGCTGACCTGACCACTGATGTCTCACCTGGTCGCCCTTGGGGCCGGCAGCTCCTCCCGGGCCCTGGTCAGAAAGGGGTGATGAGCGTTAGAGGATCACAGCGGGGTGGGGGAGGGGGCCAGTGCCCTTCCCCCACTGGGGTGCCAGGACCAGCTCGGCACACATGGGCTCCTCCCATACACTTGGCCTCTTGGCCTCTGAGCGTGCTGGGAGCTTGCCCCTAGCCTCCTCCCTGATGGCCCCAGCCCCCAAGTCTCAGGGACAATGGGGACCCCCCAGTGCTGACTACTGGGCACCAACACTGCCTTTGAGTGTGTTGTGGAACTGTGGGAGGTGGGATGAGGGGCGTGGGGGTGCAGGGATTCCTGCAGGGACAGCACTTACCCGGTCGCCCATGCCACCTCGGAGGCCTTGGGGGCCCGGCAGGCCGGGGTCTCCTATGCTGCCCTTCCGGCCCTACAGACAAGGGCCCAGCTCATCAGCCCCACAAAGGAGCCCAGTATTGACTCTCCCCAAGCCCGACTGGCCCACCTGGGCTCCCCGGCCCCAAATCTCACCCACCTGGAAGCCACGGATGCCAGGGGCCCCGGGGGGGCCTTGCGGGCCCAGCGCCCCCTGAAAGACAGAGGGAGAGCGTTAGTCCAGCTCCGCCTCCCCTTGGGGGCTGGGCGGGCAGGCAGGCACAAGGACTGACCCCAAGCCATCTGGCCCAGTTGCTGGGGAGGGGGCATCCTGGGGGCAGCTGAGGTAGCAGAGGTCAGGCCCTGGGACCCCGTGCATCAGCCGGACGTGGCACCAGGCACCAATTCCCCTGTTGCCCTGGGCACCAAGGCTGGTGGCATCATTGCTGGGTCTGTGGAGGGGCCTGAGGTGGGGCTGCTCCCTCGGCCTGGTGCTGGGTGCTGGGCCTCTGCACCCTCAGCCAGAGTCTCAAGGACAGGACAGCTGGGGCCCAGCCACCACCATGTCCCAACTTTCACAGACTCAGCCCTTTCATACCTCCAAGATGTCTCCCCAGCCCACAGAGAAACAGGCCCTGAGCCCATTGCCCCCCGAGACTTCATTTCCCCAACTCACCGCTGAGCCCCTGTGTCCAGCCTCTCCACGCTCGCCGGGCATGCCAACATCTCCCTACACTCGAGAATGGACAGAGGGTGTCAGCAGGCTCCACACACACACACACGAGTAGGGGGCAAGAGCTGCAGATACTCACAGGGACACCAGGCTCTCCCGAGGGGCCGGCCTCACCCAGCTCTCCAGGTCTGCCCTGCGGGGGAGGGGTGAACCCTGAGTGCCTGCCTGCAGGGGAGGGCCCCCTCTGCCCCCAGGACCCAGACTGCGGCTGCACCTTCCCCTCTCCCTCTCCTGGAGAAAGCAACCACGTACCAGTTCTCCTTTCTCACCCTTGGACCCTGCTCGTCCGGGGAGACCCTGTAGGTCAGAGGTCAGCACATAAGGTCAGAGACAGAGCACCCTGAGAGTGAGGGGCTCCCGCAGCCTCCCTGGCCTTGATGCAGAGACCCCACACACACCCCTGCTCGGGGTAGATGGCC
Organism: Bison bison bison; assembly: GCF_000754665.1. NCBI lineage: Eukaryota > Metazoa > Chordata > Mammalia > Artiodactyla > Bovidae > Bison > Bison bison. The sequence goes on from NW_011494635.1 coordinate 16,163,920, forward strand.
GCCCGGTAGCTGCATGCACTCACCGGTAGCCCGTTGGGCCCCTTCTCTCCCGGGGCACCGTGGCGACCAGCTTCTCCCTGTGAGGTTTGTGGGACACGTGCTGGGGTCCTGCAGGCTGAATGCCCCACACACCCTCCTCCTCCCTGCAGACCCCCAGGTAGGACCAACCTTCTCGCCATCAAGTCCTGGCACACCGTCCCGGCCGTCCTTGCCTGGCATGCCCTGGGGATGGGACAGTGTGAGGCCGGGTGAGCGGTGGGCCCCCTCCAGGCCCTGCCCTTCCCCACTGCCCTGCCGTGGGTCTACCCTCCTGGGCTCAGGCAGGTGGTGACCTGTGCTGTCCTCCAATCGTGCAGGTGAGGGCAGGGAGGATGCACCCAAACTCTTCACAGCACTCCAGGGAGTCTGCTGTGCCCACTTTACAGACCAGGAGACTGAGGCCTAGGAGCCAGGATCTGGCCTTCGATCGAGCCTAGGCCAGGATCGAGCCTAGTCCCACAGGCTAGACCAATTTTGGAACCACAGACATAACCACGTGCTGGGAGGGCGGCAGGACGGCAGCCAGGGTCTCTCCCTCCCCTCCCCTCCTTTAGCTCTGCCTCCCACGACCGGTTGTGCCGCCCTGTCCTCTCAGGCTGGGGTGGGGGAGGAGCCAGGGGGCTAGGAAGAAGTGTGGGTCCGGGCTGAATGTGGGCACAGGGTTAGGAGAGCTGCACAGGTCACCCACCCTGCCCCCCCATGCGCTGGCAGCCGCGGACACTCACCGGCTCTCCACCGGGCCCAGACATGCCGGGGATGCCTTTAGGACCAGGCCTGCCCTAGGAGACACGGAGGGACCACAGTCAGGCCTCGGGGACTGCTCTCCCAGATGTGTCACTGGGTCTTGGGAGGGGGGCAGGAGGCTTGCCCACCACTTCCTAGACTCAGGATTGGCTGGGGGACAGCTGTGGGGGCCAGACCCAACCCTTAGGGGAAAAGGCCCATCAAGCAGGAGCTATCTTAGGGTCTTGGGGATGCTCTCAAGCCAGGGGAAGATGAGATGGGTTTGGAGATGGTCACTTCAGTTCATTTTGGCAGATGTGTGATTATCTCAGTGTCACTTAACCCGAGAGTCATGTTTTCTGTTGCTCCATCTCTCAGCTGGGCAGTCCTGGCACAAGGTCAGGCCTCACAGCCCAGGGCCTCTTGATGGACGTCAGTGGTCCTCTGGCCCCTGCCTGGCCACTCCCAAGAGGAGCTTGGTGACAGTAGCTTCAAGGAGCCACAGGGGAAACAAGGCCGGGGGCTCCTGGGGAAGCTACCTGGGCTGGGGGGAAGGCTTTTCTCCTCAGGCCGGGCCTGGCACTACCCAGGGGCTCCCCCTACCTCCAGGAGAGGGCAGCCACCCCAGGCCTCCCTGGACTTGCTGTCTGTGTGACTCCCCCACCCTCATGGACCAGGTTCTGCCCAGGAAGGACCCAGAGAACCCAGGTTCTCTCACTTACAAGGTCGCCCTTGGGGCCACGGAACCCCTCTGGGCCCCTCTCTCCTCTGTCGCCCTGCAGTGACAAGGGGGAACACGGAAAGAGTTAACAAGGTGGGGGGCGGGTGACCTTGCTGAGGGTCGTAGAGGCCAGAGGGACCCCGACCACACCTCCACCCACTTCATGCCTGGAAACAGGGCGCAGATCTCCCATGAGGGCCAGGCTGACTCCTCGGGAAACTCGACCCCGTGCCAGGCGTGCCCAGTCCTTCCCCTCAGGCATGCACACGGGTACCTGCCTAGGTGTGACACATGTATCCCCCATGTGAGCCCATGGGACAGTGAAGCCCCGGGAAGGGCTGGGGCAGCCCAGTGGGTCTGGGGAAGGCGACTGGGTGAGGAAGAGAGGAGAGAACAGAGCTGGGCCTGCAGGGGCCACCCCACCCACCCCCAGACACACACATACCGCTTTCCCAGGGGCTCCTGGGATCCCGGGGGGCCCTCGGAACCCAATGGGACCCTGTGGAGGAGAAAGACCCTGAGCGTCTCATCAGAAGCCTGGGGGCGTCCCCAAAGCACCCAGGTCCATCTGGAGAGGCCCTCCCAGGAGCCCCCAGCAACGGCCCCATCAGCACCCCGCTAGGGTCCCCAGGCCTCTTCCCTTCCCCACATTTGCCAAGCCCCCTCCCCAATGCCCCCCATCTGCCCCTCCCACCCCCTGGACCCACAAAAACCTTCACAGGCTCCGGTTTGGGGAACAATCCAGTGAGTGGACTCTAGAGACAGCCCTGCCATGGCCATGGGTGAGGACCCACACTCACAGGGCCCACCTGACCTCGGGAGGTGGCCCCCAATGCCTCTTCACCTCAGGCTGGCCCATAGCCCCTCAAGGGCCAGGTAGGCGGGAGGCGGGGGGGTGGCTTGTAGACTTACCCGGTCCCCGGGGGGTCCAAGTGGCCCTGGAAGTCCTCGTAGGCCCCGTGGACCCTGAAGGGAGAGAGCTGGAGCTGTAGGGCCCGGGCCAGCAGTCCCCCAGGAGTGCACACCCCCAGGAGCCATGGAGACCCGGGTCTCAGGACCCCCACCCAGTCCCGTCCTGGGAGTTGGTGGACCACTCCTCACAGCCCTGAGCTGTCCACCCCACATCCTCACCTGTCCAACCCCTCTCCCTGCTCACCTGCAACCCCACGGTGCCCGGGATACCAGGGGGTCCAGGGGGGCCGGGGTCACCCTGCAAGAGAGGCACAGAAAGTGGTGGTGGGTGGGGCCAGCCCCAGCTCTCCTCCTTGCCCTCTCTCCCTACCTACTGCCCAAGCCCTAGCAGTGGGGGGCGCTGCCCTGACCTCACAGCTGTACCTCCAAGGCCGAGGGGGCACTGGCCGTTTTCCAGAGAGGTCTCACCCTGTCCTTCCTCCCAGCAAGGACCCCAGCCCTCCCCGGACACCTTGTGGTGGGGGTCAGCCGCTCACGTGGCAGTCTGGCCACTCCAACCATGCTAGAGGGGCCCTAGTCTGAGGGTAAGGACAGACACATGTCCTCCAGGGAAGTGGCCATGAGGGAGGGAGGGCAGCGGGTCTGCCCAGGCTCAGGGAACCTCTGTGTGAGGCCAGG
>NW_011494635.1:16167283-16169343 GCF_000754665.1 Bison bison bison
CACCCCAACCCCACCCCAGCGCCCGTTCCTCCCCACCCCCCTGCCGGGTTCCACCCCATGGCCGGCCTCTACCTTTTCGCCATCCTTGCCAACTTCTCCGGGCTCCCCTTTGTAGCCGGTGGGTCCCTGAAAGAGCAGTGAGCAGACAGTCATGGCCCCACCCCCAAGCGGTCCTAAACAATTAGGCCTGCCCAGCCCATCAGCCAGCTGGGGAAACCAAGGCCTTGGTGGGAGGAGCAGTGCTGGGCCAGGATTGGGGTGGGGGTCTGAGACCAGCTTTCCCCACGCTGTCTCTCGATGCCCCTATCCCGGCGGGTCACCAGTGTTGAGGGGACAGGGACACAGCAAGGACCCCCAGCAGGGTGGGACCCCAGCCCCCACTGCTTCCTGCAACAGCCCTGTGACCCCACCACCCCCTGACCTCTGCCCATGTGGGGGCCTGGCCACCTCCTAGGGAGTGTAGGGGTGGGCTGGGGTCTGTGTCAACCCTCAGTGGCTGCTCACCTTGAACCCTGGCATTCCTGGGGGCCCTGGGGGGCCTGGCGGGCAGATGGCCGGGCACTGTTGGGAAACAGAGTGGTCAGACCCCTCCCGGTCAAAGAGAATAGGAGTGGGAACTGAGGTCAGAACATGGAGGCCCTGAGATGGGCCATTTGGCACAGGTGAAGGGGACCTCGGCCCCTAGGGGGCCTCCTAGGGGCTGAGACAGGGCCTCACTCAGGACCGCCGTGGGGTGTAGTGAGGCACTGCAGAGCCAGGCCGCAGCCACCAGCCCCTCGAGGCCGCCTCCACACACCCAGCTCTGATGTCTTGGCCCAGCACAGGTTCAAAGTAGCTATTCAGCACAGTGGCTGCTGGCTTCACAAAGGAGCCTTCATCACACAGCTCGGCAGCCAGCCCTGCTCGGGGTCCCCGTGGTGCATGGAGGTGCCAGAGGGAGGCGTGTGTGACCCTTGGGCATCCCCAGGGTCTCGGCGAGCCCAGGGCTGGTGTGGGGGCTTCCAGATCATTCCACAGCTCATCTGGTAGAGCCAGTGACATCACCCCCCAGTTGATCCCCTAGCATCAGGGGCCCAGCCGTTCTCCTCTTTCCAGAAGACCCCCTGAAGCCTCCCCAGGGACACCAACATCAAGCCCTCAGGACACAGGTGGAGGCGAGAAGGGCCGGCAGGGGCACCAGTGGGCTAGCTGGGCCAGGCCAGGCCCTCTGTTTAATAACTTACAATGGCTTCTTCCAGGAGGCTGGGTGTTGGCCCACGAACCCCAGGCCTCCAGAGTCACTGTTCTTACATGAGAGACAAAGCTCAACTATTAGACTGTAGCCTGAAAGTTTCTGTCTGCCCCATCGAGGCGGTCAAGCTTGCCCTGCGTGGCTAAAACCTGGCCTTCACACGCAAAGCCTGGCTGTGCCAAGGAGGAGCAGAATTGGTCAACATGTGATTTTGCTTCAATTAACTTCCATTTGCGCTACCGTGCATGCCAGGGAGATGCGATGGTGCAAGGCTAGGCTGTGGGGGTGGGGAGAGGGCAGTGTGTGGGGGGGTGCTACACCCAGAACTGGTGCTGCCTGCACTGAGCCCATTCCTAGGGAGCCCCCATCCCTGCCTTCCTGTGCTCTCCAGATGGGGCCCCCTCCCACCAAGACAGGCACCCCCACAAAAGGCTTTGAAAAGGCCGCACATGCCCACCTGAAGATCAGTAGCACCTTCGGGAAGCACCCCTGGGTGACCCTGGAAGACAGAGATGCCAGCTTCGACACAGCCGTCCATGCTCTCTCCCTACAACCCACCACGCGAGACCACCAAGGCGCTCGGGCCCTTCATCCCCCAGTGGCCAGTGCCAGCTGGCCCCTCTGCAGAGTGCGTGACAATGACAAAAACCGTCTGCCCTTGGGATGGGGCGGTCCCCAGGCCTGAGCCCCACTAGCTGGGGTCAGCTGATGCACTGCTCCAGCCTGGCCCTAGCCCCTGTCTGGGGTGTGGCCAGGACTCTCCATGCAGACATGGGTCCTGGGGCTGACAGCCTGGGGGGCCTAAGGATGGGCACCCTGGGGACAAGGG
>NW_011494635.1:16169443-16169931 GCF_000754665.1 Bison bison bison
GACAATGCACTTATGGTGCCCCCCACCTGCTTGCCCCTCCCCCACCTTCTGCATCCCGAGATCCACTCTGTCCTTGGACTTCAGCCACTGAGGACCACAAGCAAGAGGAGAGGGAGAGGAGGGGTGCAGGGAGAAGGTGAAGGAGGGAGGGAAAAGGGAGGGAAAAGGGAGGGAAAGCCCCTCCCCCATAGTTGCCTTTGGGGAGTCCTGGCAGCCACTCACCGGGGGGCCCCGGAGGCCAATTCCACCTGGGAGGCCGCTCACCCCTGCCTCTCCCTGGGAAGGTAAGAAGTGAGAGAGCGGGGTCTGCACCCAAGGAGCTCTGAGGACCCAGAGCAGTTCAGACTCTGTCCTGTATCCCCTTCACAGGGCTGGCCAGCTCTGTTTAGGTACAGGGACTCTGTCTCCCCCCACCAAGCCCCACCCTCACCCTGGCTTGGGACCTGGTAACCATGTTGGCTCTGAGTGTGGTGGGCATGCTTTGGTGG
>NW_011494635.1:16170031-16170233 GCF_000754665.1 Bison bison bison
CCCCCTGGGGACAAGGGAGTCCCACCCACCAAGCAGTTACCCATGCCTGAGACTCGCCCGAGAGCTTGAGAGCCTCTGTCCAGTACTCACAGGGGGGCCAGGAGGTCCTGGGGGGCCAGGGAGGCCTGGGAGTCCTGAGGGTCCCTGTGGGAGGGGTTATGACTTAGAAAGAGCAGGAGCAGCCCCCACCAGGGGTGAGGCG
>NW_011494635.1:16170501-16171864 GCF_000754665.1 Bison bison bison
CTGCCAGCCACTCAGGACCCCAGAAGAAGCTGCAGAGGGGCTGCATTTGGGGAGCTTTGGGGCCCTCAAACTCCCACCAGGAGGAGACGCCAGTACTCACCCCCAGCCCAGGTGGCCCTGGAGGTCCCAGACTTCCCTGCAGGAGGAAATGAGGTGTCAGAGGGGCTGGCAGAGGCACTATGCCAGTGTATGCAAACCCATTCCCCTCCCTCCCAAGTCCATCTCCCCTGAGGAGGGGTTCCTATTTCACAGAAGACTAACAGCAGGCGGTGGGGGGACCTCTGATGTCTCAGGGGTCTGGGTCCAGCCCTTTACCAACAATCCTGCAGAGGAAAAGCTAGAACCGGTCCCACCTTCCTGGGAGCACTGCTGCAGGCAGGATGGACCACCAGGTGTGACCCACGCCACACAGAGGAGCTCCATGGCTGGTTCCTCCAGGAAGCCCTCCAACCTTGGCCCACAGTAGAGAGTCCCAAAGCTCCAGCAGCCACCTGCCTGTCAGCACCCTCCTGGACCTCCTCCTGCCTGCATCCCAACTTCAAGGTTCTTGTACTGGAGGCCCTCCCCTCCTGGGTCCCAGGCTCCCAGCAGAAAAGCCTGGAGCTAGCCCACTTTCTCCCACCCTCCTCCATCTCCCAAACCCTCCTTGGCATCACCCAAGCACCTGCCCTCCTGCAGGCAGCCTCTCTCTTCCTTGTTTCTACTAAGAAAGCTCCGTAGCCCAGTTCCCAAAGGCAGTGCTGTGTCCTGGGTTCCCCCACACCCAGCCCCCTGTCCTCTGCACTCCAGGGCTGGGAAACAGTCATTTCTTAAAGCGGGGAAGGAGAGGGAGTGTTGAGTTCAGCTTTGCTGTCAGCACCACGAGAGAAGTTAATCAACCAGAAAGAGGCTTTGGTGGACACTGGTCAGACTCAGGGGACAGGCTGGGCCATGACCATGGCCCCTCAGAGAGAGGGGCAGTGGTTCACCACGAGAGGAGAAGGGCCAGCCATGCCCCGCCCATGCCAGCCCCTCAACACGGTCTGAGGGCTGGGGCAGCTCTGACTAGATGGGGTGGGGACAGGGAACGTGCCACCCTGTGTCCACCTGCCCTCCTGCCCCCTCCAACCCACATCAGGGGCAGGGCCCAGCCAGTCCAGTCATGGCAGCTGTCCTCAGAACCCCCACCCTGTGGACAGGCGGTGCTCAGCTAGACTGCCCTTGGCCAGGACCTCAACTCCAAGCTGAAGCCACTGGATGCGGTGCCTGCCTTACCCGTTCTCCGGGAGCGCCCTTGGGTCCAGGAGGTCCATCCTGCCCGGTCAGACCCTGGGGAGCAGATGGAAGGAGGGAGGCTAGAGGGGTCACACAGGAAGGATGTGCC
>NW_011494635.1:16172019-16185179 GCF_000754665.1 Bison bison bison
AAAAAAAAAAAAAAGGGAGGATGTGCCCCTCCAGGGGAAAGAGCCAGCCATGGGCCCTTCTCTAAAGCCAGTCCAGAGAGGTCAGAAAGACTAGACTAGTACCTCCCCCCACTGGCCACACCCACCATCCACCTAGTGTGCTGTGCTGGGGGGGTGGGGGCAGCCTGTGGGAAGCCAGTAGCTGGAGCCCCTGCTGGAGTGGACAAGCCCAGGGAGCAGGAGAGTTCCCCTCTTGGACCCCCTCCAGTGCTTACAAAGCCCCCGTCCTGGGGCTCCGCCTTAAGCTCCTGAGGACCCCTGATGCAGCCGCCAGGGGCTTGGAGGGGCCTGGATAATGGGCCTTTGTTCCCAGAGAAGCTGGCAGGACTTTCGCCCCTCCTGTGTGCTGGCGCTGTCGTCTGGTGGACAGGGCCAGACACTGACGGGTCTGGGATGGAGGCCAAGGGACCCCGCTGGGGGACCTCTGGAGATTCTCTTGGGCCAGACTCTCCTATTTGAGCTGGCCCAGCTGGAGAGCAGCAATTAAACCTGACTCCTGGGCGCTGGGATGGAGCCCCTCCAGGCGGGAGGGGGTGGGGGCTTGCACGAGGAGAGGAGGGGAGCGGGCAGGGAGGGGAGGAGCAGGCACACTCACATCCACTCCAGGCAGTCCAGGCAGCCCGGCCTCTCCTGGTTTCCCTGGCTTCCCTGGGGCCCCTTTCAGTCCCTGTGGAGGGAAAGGGCAGAGGCATGACAGAAGCTGAGCCAGAGAGTGGCCTTCACCAAGAAGAGAGACGTCCTCCAGTGGGGCCCGAGGAGGGCCTCTCCACTAGACCCTGGCCCAGCTGCCTACCTTCGCTGGCACCTCCTCCAGCAGCCCCCTACCTGTCTTTGGCCACATCTGTATGATAATCACCTGGACCCTTCAACCTTCCCAGTGAAGGGCTGGGATACCCTCTGTGAGCCTAGAGCCCTTAAGTCCTGGCCTGAACAGCTCCAGGAGGGTCACTTGTGGGACCTCTGACAAGCTGGACGTGCAGGGTTGTGTTGACCCCTCCCCTGGCCCGAACAAGCTTCAAAAGCCAGACCCTGCCCTGAGAGGCACCAAGTCCCACCTACTCCCCTCCCACTGCTTTCTGCTCTGCCCCTTCTCCCAGCCCTCCCCTTTGGTGACCCAGGGCCCAGCATGATGGGAAGGGATGTCAATGACCCCTCTGTTATAGGCCCACCCCTCCCCTCCAGACTAGAAGGTGGACATCCCCACCCCCTCCCCACACACACAGCCCACACCGCAGCCAGGACACTCACCGCGGGCCCAGGCAGACCAGGAGGACCAACTTCTCCCTGCAGAGGGGACATGCCCATGTGACCAAGCATCCCCAGGGAGCAGAGCTGGGGCAGAGGAGGCTCCAGAAGACAAGATGGAGCCCCTCATCCTGTCGTCCACACCGGTGGGCCCCTCCCTTCCAGGGGCAGTCACAGCAGTGGGTGGTGGGGAGAGGGCAGGTGGTGGGGAGAGGGGTTAGCTGGACAGATTGGGGCTTTTGAGCCCACTCTGAGGGCACAGGAACATCCCAGAAATGATGGGAGGCATCATGAAGCCCACCCCTCCACCTGCCTGAAACCTAGCCAGAGGTGGCAGCCCCCACACTCACAGAGGAAGGCACCCCAGCACCCCTCCCCTCTGATGACCACCCAAAGCTTCCAGGCCAGGTATTACGTGGAAACATCCCTAGAGGGAACAATGGAGCCTGGCTCCTATCGGCTGCGGAGCCTTGGGGTGCAAGGGGCCCAGCCCCACCAGGAGTGGAGGCTGCCTGGGTCCAGGGCCCAACACGGCTGCACTAGGCAATGGCCCTTCGGAGGGGGTGGAAGGAGGGAGACTCGGGCCATCAAGAGCCGGGCAGGCCCCTGGGACTCAAGGAGCTGAGAACTGGCCAAGGGCGGCTGCACCGGGGAACAGTACTGGTGAGGAGAGGTCTGGAGGGCCCTAACTTTCATGGCCTGGCTGAGTCTCTCTGGGTCCAGGGCTCTCACCCCACCTGGATCTGGGGGTAGGCTGTGGGGTCTCATCTGCTTCCACACGGCCAGGGCCACACTTAGGTTGGGGCACTTTGAAGATGATAGCCCCCCAGCCCCTTCAAGGCTGGCTCCAACCTCTAGTAGCCACGGAGACCCTGCTAGGGGCATAGGCCCATGCCTGGGCCTTCACCTCCAAAAAAGAGGAGTGTGGGCCCTCCAGGGACCCAGAGACATGCCTCAGGGCCCACACTTCCACCCCAAAGAGCACTACACAGCCACCCCCACCTGTTCTGGGGAGACAACCCCTGAGGGGTCCACTGCAAGCAGGAGCAAGGATCATTTGTCCCATTTCACATCCCACAGGGGTGCTCATTACCCCCAACATCACCCCAGCTCTGGGAGGTGGACTCTCTCTCCATCAGGCCTGGGGCTCAGGGAGTTTGGGGCCAGAGTGAGAACCCCACAGAAGCTTCCCCATCATCCCCCCTAAACTCACATCAATGCCATCCTTTCCTGGCTTCCCAGGTGGCCCTTGGGGACCGGGGGGGCCTCGAGGTCCCACTTTCTGAAATGGAGAAACATCATCAGGTGGCAGCACCCCATGCTCTCCCACTGCGGGTCCCCCTGCTTGGCCCTGGGGTTAGCCTGACAGAGCACCCCCTCCTCCCAGTCCGGAGAAGAGCTCAGACCTGTGCAGGGGTCCGCACCGCCCCTTCCCCCATTCTCCTTCAGACCCCTGGGCTGTTGCAGTGTCCCCTGCCACCTTGCTGGGCCAAGAGGGGCCACGTCCGAGGCCCACAAGGAACAAAGGCCACATTGTGTGTCTCTGGTGGAGATGCAGCTCTGGCACCACACCCGCTGGGTTGAGGACGGAGCAGTCCCTGAACTCAATCCCAGGGTGTCCCCGTGTCTATGGGGGCTCACCCGGGCAAGGGCGAGCCTGTGCCCAGGTGGTGCGGAAACTTTGCAGTGACAAGACTGTGCCCGCCATCTCCAAGTGCCCCGGAATTCCTGGCTCCCTCGCTGATTCAGGCAGACTGGCTACAGGGGGCAAGTGGGGAGCTTATTCCCTGGCTGTGCTGCTCAACAGGTGACCACAGAGCCATGGACCCCCACCCTAGCTGCATTCAAAGGCAAGCCCCATGCGCCCCAGGTCCCATGCTCACCTGTGCCTCAGTCAAGATTACAGTGGCAGCCAGCAGCTGCCCCAACAGCAGCAGGGCCAGGGTGGGGGCTCCGGCCATGGCTGCAGTTGCACTCTGAGCGGAGCTGGCGGCGGAGGCAGGGGCCTCGAGCTGGGTTCGGCGGGCGGGGCTGGTGGTGGGCCGGCCAGACGCCAGTTCCCGCCCCGCCGGCCCTCGCACAAGCCCCCCATTCAGCCAGCCCACCTGGGTGGGCGGGGGCTTCTGCATCGCCCCACTCCCTGCCGAGCCAGCCAGGGAAAAAAGAAACCAAGTGGCATTTTTGGGGCCAGCCTCTGAGTTAAAATTATCCTGGGACTGGTGAGTTACACACACACACCTTTCAGCAAAAAAGAAAGAGGCTCTTTTCTCACTTGGTCCTGGACCAGGGTGTGGAGGCAGAGCCCCACTCTGAAGGCTCCTTTGAAGAAGGGGCAGTCCTGGTCCTGTCAAGGGGCTGACCGAGTCACATTCTCCTCCCTGGGGTCCTGAGAGGGACCCCGCTGCCCAAGGCCCAGGAAGTCCTTCAGAGAGAGTGAACACATCTGTGCCAGGGACCAGACAGGGCCCACCAAGGATGCCAGTCCCTGCCGTGAGCAGACGCCCAGGGCCATGCCTGCCAGGCTGGAACCCCCCTCACCGGAGCCCTCACCCCAAACTTTAACTGTACTGAGTGGTCCATGTACCTGAACCAGCACTGGCAAAGGCCGGACTCTCACCCGGCACTGCCACCCCAAGAGGAAAGTGGGGGCCCCACAGAGAAAGGAAGTGCCCCTGTGACCCCAGGCTCGAGAGAAACAGTGGACAGGGGCTGGCTGCTCCTTTCTCACAAGCTGGGTGAGCTGTGCTTCACCTGGAAACGCATGGGGACAGCAGGGTGAGGGGCAGCACCTGAGGCCAGGGGCACTCAGTGTCCCGCAGGGGGACACTCAAACGTCCAGGTCACCTACGATTGCTCAGAATCCGCAGCTCCCCCCTGCTTGGTGTCAGAATCTTTAGAATTCCCTGGGAAATAAGGCTTCAGAATTTCTGCAGGAGGCAACTCAGAGCTTCTGAGTCGATGGAGGAGGTGCGTGGAGGTAGGCCACACAGTTAAGAACCTCCCTTCCCTTCCCCATTGGGTTCAGCTGTGAACCGCTTGTCAGGCTTGGCCACACCCTCCAATCTTTGTTCAGTCGCTAAGTTATGTGCGACCCTTTGTGACCCCACGGACTGTAGCCGACCAGGCTCCTCTGTCCTCCACTATCTCCTGGAGTTTGCTCAAATTCATGTCCATTGAGTTGGTGATGCTATCTAACCATCTCATCCTCTGCCTCCCCCTTCTCTGTCTCTAAAGGAAGGGATAATTATATCAGGAAGGGACAAGAGAATCTCCAAAATTCCTGCCTTCAAGAGTCATCCTAGGACATCCTCACAGACGCAGGGTGAGGCTGTGGGACTGGGGGCGGGGCAAGCAGCTCCATCCCACACCTACTGACACGGCCTCTCACCCAACCCCCCTTCCTCCTGTACTTCCATGCCTGACACAGCAGGGGCGCCAGAGCGCTCCTGCTGGACCAGACTTGGGGAAGTCTTGCTGTGAAGTCAAGGAGAGACCGAGTGCCTGGAATCCCATTCCCCCATCCTAGCCCTATGCAGACCCTCCCACCTGCTGCCAGGAAACACCCTCCCTTGGAGAGCAGCCCCTGTCTTGAAGCCCCAGTAGCCACAGTGGCCTGGGGAGAGGCCAGGGGGCTGGCTTCACATCTACTGGCCAGTGTCCAGGGTTACTGCCCACCTGTCTTGGGCCATCACTCTTCCTGAAGCTTGCAGGTCAGGTGGGTCTGAGCGGCCTGCCAGCCTATCGCCAGGTCCCACTGCTGGGCACAGATACTCCCCTCCCCCAGGGTTGCTCCAACGGGGTCTTCCCCTTCCAGGCTCCAAGCTTTTCCATCTGAACCTGAGCCTGATAATGGTCTGGATAAGGACCCTGACCCCTGGGGTCACTGTATGGCCCACACTAGCCCCAAAAAGTGACTTTAAGTTTGTCCATCTCCCCCCGCCCCCACACACTGGACAGGAGGTGTCAGGGGAGCATGTTAGCGGGATGCAGGTCCCAACTCCCAACCCGCAGAATGAACTAGGCTCCCTCCCCCTGCCCCCCACCCCCAGGTGTGACCTCCATCACTTCCACGTGTCAGGAGGGGAGAGGTCAGTCCTGGCCAGGGGACAAAGCCAGGCTGATGGCAGCATGCCCTGTGGGTTGGGGGTTGCTTAAGGAGGGTGGCACTCTGTTCCCATGCCAGGTTGGAGGGCCCAGGGTCCCTGTGTGGAGGACCCATGGGCTGAGGGGCGGCTGTGGCTGCCAGGGTGGGGACAGAGGGGACAGAGCCATGGAACCACCACAGAGCTTGTGCTCCGAGGCGCATCACAGAGCCCCAGATCAGGGCACACCTAACACTGCTCCACACCCTTGAATCGCTGACAAAAGGCAGCCTAGGGACCCAATGCCCAGCCCCAGAGGCTCTGGGTGGCCATGGGGTCAGGCATTTTGGGGGGTGTACACTGGGGGGCACACATGCTCAGGAGGGCTGCACCAGGGTCGTGCCCCAGGCACTTCCACAGCAAAGTGGTGACGCAGCTGGGCCATGTGCACCCAGAAGTCCAGCCAGAGGTACTCATGAGACCAGCCCCTCCCCTGCCCTGGCCATCCACGGGCTGCCGTCCATACCGAAACACTCAAAGTCAAATGAGTTTATTCAGAAAAGGCCTCTGGATCAGAGTAAGAAAATGAGTGCCCCCTCCCACCCCTCCAGACCCTGAAGGGCCAAGTTACAAAGGTTGGTGGGGGGGAGGGGGGTGACAGCACACAGGAGGGAGGAGGTGGGAAGTGAGGTGGAAGGAAGAAGGCTGAAGCCTCAGCCTCCCCGAGGACTGGGCCTGGCCTCCTTGCAGCTGCAGTGACCACCAGGGACAGGCCAACAGAGCTGGACACTGAGAACAGCTGACAACGTGGCTCCCAGGCCTGTGGCAGGGCAGGGCCAGGAGGGCCACGGGCGTCTGCTTCCCTAAGGCTCTCCGGGATGGACACAAGGCCCCACCTCTGTGGGCTCTGCTCTCTCCTCCACCTCCGGTGCTGCAGTGCCTGGGCTGCCAGGGGCACTCTGCCCCAGCCCTGCCTGGCCTTCTGTTTCCTCTTTGATCCCATTTGCACCCTCTTCAGCCTCTGAGCACTCAGATGGGGCAGGGGGCTTAGTCGTGGCCAGTGTCAGGGTGCCACCATCTGCTGCTGCCTCTGGGTGATCACTGGCACCTTGGTCCATCTTCCTTCGCTTCCTTACCTCATCGGCCACCTTGGCCCCTGGGGGCTGGGGGCAGGGCTGCTTGGCCTCCTCTGGGGCCTGGCTGACCACTTCCTGGGTCTCCACCCTGAGGCTGCCCTGGCTGAGGGCGCAGCCTTCCAGGTTCAGGGCGATCTTCTCCACCTCAGAGGCGCTGGCGTCTGGCTCCCCCAGGGCCCGCTCCCGCAGATTCGCCTCCAGCTTCCTCTTCTTGCTCTCCTTGGGGTTTGGTGACTCTGGTCCCTGCTCCTCGCTGGTCTCATCTCCCTGGTCCCTTTCCAGGGCTCTGACCTCCTGGGACTCTGTGCCAGGTAGCTGGGGACCCTCGGCCAGTGGGCCTGCCTCCTCGTCCTTCCCCAGCCCGCAGGTGTGCCTCTGGGTGCCAGCTTCAACGGGGGGTTCCCCAGGGCTCTCCTCCTCCTTCGCCTGTCTGGGGCAGGCCAGCCGGGATGAGCAGGGTGGTGAGCATGGCTTGAACTTCTGCAGTTTGTCCTGGGGCCCCCAGACGAACCTGTAGCGGGGCCGGAAGTGCTCCCAGGCGAAGCGCAGCAGCTCGCGGCGCTGGTGCCGGCAGCGCACGGTGAACACAAAGTAGTCCAGGGCGCTGTGCCGCAAGCCTGGCAGCTGCCTCTGCACCAGCGTCTCCTCCAGGAAGAAGCGGGCCAGGGGTGCCTGGTAGTGCGCCAGCCCCAGCTCCCCCAGAGACTTGAGGATGCGGGTGATGCGGAGGTTGTTGTGGCTGTGCCTGGTGGGGACAGGAGGCGCTGGTGGGGCTGCACGTGGGTGGGCGGTGCTCAGCCAAAGACTGCCCTTCTCCAGCCCTCCCTCACACTCCCCCAAGAGGCTGGTGTCCACCAGCAGAGACACTCCAGCCCACAGGTCAGTCCCCATTCCTACCCTGTCCTCAGGTCCCTGAGAAGATGGCCTATGTGCCTGGATCGTGCAGGTAAAGAACTGTGATGCGTTCCCTAGAAGGGTGACTGTCCCCTTGGTCCCATGGAACACCCACCCTCAGCACAGCTGGAGAAGAACCAGATGGGGACCCTCTAGAGGCAGGGGTCTGTTGCCCATGTGCCCTGAGCTGCTGCCCCTCCACCTAGTGCATCCTAGGGGGGAGAGGGGAGCATGTCTGCCACACCCTCCAGGTGGGATGTTCAGTGATGTAGTGAAAGTGATGGAGCCCCTTGGCAACCCAACCCATGCCTACATGGGTGGCAGGCCATAGCAAGAAGCCCACAGCTGAATCAGGTGGCACTCACCCCTACTCCTCCCGCTCCCTCTCCTGTCCTGCCCAACCTGGTCCCATCCTCACCCCACTCTGTCTTGCCCCCACCCTGCCCTTGCCCCACCTCCACAAGCTCAGAGGATGCTGGGAGTCTCAGGCTCTGAGCTTGTGGAGGCCCCTCCCCAGAGATGTTTCTCGCAATCAGAGACCAGCTGTGCAGAACCCCAAGCTCCTGGCCTGCTCACCAGTTGAGGTTCTGGAAGCGCTTCTGGTAGTTGTGTGCTCGGCACACCTGGCCGGTATCTCGGTCCTGGAGCTGGATCCCAAAGAAGCCCAGCATGAGCTCGTAGGCCTGGACCAGCCGCTTCCTGACCTCCGCAGACTTCTTAAATGCCTGGAAAAGCCCCCAAGGGTGGCAGAGAGCTCAGTGTCAGTGCAACACAGCCAAGAGCTGGACACCTTCCTCAGGCCCAAATTCATCTGGGGCCTTGGCTCAGAAGGCCAGGGCGCAGGAGCCTGGGGCTGCTCACTTGACTTTGAACTGGCACCAGATCTCCCCAGCCTGAGGCATGTGCTGTAGCCTTGAGAGGAACTCCCTGACCTGCGGGAAGACCTCAGGGACCCTAGGGCTGGACACAGGGCTGTAAGCACCCATCCTGTCTCCTGGGTACACCTGCTTGGCCTCCCCGGCTCCTGGAGCCCCCTCCCCACTCGCCAGGCATCATCGATCCAGCCCAAACCAGGGCTGACCAAGGCAAAGCCTGGTCACTCTGACTCTGCTTGTGGCCCCTTCCCGAGACCCCTGGACATGAGCAACCCTCTCAGTCAGATTTCTCTGGAAGCCTGCAAGGAGCACTGAGGGCCAGAGGCAAGGACCACTTATGAGGGAAGATAATAAAACTGTGGGTAGGGGAGTCCTTCAGCTCCTGTTCCCCAAGGGACCCATGAACACCTGTGGCTAGCCGTGACCTGTACCTTGACCTCCAGAGCTCACCTCGATCTCCTGGAGCGTGAGGGGCTTGGCGTGCCAGTTCACCCCTGGCTCCCGCAGCGGAAACAGCCTGTGAGGGAAGGGATGGCACAGGCCTGGTAAGCAACACTCGCGGACCCTGGGGCTCGGCTCAACTCTGGCAGGGCTGGCTGGACCTGGCGTGCCACATGTGCTGTGATCTCTCCCCAGTCAATAAAGTCAAAGGGTGAGGATGGAAGAACTCCAGGGGGAGTGCCCAGGATAAGGACCCAGGACAGCCCACCCACAGGAGTCCCAGCCCACCCAGAGTCCAACCTGCCCACGCAGCAGGAGGGCACCTGCCAGACAGGGACCAGCCTCTCTACCATTCCCTTTCATTCTCACGTTCTTCTTTGCCGCCCACCATTAATGCTGCGGAATTATTCTCAGGGATATCCTGTGCCCTGGGTCAGTCGCCTGCAAGCCGTCCTTAAAGGACACTGCATTTGCAGGCCAGCGTCCGGGGAGCACCTTAAGACACCATTAGAATCCGCCCTTGCGGCAGAGGGGCTCTGTGGACAGATTCAGGACAGCCTCATGGGGCCTCCAGCGAGCCAGCTAGTCGACTGCTCTTGCTATCCCCCAAAGCCAGCGTCAACCCCCAGCAGCTGAGGCTGTTTCCAGCTGGAGAACCCAGACCCGGTCTCCCCTTAGCTGGCCCCTGCCCGCAGAGCCAGGCACGGGGCACAGAGGGCAGTGCGCCTGCTCAGTAAGCCTGGCGCCTGGAAGAGGTGGAGCCAGGATCCAGTACGGGCGGAGCCTCAAGCCCCTCCTCAGAAGCCCCGCCCACTCACCACTGGATGTAGGAGTGATTGTCCTCCAGGAGTTCATAGTCTTCCTTCCAGTTCTGAAGAATGTCCTCAATGAAACAGCCTGGGAGGCCCACAGAGACAAGTCAGGGGGACTACCGAAAGCCCCTCCCCTCGCCCCTTTCATGAGGACCTTGGGGTTCAGGTTGTGCACACCTCCTGTGATGTTAACCCAATTTAGGCTGACCACCACTGTGCAATCTGGAAGGTGAACCCTTATGGCTGATAGAGGGCAGACCGGAGTGGGCAGGCCATGCTGGCACTCTGGGTGGGAGAACCTGGGAGGCCCCATCGGGTAAGAGAGAGTGGTCCCAGATCTAAACCTGTCTTTGCAGAAGGGAGGCCTTGCTGCACCCCACAAACCACAGGCTGCTAGCTGGAGTTCTGCCTTCACACAGGGCCTGCTACCAAGCCCTACGCTGCAGCCTGGTCTCCGCAGGGCACCCCCCACTTTCTGCAAAGGGCCTGGAGGGGAATATTTGAGGCTGTGCGGCCCCTGGCGCGTGCAGCAAAGGAGCCATGGACAACACGTATGTGGATGGGTTCTGATAAAACCTCACCGTGGACACTGAAATTTGAATCTCATATGATTTTCACATGTCATAAATGTTATTGTACCATAAAACTTCCCCAACTGTTTAAAAAGGTAAAAACCATTCCTTCCTGTTAGTTTATGTATGCAGCTTCCTCACTATGGAGGCAGAGTCAAGTAGTCGTGACAGAGATTGTGTGCCTGCAAAGCCACCAGCATTCATCGCCTGGCCCTTTGGAGCATGGTGGCCACTGTGTCCAGGCCAAGGGTTGGGGCCCTGGGAGTCCCTCAGCAGCTTTGGGGGGTGGGGGGTGGGTGCTGTGGGGGTATATCTGAAAGCCACAGGTCCAAACCATGTCCCAGCAGACCAGACAGGCAGAGGAGAGAGGAATACCCCTAGAATGGAGCTGCCGGCAGCTGGGCAGGTACACACCGTTAGGCAGGAACCGAATCTCATTTTTGTAGAAACTCAGGTTGAGCATGTCGCCATTGTCATCTCCTTCTACCAGATCCTACAGAGCCAGAGAAAGGTGACAAAGTGTCATCCAAACAGGCTGACTCCAAGGACCCCTCATACTGAAGCATTCCTGGGCTGGGTGGGAGGGAGGAGGTGTTGGCTCTTGGCCCGTCAACCTCCAGATATCCTGAGGGCTGGTGAAGACCCCAAGTGCCAAACCTGGGTCCCCCACGCCACAGGGGAGGACCAGCCTTCACACTTGGGAGACAGCAGCCACTTCTGACCACCCGTGACGACCATCCCCTCCTCAACAATGTGGGCCAGGGCTGGGAGGTCCCCTTCATCTGCACCCCAGAGACAGCCCAAGGGTTCCCTGAGACTCTTGGGTACAGAGGGCAGGGGCTGAGGACAACAGAAGCCATGAGATGGGCTGGTGGGGCCTCCTGTGGATGAGCTGGCGGCTGGTGCAGTCACAGTGTGAAAGGTGAGGGTGCTGTGGTGGGAGTTAGGGCGTGGTGCTGTCACCCCGTGATTACAGGAAGGATTCAGTCCTGGTGGGCTGCAGGGGTGGGGCTGTGCACAGATACCTACCGGGTAGTGGTGCCGGTACCGGCGTGTGTCCCGTGCAGCTCTCCAGTTTCGGGACCCTGTCACCTTGAGCTGGAGAGAGAGAAAGGATCAGATCCCAGTAGGGAGACCCTCCCCATTCTTCAAGGCAGCCAGCAAGCAGGACCCACCCCAGGGAGGACCCACCCTGGTAAGGGCAGCAAGGACTGGGCCTAGCTGCCAGCAATATCAGAGGGCCCAGAGTAGCTGGAGTGAGCCCTCAGGACTACAGGCCAATGTGCATTCTTGGGGTGCCCCCCGACTCCAGCATTACTTTCTCCTCCCTTGTTTGCTGGCATCACAGTCCAGGACCTCCTCTGGGAACCCCACCTCCCCCAACATTTCCTCCTTGCCCTGCGCTCTAAGCTAACACCTAAGGGGCTGTATTGGAGAAGGAAATGGCAACCCACTCCAGTGTTCTTGCCTGGAGAATCCCAGGGATGGGGGAGCCTGGTGGGCTGCCGTCTATGGGGTTGCATAGAGTCGGACACGACTGAAGCGACTTAGCAGCAGCAGCAGCAGCAGCAGCAGCAGCAAGGGGCTGTATACCCAAGGGCAGTGGCCTTGCCATCTAGAGCCCCAGATGCTTCTGAAGAGGGTTTCTTAGCCAGATGCTGGTTAGGTCAATGGACAGTGGGTGGAAATGAAACTCAGCAGAAGCTGCCCCACCCCTCATCAGCATCCATTTCTCAGCCTCCCTGGGTCGGTCCAGAGGGTGGGTCCTGGTCAGGTGGTCAGGTGCACAGCTCAGAGCAGGGCCAGCACCATGGGTGCACAAATGACAGTGTCCAGGAGGAAGCACCAAAAAGCCACACCGGGACCCAGTGTGTGTCAGCCAGGAAGGACCATGGGGGAATGGAGAGGAGACTGGGACTTTGTAGAAGGAGAGAAGCCATAGCAGAGGGGCAGGGAAGAGGTCAGAGGACCATGGGCATCTCACAGGAAGGTCCACGTGCCGAAGCACTGCTTTAGGAGTGTGGCCCATGGAGCTATAGTGAGGATGGTGTCCTGCCACCTAAGCTGCACCACGTCCAGTGGGCATCCGCCTGGGGGAAGAGGTGGATTCCTGCCCTGTGATCTGTGCCCCTGACCACTGCCCAGCCTACCTACCCTAGGAACTCACGCACCCCTGAAACATTGGAAATGTGCCGAGGTCGCCGGCCTTCTCAGCAGGCCCAGGAGCCCCTTGGGGTTCCTCTTGCTGACCGACCACTCCAAGACCCGGAGAGAAATTTGAACACCAGAGTGCTCATCTGCAGCACGACAATCCATCACTGAGACCACTAAGGCTGGAACCCAAGCTTCCCCAGATACGGTGCCAAGATATCCTCATCCCAAAGGGAGGGGGACACGTCGTGACAACTATCACTTGGAGCCCTCTCCCTCACCTAGAACCCCAGCTGGAGCAATGGCGTACCCACTCGGGGATTGTGACACCTGGTAAGTACCAGCAAGTAACTGCCAGTAATGTTGAATAACCATGGTTATGACAAGTAACCAGTGGTGACAACGAGGAGCTGGTGGGCACACCAGCTGCCCTGGCTCAGGCAAGCCACACACATGTAGCCTCCAAGGCCACCTCCAGATGACATGAGGTCAGCCCCAGTCAGAGCGGGTAGGTGCTGCACCTAGTGAGGGTCAACGGAGTGGGGCAGGCTGGGGGCTCTGGGGCCTGGGGAAGGGTGGAGTCTTGGGTAGGGGAGCCGGGGTGGAGGTAGCAGCTCCAGGAGAGAGGCGGTGAAGGAGGCCAGAGCTGAGGGCTGGGTCTGTCTAGAGGACAGAGCCAAGGGCCTGAGGCTGGGATGTGACAGGGGAGTCAAGGATGTGCTGGGGCCATCCTCTGGAGGAAGTGTTACCGCGCCGATCTGGCCCTGGGGATAAGGGTCTGAGAGTGGCCCCGGATTCCCTGCAAGGTGCCCTGGCGGGGGAGCACGCGGGGGAGCGGGTCGGAGCGGACCTCAGCGTGTCCTGGGAACCAGGAAGCGAGTAGCCGGAGGACAGGGAGGGAAGGGGGCCACCG
>NW_011494635.1:16185367-16187928 GCF_000754665.1 Bison bison bison
GCCCCGTGGCGGGGCGGGGAATGGCTTGCCAGAAACCGGGCTTTGCCCCCTTTGCCGCCGCGGCCTCCCCAGGGGCGCCGGGTTCCCAGGGCGCGGGGGCGGCACCTGGAGCGCGCTGGGCGGCGCGTCCTCCTCGGCTTCCGCGTTCCCCAGAGCGCCGGTCTCGCCATCCTCGCCGGCTTCCGCCCGCGGGCCCTCGCCGTTCTCCTCCTCATCCTCGTCCCAGGTCGAGTCGCAGTCCGAGTCCTCCATGCTCCGGTGGCGTGGGACCCGCTCCGGCGGAAGCGAAAGTGAAACAGGGAGGAAACGCGGGGGCGGGCCGGGGGGCGGGTCGGAGGCGGGCCCGGGGCTGCCGTCTCCGTCCGCCCAGCCCGGAGGAGGACCGTCCCCAGGATGTACCCTCCAAGGATGTCCCTCTGGAGGAGGCCTGTCCTCCCACACCGAGAATATCCCTCCCCCCGAGAAAGCCCCTCCGGAGGACGCTCCCCTATCCCCCAAGGTTGTCCCCCCCACCCCATGCCCACCTAGGTAGGGATTTCTCCCTGGAGAGGACCCTTGGGGGGTGCTCCCTAGGGTACCCTCTCAGGACCCTCCCAGGTCCCTTTTCCCCTGGAGAATGGCCTCCTCCACCCAGGAGGACGCCTACACGCAAGATGTCCAGAACCATTGCCCCGCCCCCGTGTTCTCTTCAGAAGAATGTAGACAGGAAGCCCGCCCCCTGAGGAGGGCCCCCAGAGCACCCGCAGAACGTCCCTTCCCCTCCGAACACCCTCCCCTGCAGGGCACCTCTCTCCACCATGATCCCCCCAAGGATGACCTCAGGGAGGGTGTCCCCCTGAAGGGTGGCCCCCCTGGAGCTTGTTTGTAGCAGATGTCCCCCACAAGTGTGCCCCTAGGAGGATACCCCCAAGTTGTCTGAGAGTCCCATAGTGCAGTGTCCTCGTGGGCCTGCCCTCCTGTCCCCTCTGCTGCAGGTAGTGGTTGTAAGACAGCATGGGTGCTGCCGTCACTCACTTGGAGGCACCAGGTAAAGACCCAGACACCTGGAGACAGGAATGACCCGGGGTCACCCTCAGGGCTGGTCAACAGAGACTGAGGCCCTGCCCAATGCTGCAGGCTGCCAGGCCTCAGGTTGGTATGCCCAAGGATGTGACAGTCCTTGAGCTCTGCATCTGCGGACAGCTCAGAGCTGGACAGAACCTGCCAGTCTTGGCCATGGGCACGGCTGAAGACCCTTCATGCTGGTGCCAACTCCTTGCAGGCTTACCAACCTCCGTTATCTCTCTGGGTACCATCTCGCCTGGACAACCTTCAAGGACAGTGGTGACTCCCCCAAAGGTATGGAGTTCTGGGCATTTCTGCAAATCTTCTGCCACTGATGGCCAGGGTAGGTGTCCCAAGGAGAAGGCAACAGAGGCAGACGGCCAGGCATTGTGCTGTGCTATGCTAAGTCACTTCAATCGTGTCCAATTCTGTGCGACCCCATAGACGGCAGACCACCAGGCTCCCCCGTCCCTGGGATTCTCCAGGCAAGAACACTGGAGTGGGTTGCCATTTCCTTCTCCAATGCGAGAAAGTGAAGTTGCTCAGTCGTGTCCGACTCTTAGCGACCCCATGGACTGCAGCCTACCAGGCTCCTCCATCCATGGGATTTTCCAGGCAAGACCACTGGAGTGGGGTGCCATCAGGCATTGTGCAGGGCTGGCCTATTGCAGACTGTGGCCACAGGCCTGGCCTTCTTAGCTGACTTGCAGCTGACTGTGACTAGACCCTGGCTGTGACTTCTGGAGGGATGGGGCCCTCTGATGAGGCACTGATGGGTGCTGGGGCACTCTGAGAGCACTTGGGTTGGTAGGCAGGCCCTCCCACCTCTACCTGAAAACAGATAAGCATGCACTGGAGGACACAGTGCTGTAGCCCCAGGCTGCAGCACTCAGAGCACAGCCTCCCATACTGCCTGCTGCCACACACTTGTTCTCACATGGGGCCCAGCTTCTGCTTTACAAGTGCCAGTCACATTTGACTGTACCAGGGTGCCATCTAGATGCCCCTCCCTGTGGTAGGAGGCCCCTCTGAAAGTGTGATCTTCTCCTGGAATCTCACCCCATGGGGCCCTTAGGCACCAGGTCTGACTGTGGGGTGTAAGCTTCTGCCTCAGCTTCCTGCACGGGGCAGTCAGGACGGAAGGCCAGGGCTGCTCAGGGTCAGTAGACCTGACATGAGACACTCCGTGCCAGGCACTGCGGGCCCTACTGGGGCAGCAGGTGCCGGCCTCCGACCCCCACCCGGCCACCTCTCAGCCCATGGAGCCCCATGGGCTCAGGGATTTCCAATCGCCTGTGGCTGATGTTGGGGGGATGGGTGGCACCAGTGTCCTCCCGGTTTGTCAGGATGAGGGTGAGCGCCTCCTCTCTCACTTGGGAGGCCTGAGCTCCGCCCCAGTTCTCATGCTGGGGGGAAGCAAGCACTACTCCCATTAGGCACCACTCCGACTGGGTGCCTCTCTTGAGGTTTTTTATTTGAAGGGATGCTCACATGCAACAAAGTAGCCACTCTAGACC
>NW_011494635.1:16188028-16190117 GCF_000754665.1 Bison bison bison
ACAAAAAGTTAGCCACTCTAGACCTGTTACTAGTTTGTATATTCATTGTATCAAGTGATCCAAGTACATCAAAGCCTAGCTTCAGTTATAAATCTTGGAAAAAGACAACCTCCTACTATAAGAAAAGTTAACTGTGATATCAAAATCACACAACTCCAGTTGCTTTTTTGTGCTTTAATGTCCCTCAGTCAAAAGCAAGTATGTCTCAGTCAGCCTGGTGCCCAGGCCCCATCAGTCCTCGGCCTGCCTCCCTCTGCTCATTCATTTGGTCTGTTTGCGAGTGGACTGACTCGAGAATACAAAAATAACCGCTACAAATTCTCTGTATCTGGCATATAAAAACTGAGTGAAAAGTATCTCAGTAGTCTGTTACCTTAAAACAAAACATCTCAGCAAAAAATACAACACAGGTTCAACTTCTGCAGTACTTTTTTCGTATAAAACCCTAGTAAAATAGGCTTCTTAAAAATTAAATAGTGAAATACCAACCAAATTATATACATCATTACAGTACAGATGAATGAGGCAAAGTACCCAGTTCTCAAGTCTCCCTGGTGGTGGAAGGGCCGGCGCCTGTGGCCTGACGCTCCCCCCCTGAGGCTGCAGTCAGTTGAGAGCCAGCCTTTGACCGGTGGACAGATGGAGAAACGGGAAGACCCGGGCCCCTCAGAGCAGAGAGGCAGTCCATGATTTATTGCTTGCTGTGTCCGCGCTCTGCCCACGCAGCCTGGTCCTCAGGCCCATGCCAACGCTTGGCCCCAGGTGCAGCTGAGCCACAGCGATGGAACCCACGAGTGTCCAGAGAGGACGCGGTCTGGGCTTTCACGTCCCAGGTCTCAGCATCTGAGTGGGACCCATCCTGGGCGTTGGGGGCCATCCGAGCCCAGACGGTCTGAGTGGCACCTCAGGAGCCTCTGGCACCCAAGGGCAGGCAGTAGGGCCGGTGGTATTTGACCCTCCCACTGCCTCGAGACCACAGCACCCGCCTGCTGTGAGTATCTACGTCCGGCGCCGCTTGGCTGCGCTGGGGCTGGAGGGGTTGCTGTTGGCGGTCAGGACTTTGTCGGTGACCCGGCTGCGCTTCCGCTTGTCTGGCCCCTCTTTGGACCCCAAGTCTGAGTTGTTCTTTTCTTTGTCTTTGCTGGACTTTTCTGTTGCTTTCCCCAAGCTTCCTGAAGATGAAAAAACTGGGAGACAAAATCATTTGGCTGAAAACAGAATATCCAAAATTTTATTTCATCTTCCTGTTCAGTTACAAAAATCTATACCTATGTACATGACATCGACCCCAAAAGGCTCCTCCCTAGCTGAGGTGCCTGCACGGCTGTGCCCATCTTTGCTTCTCGGGGTTCGCCCTGCACTGAGAAGGCTGCCACCCATTCTACTTTAGTCGGGCAGCCTCCTGCACCCCCAACCCCAAGGCTGGCTCCAAGAGTGATTCCCCTGTGTGGGAGGCTCTCCCCGACCAGACAGAAGCTGCCTTCTCAGCTGCTGAGACAGACGAATGACCCCATTGCCAGTGATGGGGAAGCCTCACCAGGCTGGGGTCCATGCCCCTGGGGCCCTACGGTGGGAGGGCAAGCTCCACGCTTACCATCATCAGCCCCGTTGTGGGGGTCCACATCTTCCTTCATTTCCTCTTTCATTTCCTCCTCTATGATCACTTTTCCTGTGGGGAGATAACCGACGATGACCTGGAGCCCACAATGGTGAGCGCCATGGCCCCGCCTGACCACGGTGGCTCAGGCCAGGGGCTGCTGCCGACTTGGGAGGTGTCTGCCCCTGTCTTGGAGGCCCCCAGACCGCCCCATCCTGGAGGGTGAGCACCACCCAGCCAGTGACCCTCACTCTCTGAGGCTCGTGACCTTCACCCTGACACCACCGCCTTTTCCCATTCCCAAATCTGCCCTTGCCCGAGTCATACCTTCTCGGACTTCTTGAATGATTTCTTCTGGAAGGATGAAGTTCCTCTCTGGATTTGGGAACGGAAGAATCTCAGACTCGTGCTGATGACAAATAAGGGTTTTTTTTAGAAGCAAAGAAGAAAATATGATTTTAAATATCACATTTAAAAAAATGTGACTAGAGA
>NW_011494635.1:16190217-16191285 GCF_000754665.1 Bison bison bison
GTGACTAGAGATGTAAGAGCCAACTCAGGAGTGACCAACGAGCACAGATGGCTGTCCTGAGGGGCTGCAGTGGGCAGGCGCAGGGCCTGAGGCCTTTGTTCTCTCTCGTGGAAACCAGGCAAACAAAGCAAAATGGAGGCAGCACCAGGAATGCTCGCCAGGCTCCACTTGTTCCCCAGATCACGTAGGCCCAGAGGGACAGAGAGCCGGAAACACCACCACCAGACAAAGGGAAAGGTGAGCTGGCGGGAAAGGTCTCTGGGTTGGGAGGGGATTCAGGAGACAGGGCTTCTAGTCCCCAATTTGGGAGCTGAGCTGCAAGCCTGGTGGTCAGCGAATAAGTGTGCCAACTGCCAGCTGGGAGCTTCACAAACCCTGAGAGCTCCCAGGCCCATGGTCATCCCATGGGGTGAGATCCACAGACCCATATTTACAAGGTCCCAGGTGACCATGGCATCAGCTCTATAGTGGTGCTGGGGTCCAAGGAACTGAGGAAGGAAGGGCTACCTGTCCTGGACTGAGAGCCCCCCTGGTGGCCCCCACAGCTGAGTATCACGGGGACCCCGTACTGGGCGTCACGGCCTCAGCACCCTCTAAGCCAGCGTCTGCACTTGAGAGCCATCTGTCCTGTCTACCGCACCAAAGGCCCGCAGGACAGGGGCCCTGCCATACTTGTCTCTGTGTCCAGCTCTGGGCCCCAGCCTGGAGTGGAGATGCAGGAAGCGTCTGGGGGCCAGGTGACACCCCAACATGACAAGCATGGGGGTCCTGTCAAACTGCTGAACATGGGAATTCTGGGGGAGTAAGGCCCCAACTGGTGGGCACAGCCCTTTGGGGGGCCTGCTTCAGTTCAACAGCTTGACCTCAAGTTCCCAGGTGCTAACTGCGGGCTGGGGGTCAGAGCAGTACTGTCATTTCTCTCCCTTCTCTGCCTTGGGACAAGGAGATGCAAACGACTTGCCCAAGGCCAACAGGGAACTTGTGGTGGTGAGGGTTAAGGACACAGGAGGGTCTGAGCTTCACTCTCTGCCTCATGACAAGCACCAGGTTTCAGTGGGAGGGGGGTGG
>NW_011494635.1:16191385-16192183 GCF_000754665.1 Bison bison bison
CCTATAGCCCTCGGGAGTTTTCCACAGGACTGACAACCTAAGAGCCCCCTCCCACACAGGCCTCAGCTCCCTAGTTATCTCCTGGAAAGATCTTAACTGAACCTTGCCTCCCCCCCCAAATCTAAGGTAGGTTCAGTACAGTAGCTAGCTACTGTCACCAGGCTTGTGTTTTCATAAACTACCCAGAGCTATCTCGTTTAACAACTCGTCACCTGTGGGACATCCTGGGTGTCAAGGTCCCTGAGGCCAGGACCTGGGTGGGTGGGGGGGCGGACAAAGGCGGGGTAGGTGGTGTGGAGGGGGCTCCCTGCCAGCAGCTCTGTCTGCGGGGGTCCAGCTCACCAGTGCCTGCATGTCATACATGGTGCTCAGGTGGTCCCAGATGACCTTGGATGGGACCTGCCGACCGATGTTCTGGCTGAACTTGTCTCGGATACAGATCATGTGGAAGTGCCGGTTCACACCTGCAGAAGGAAGGGGTCGGCTTGTGGGGGAGGGATAGGCCAGCTGGTAGGGTAGAAAAGAGAGGTAGGGGGCAACGGAGAGAAAGCGGGCAGTGGTTGCAAGGGTGTAGAGAGGCAAAGGTGGAGGGTGGAGGAGGTAGGAGGTGCGGGGGTAAGAGGTGGGAGAGGAAAAGGCAGGGGTCTGCAGCGGAGGAGTAACGAGGGGACAGGGGTCGGGGTGCACGTGAGGGCTGGAGTCAGCCGGGATGGGTGGCTGGACACAGGAAGGGGGCAGAGTCGGGTGGGGGTAGGGTATAGAAGGGGGCAGCGTGGGCAGGAGTTGGGGACTGCTGGA
>NW_011494635.1:16193402-16193842 GCF_000754665.1 Bison bison bison
ATTTGCAAAGGACATGACTGATAAGGAGTTAATATCCAACATACACAAACAGCTCACACAATTTAGCATCAGAAACAAATAACCTGATTTTTAAAAGGTGAGAGGAGCTGAATAGACATTTTTCTAAAGAAAAAATGTCTGCAGCCAACAGACACATGGAAAGATATTCATATTGCCAATCAACAGGGAAATGCAAGTCAAAACCACGATATTACCCACACCTGTCGGAATGGCTGTCATTGAAAAGAAGACAAATAACAACAGAATGATCTCTGTTCATTTCCAAGGCAAACCACTAAATATCACAGTAATCCAAGTCTATGCCCCAACCACTAATGCTGAAGAAGCTGAACAGTTCTATAAAGAACTACAAGACCTTCTAGAACTAACACCCCCAAAAGATGTCCTTTTCATTATAGGGGACTGGAATGCAAAAGTAG
>NW_011494635.1:16193942-16196815 GCF_000754665.1 Bison bison bison
CTCCGGGTCGGCCTTCCGGGTCCCTTTCTGCCTCTGCGGTTTGCCAGCCGTGTGAGCCAGGCAAGACGCTGCGCCTCTCCAGGCCGCAGTGTCCTCCGTGCAGTGCAACTAACGACGGCGCCTTATCCTGGGGTGCCCTGGGCACACTCTCGCGCTTCTTAGTTGGCATTCGGAACTGCTCTGGCCAGCCTCACCCCCGGAACAGCGGGGACTCAGAGTCTTGGCCTCCCTCGTGTGATGCCAGTCCCCACAGAGTGGGGACACGTGGCCCAGAGAGGATTTCACAGTGACCCAGTGCCACCGGCTGTCCTGGAGCCAAGATGTGGAGGGACACTGTGACTTCGCTGGGACTGTGCTCCTTTCCTCTCTCTGACCCACAAGTGGGACTCCCCTCAGGGCTTGCTGTGAGGTGGAACGGAGCACAGCCCAAAGCCACTTCACATGGGCTCTGTCACACAGAAAGTGCTGACAGACAGTGGCCCTCATCATTAATCTCCCTACACTTCCCAGTCACGTCGGGGTCCCTGCCCCTCCACCAGGTCCACCTTCTGCTCATTCTATCCCCACCCAATTCCTGTCTTCTTCAATCTGGAGAGCCTCCTCCTCTAGGAAGCTACACAAGATGCCTCTAGGATGCCCACAAGACAGCCTCAGCCCATCTGTGCCTCTCATGCAATCTTTTCCTCCTGCCTGGGGTCACCTGGGTGCTGGGCTGTGTCTTGGTCCTCTCTGGTGGCCCCTGTAGCTGAGCTGTGTTCAGCCAGCAGCTGTGGTCCTCAGACACCTGGTTCCTTTCGTTCCAGGCAGATCCTGGCATGTGTATCTGCAATCAGACTCAATGCAGAAAGACAGGTTGGATGATTTGGGCAAAAGGAAACTGCCTTCTCCACATCTTTCTTACATGAAGCCTCCTGGGTACTGCCCATTTGTCTGCTTCACCAGGTTTGTGTGGCACCGTCTCTACCCATGGGTATTGAGCCCACCTCTGTGCCCAGTGTCAGGGTGGAGCTAAATGCCATGCTCAGCTGCCAGGACTTTGCCTAATCCCAGTGAAATGGCTCATTTCTTTGTGTCCCACAGACGTGAGCACAACCGGAGCCAGACTGAGGCAGGATTCAGGAATCTGAACTCTGTGCCTGTACCTTCAGCCTCTGGGTTGTGGTGAATCAGATGTCAGGCTTCAGATCACCGCACTGGTGATCCAGCGTGGGCCACTGGGCCACCTGGGACTTATTTAGAATGTGCTGCTGCTGCTGCGTCGCTTCAGTCATGTCCGACTCTGTGCGACCCCATAGCCGGCAGCCCACCAGGCTCCCCTATCCCTGGGATTCTCCAGGCAAGAACACTGGAGTGGGTTGCCATTTCCTTCTCCAATGCATGAAAGTGAAAAGTGAAAGTGAAGTCGCTCAGTCCTGTCTGACCCTTACGACCCCGTGGACTGCAGCCTACCAGGCTCCTCCATCCATGGGATTTTCCAGGCAAGAGTACTGGAGTGGGGTGCCATTGCCTTCTCCAAGTGCCACTTGGGAAGGCCTGTTTAGGATGAGCCTCCTCAAAATAACATACAGAAGAAAAAGTGTTCAAAAGTGAAGTGCAACTGGGTAGAGAGATGTGTGTGGGCCACCTGTGTATCCTGGGATGATCATGAGAGTCTGAGCTGAAGGAGGCCCCTTTAATCCATGAGTAGAGAGCTACTGTGAAAATTCCTCCATTATGGTCAGTTTCTTCCCACCTGGTTACAAAGGCAAGGGGTAGGTGTTGTTAGGGATGAAACATAGGTGTTGGGGAAGGAGGTGGTCACCAGGTGATCACTGATCAATAACTGCCTCCTGAGAGCTTGGCACAGGGGTGTAGGGAGGGTCTGGGTGGGGGCCCTATCTGCTGGGAGCCCATAGTTGGAGGATCACACTGAAGAAGATGTAAGATCTTACATGAAGGAGCAGAAGAGAAGGGAGCTTCACTGAGGATGAGGACAGCCCTGGGTGGCAGGACTTCAGAAAGAGGCCACAGGTGCAATGGGAGCCTGACTGTGAGCCCCTCACTCCTGATCTCAGTGCACAAGGGTCCCTGATCCTGACATGGCTCAGACACCACTCCTGGACCCACTCTGGACACATATTGCAGGGATCAGCTAAGACCAAGGGCTTGCACCAAAAGTTCAGGGCACCTAGACCTCCAGAGCCCTGGGAGGGGTGGAAGATGGGCAGCTTTTCCCCCAGTAAAGAAGACAGTGGATCAAAATACCAACTGTTACTTTTCACAGAACTAGAGTAATTTAAAAATTTGTACAGAAACATGAAGACCCCGAATAGCCAAAATAATCTTGAGAAAGAAGAACGGATCTGGAGGAATCATGTGTCCTGACACTAGACTATACTATGAAGCTACAGTCATCAAAACAGTATGGTACTGCCACAAAACAGACACACGGAGCAACAGAACTGGATAGAAAGTGCAGACATAAACCCTCACAATTGTGATCAATCAATTTATAACAATAGAGGCAAGAATATACAGTGGAGGACAGACAGGTCTCTTCAATAAGTGGTGCTAGGAAAATGGACAGCTGTGGGTAAATAGAATGTGTTTATAAAGTTTTCTCAAACCACATAAAAAAATAAACTCAAAATGAGTTAAAGACCTAAATATAAGGCCAGAAATCATAAAAAAATCCTAGAGGAAAACATAAGAAGAAATCTTTTGGGCATAAATCATAGTGATTTGGCTGGCGGGGGAGGGGGGGAGGGGGGGAATCAGTCTCCTAAAGAAAAGGAAATAAAGGCAAAAATAAACAAGTCAGACTTAATTAAACTTAACAGCTTTTGCACAGCAAAGGGAACCATTGACCAAAAAAAAAAAAAAAAAAAAAAAAA
>NW_011494635.1:16196915-16197406 GCF_000754665.1 Bison bison bison
ATGCAAAAGTAGAAAGTCAAGAAATACCTGGAGTAACAGGCAAATTTGGCCTTGGAGTACAGAATGAAGTTTGCCAAGAGAATGCACTCTTCCAACAACACAAGAGAAGACTACACATGGACATCACCAAATGGTCAATACCAAAATCAGATTGATTATAGTCTTTGCAGCCAAAGATGGAGAAGCTCTATACAGTCAGCAAAAACAAGACTGAGCTGACTGTGGCTCAGGTCCTGAACTCCTTATTGCCAAATTCAGACTTAAATTGAGGTGGCCATCATGGAGTGGCCATGATGGTGGCCATAATGGTCAACAAAAGAGTCCGAAATGCAGTACTTGGATGCAATCTCAAAAACGACAGAATGATCTCTGTTCATTTCCAAGGCAAACCATTCAATATCACAGTAATCCAAGTCTATGCCCCAACCAGTAACGCTGAAGAAGCTGAAGTTGAACGGTTCTATGAAGACCTACAAGACCTTTTAGAACTA
>NW_011494635.1:16199397-16200249 GCF_000754665.1 Bison bison bison
TGGCCACAGCATGCGAAGAGTTGACTCATTGGAAAAGACGCTGATGCTGGGAGGGATTGGGGGCAGGAGGAGAAGGGGACGACAGAGGATGAGATGGCTGGATGGCATCACTGACTCGATGGACGTGAGTCTCAGTGAACTCCGGGAGTTGGTGATGGACAGGGAGGCCTGGCGTGCTGTGATTCATGGGGTCGCAAAGAGTAGGACACAACTGAGCGACTGATCTGATCTGATTCAGGTATGACCTAAATTAAATCCCATACAATTATACAGTGTAAGTGAAAAATAGATTCAAGGGATTAGATCTGATAGAATGCCTGAAGATCTATGGACAGAGGTTCATGACATTGTATAGGAGGCAGGGATCAAGATCGTCCCCGAGAAAAGAAATACAAAAAGGCAAAGTGGTTGTCTGAGGAGGCCTTGCAGATAGCTGTGAAAAGAAGAGAAGCAAAAGGCAAAGGAGAAAAGGAAAAATATACCCATTTGAATGCAGAGTTCCAAAGAATAGCAAGGAGAGATAAGAAAGCCTTCCTCAGTGATCAATGCAAAGAAACAGGAAAACAATAGAATGGGAAAGACTAGAGATCTCTTCAAGAAAATTAGAGATACCAAGGGAACATTTCATGCAAAGATGGGCAACAGTGAAGGACAGAAATGGTATGGACGTAACAGAAGCAGAAGCTATTAAGAGGAGATGGCAAGAATATACAGAAGAACTATACCAAAAAGATCTTCATGACCTAGATAATCACGATGGTGTGATCACTGACCTAGAGCCAGACATCCTGGAATGTGAAGTCAAGTGGGCCTTAGGAAGCATCACTACAAACAAGCTAGTGAGGTGATGGA
>NW_011494635.1:16200349-16200817 GCF_000754665.1 Bison bison bison
AAAAGGCAGAGGAACCAGAGATCAAATTGCCAACATCCGCTGGATCATGGAAAAAGCAAGAGAGTTCCAGAAAAACATCTATTTCTGTTTTATTGGCTATGCCAAAGCCTTTGACTGTGTGGATCACAATAAACTGTGGAAAATTTTGAAAGAGATGGGAGTACCAGACCACCTGATCTGCCTCTTGAGAAATGTGTATGCAGGTCAGGAAGCAACAGTTAGACCTGGACATGGAACAACAGACTGGTTCCAAATAGGAAAAGGAGTTTGTCAAGGCTGTACATTGTCACCCTGTTTATTTAACTTATATGCAGAGTACATCATGAGAAACGCTGGACTGGAAGAAACACAAACAAACTGGAATCAAGATTGCTGGGAGAAATAGCAATAACCTCAGATATTCAGATGACACCACCCTTACGGCAGAAAGTGAAGAGGAACTCAAAAGCCTCTTGATGAAAGTGAAAG
>NW_011494635.1:16200917-16213866 GCF_000754665.1 Bison bison bison
GTGAAAGTGCTGCACTCAATATGCCAGCAAATTTGGAAAACTCAGCAGTGTCCACAGGACTGGAAAAGATCAGTTTTCATTCCAATCCCAAAGAAAGGCAATGCCAAAGAATGCTCAAACTACCGCACAATTTCACCCATCTCGCATGCTAGCAAAGTAATGCTCAAAATTCTCTAAGCAAGGCTTCAACAGTACGTGAACCGTGAACTTCCTGATGTTCAAGCTGGTTTTAGAAAAGGCAGAGGAACCAGAGATCAAATTGCCAACATCCGCTGGATCATCGAAAAGGCAAGAGAGTTCCAGAAAAACATCTACTTCTCCTTTATTGGCTACGCCAAAGCCTTTGACTGTGTGGATCACAATAAACTGTGGAAAATTCTGAAAGAGATGGGAATAGCAGACCACCTGATCTGCCTCTTGAGAAATTTGTATGCAGGTCAGGAAGCAACAGTTAGAACTGGACATGGAACAACAGACTGGTTCCAAATAGAAAAAGGAGTACAAACTGTAGCAAATTCTGAAAAAGATGGAAATCCTAGACCACCTGACCTGCCTCTTGAGAAACCTATATGCAGGTCAGCAAACAACAGTTAGAACTGGACATGGAGCAACAGACTGGCTCCAAATAGGGAAAGGAATATGTCAAGCCTGTATATTGTCACCCTGCTTATTTAACTTGTATGCAGAGTACATCGTGAGAAATTCTGGGCTGGATGAAGCACAAGCTGGAATCAAGATTGCCGGGAGAAATATCAATAACCTCAGATATGCAGATGACACCACTCTAATGGCAGAAACCAAAAAATAACTAAAGAGCCTCTTGATGAAAGTGAAAGAGGA
This sequence comes from Bison bison bison, assembly GCF_000754665.1. Lineage (NCBI taxonomy): Eukaryota > Metazoa > Chordata > Mammalia > Artiodactyla > Bovidae > Bison > Bison bison. Next base: position 16,201,758 of record NW_011494635.1, read on the forward strand.
GACTGAAAAAGTTGGCTTAAAACTCAACATTCAGAAAACTAAGATCATGGCATCTGGCCCCATCACTTCATGGCATATAGATGGGGAAACAATGGAAACAGTGACAGACTTTATTTGTGGGGGGGGGCTCCAAAATCACTACAGATGGTGACTGCAGCCATGAAATCAAAAAGCACTGCTCCTTGGAAGAAAAGTTATGACCAACCTAGACAGCATATTAAAAAGCAGAAACATTACTTTGCCAACAAAGTTTCATCTAATCAAAGCTATGGTTTTTCCAGTAGTCATGTATGGATGTGAGAGTTGGACTATAAAGAAAGCTGAGCACCAAAGAACTGATGCTTTTGAACTATGGTGCTGGTGAAGACTCTTGAGAGTCCCTTGGACTGCAAGGAGATCCAACCAGTCCATCCTAAAGGAAACCAGTCCTGAATATTCATTGGAAGGACTGATGCTGAAGCTGAAACTCCAAAACTTTGGCCAACTGAGGTGAAGAGCCAACTAACTGGAAAAGACCCTGATGCTGGGAACAATTGAAGGGGGGAGGAGAAGGGGACGACAGAGGATGAGGTGGTTGGATGGCATCACTGACTCAAAGGACATGAGTTTAAGTGGACTCCTGGAGGTGATGGACAGGGAGAACTGGCATGCTGCAGTCCATGGGGTCACAAAGAGTTAGACACGACTGACTGAACTGAACTGAACCAAACAACTGTTGTCAAGGATGTGGGGAAATGGCAACCCTTGTACACTGTTGGTGGAAATTAAATTAGTGCAGCCATTGTGGACAACAGCAAGGAGGTTTCTCAAAAAACTAAAAATAGAACTACCATATGACCCAGAAATCCCACTCCTGGGTATATATCCAAAGCAAAACAAAACAAAAACACTAATTTGAAAAGGTACGTGTACGCTGATACCAGCATTATTTACAATTGCCAAGATATGAAAGCAACCTAAGTCTTCAATAACAGATGAATGTATAAAGAAGATGTGTATATATAGAGAGAACTAAAGAACTTCTTGATGAAAGTGAAAGAGGAGAGTGAAAAAGTTGGATTAAAACTCAACATTCAAAAGACTAAGATCATGGCATTTGGTCCCATCACTTCATGGCAAGTAGATGGGGAAGCAATGGAAACAGTGACAGACTTTATTTTTGGGACCTATATATATATATATATATATATTTGGGACCTATATATATTATATACACCGTTTTATATATATAAAACGGTATACTGCTGCTGCTGCTGCTAAGTCACTTCAGTCGTGTCCGACTCTGTGTGATCCCATAGATGGCAGACCACCAGGCTCCCCTGTCCCTGGGATTCTCCAGGCAAGAACACTGGAGTGGGTTGCCATTTCCTTCTCCAATGCGTGAAAGTGAAAAGTGAAAGTGAAGTCGCTCAGTCGCTCAGTCATGTCTGACTCTTAGCAACTCCATGGACTGCAGCCCACCAGGCTCCTCCATCCATGGGATTTTCCATGCAAGAGTACTGGAGTAGGGTGCCATTGCCTTCTCCAATGGATAGCCATAAAAAATAACGATATTTTGCCATTTGCAGCCACATGGATGGACTTGGAGAATATTATGCTAAGTGAAAGAAATGAAGTCAGACAGAGAAGGATACACTGTATGTTATCACTTATATGTGGAATCTAAAAAATGAAACAAACTAGTGAATGTAACAAAAAGAAGCAGATGCAGATATAGAGAATAAACTAGCAGTTACCAGTGGGGAGAGGGAAGTGGGGAGAGGCAATACAGAGGCAGGGGATTAAGAGGTACCAACCACTGTGTATAAAATAAGTTACACAAACATATTATTCAACACAGGGAATATAGCCAATATTTTATAAAAACTATAAATGGAGTATAAACTTTAAAAACTATAAACAACTATATTGTACACCTTGAAGAAGGAAATGGCAACCCACTCCAGTATTCTTGCCTGGAGAATCCCATGAACAGAGGAGCCTGGTGGGCTACTGTTCATGGGGTCACAAAGAGTCAGACATGACTGAGTGATTAAGCACATATTGTACACCTATAACATATAATATTGTACATCAACTATACTTCAGTAAAAATTAATTAAGGGAAAATGACGCTGAGCCTCCTCCCCATCTGACAGTGAGAGAGCAAGTAGAGTCACATGACAGATGCGACACCAAAGTCGTTGCGCCCTGTGTGTGTGAGGAGCTATGTGGCTCCCCTGCCCTTCCTGTGTAAGGTGGGAGGTATGTGGTCACACCCTTGGGGGCTGCAGATGGGCAGAGGGAGGAAGCTCTGGGAGAGGCTTGTGGGGAGAGGGGAAGCTGACATGAAGTGCGTGGTGGGGGGTGTGCGTGTGTGCGCACATGTGTGTGGTGAGGAGGAAGCCTTGTGGAAGTAAGCCCCAAGAAAAAGGAATAGAATCCACAGAGAATGGATAAAGAGCAAAAGGTACTTTGTATTAAAAGCAAACTTTGAAAAGAAATAAAGCTACAATCTACCTACCTTTCCATCTATCCACCATCAGCAACCTTGCCACAGTTCCCTAGTCAAGGACAGGACCTGAGCTCCAGAAGCCACCCTCCTGTGACCCCTTCCTCCTAGCTCGCCAGGCAGGCCTGTTCTGGTCCTCCTGTGCCCCAGGGGCCACAAATGCCTGCCACCTTTGCCTGTCTCTCTCCTGCCCGGACTTCAACTCTCAGGTCCCAGGTTGCCACCCCAGGGGCCTCCCTCTGGTCCCCAGGCCGAGACCTGGGAGGAGGATCTGGGGGGTTGCTGGGGGTCCTGCTTGCCCACATCAATCTGCTCAACCACGGCAGTCCTCTGGCCTTATCCTGAAATCTGGACCTGGAGGACAGCTGTCACCCTAGTCCCGGGCTGAGGAGCCTACAAGGGCAGGCTCCTGCATCCCCACATTACGCCTCTAGGGGGCGCTTCCCACCCACTATTTAGACCCAAATCTAGGCTCCTGCAGGCAGGGACCCAGAGAAGGCGTTTCCTGTTCTCTGGGACCTGGCCCACCCAAGAGAGCCAGTTAGGGTGCTTTGAAAAGGAAGTCCAATTCCTCAGACCAGGGACACAAGGAATCACTGTGATGACCCTGGGGATGTCTGTCCTGCCCGCTGGGCCAGCCTCCGTGGTCAGCACTCTTCCCTCGTACAGTTCCCACCAGGCCACCCACGGGGCCCAAGGCTCAGTTGCTGGTCACTCCTGACTGGGAGGTTGGCTTCTTTTGAGAGGGTTGCCAGATTCAACTTGTAAGAACAGAGGATGCTCAGTCAAATCTGAATTTCAGATAAACAATGAATAACTTTGCAGTATACATATGCCCCAAACATTGCACAGGATAGACTTATACCCCAAATTATCCACAGTTTATGCAAAGTTCAAGGTTAACCAGGCATCCCATATCTTATCTGACGATCCAGCTGCCTTTGAATCATCTTCTGGTCTGCAGCTGCCAGGTCCATGATGTTCCATTGGCCTCCCACTGAAGTGACTGTAGAGTGAGAGACAGGGTGGCCCTGGCACTACGGGGGGCTCATTAGGAGGTGTAGAGGGGACTGAAGACAGCCAAGGGGAGCCAGGTCCTGGCTGCCAGGCCTGGTATTGTAGGGGCCCAGGGCCCCAGGGAGGGTGCAAGCCATCCTTCTTGAGGGACGGATCCTCAGCTTGTTTGTGCCAGGAGAAGCCACCTGGAAGCCTGTCCACGTGTGCTTCTCGAGTCCCTGGGCCTGTGGGAGGGTGTGCAAGTTCTGATGGACCTGGGCTGCTCGATTGGCCTCTTGCCAGCAGCCTTGGCCTCACCTGGGACTTGTCAGCAGTGCAGGCTCTGCCTCCACGTGCATATGCATGCACACACGTGCACACACACATGTACGTGCACACACATGCACGTATACACAGCTCCCCCTCCAGAGGTCTCGGAGGGGAACTTGGTGGGAGATGCCTCCCGACTGCCTCCCTCGCTCCTTCCAGCGAAGTGGGGAATGAACTGAGCTGCTGCTTACCATTTTTATTTTCTGGTCTCTTGAGGGAAGTGACTGCACACTTTCTGCCTGTTGCGGGATACGTGCCTGTCACAGCCCTGGGTCACAGCCAGCTGTTATCGGAGCCGGCCCTGCTGGAATGGTCTTTGTCTGGCTGGTGTGTTGCAGCTGTGAGGACTGGTCGCCTCACCTGTGACAGCAGGGACTGAGCAGACAGGAAGTGGAGGGAGGGTTTCCCGGGCAGGGGCTGTCAACATCCCCTTTGTGGTGGGGAAATGAGATGGGCTGGATGTTCCAGGTTAGGGGCCAGGCTGTGTGCTCTATTCCTGTGACACCAGAGCACCCACCCCTACCTCTTACCTCTCTTAGGGTGGGGCCCCTGGGACAGCACTCATTTTCCCTTCCCCTCCCCCTTCCTCCTGTGGTCCCAGGGACCCCTTTGCAGGAGTATCTTCTGGGGGAGGGGATCATGGCTGAGGGCTGGGGGGTTCGAGGTGTGGGGAGGGGGCCTGCCAGGTGCAGAGGGGAAAACAGAGCTGAGTGTGACTGCTGACAACATGCTTCATTCTCAGCTTTTCCCCTTACGTAGTCCCACCCCGGAAGGGTGGGCAAGGAGCAGACCTTGATCTCTGGAGGCTGGCATTTCACTGAAGTCGGCTGTGAAGACCCCTATCCCCAAGATGACTCAGAGCCACTTCAGCACTGCGTCTGCCTGCCCCCCCAAGAGGCCCTCCTGATCCCCTCACACTCTGTTCTTTTCTTTTAAATGAGGGTTTCCCACTGTTGATGGTGAGTCCAGCATCATTTTCCACAGTTATTCTCATCCATTTGGATCTGCTGGAGCCCAGGGACAATTATGACTTCAGACTCGCTGCAGGATGGTGATGTGATGAGCGCAGGATGCTGTGGAGGCTGTGCCGGGGTGACCAGTTATTTCGGCTCTCAAGTCAGTTTCAGTGGCACTGGCCAGGCTGGAATATATTCAGAACAATGAAATCTTTCCCCACTAATTCAGTTTCCAGAAGCCAGCTCTGCTTCCTTGCGCACAAACAGCAGAAGGAGGTGATTCTTTGGGTCAACGTGGAGAATGGTAAATGTTGTCTGTAAAGGAGCGATTCTTTCAACAGCAAGAAAAGTCACTCTGCGTTAAGATCCCTTCTGCTCCACACTTTTTATGGACCTGGGTTCCACAACATCTGGGTCTCGGCCTGGTTTCTGTCCACTTTGAGAAGGGAGGACATGGGCTCTGAGGGTCAGGTCGTGAGCATGGGCCCCGGTGGGGGTGGGTACAAACTGCAGCTCAAATATGGACACAATGCAGGGCAACAAAGAGGTGACCACTGGGCTCAGGGATGCCAGGCAGGACTGATGCAAAAGGCCTCTCCTGGTGACATCTCAGGACCCAGGGACAATAACAAAAGACAGGAGTTTAAGAAGAGGAACAGGCCTGGCCCCTGGGGACTCAGACCCAGAGTGATGGCTACCTCCAACCATCGGTGTTCACAAGGACACTGATGCCAAACTAGAGCCAGCCAGCCTGCGTGTTCTGCAAGCTTGGGGACCAGGTGCTGTCAGGCTCAGGGCCTCCCTGGGCACAACAGCTTCCGGAAAGAGGCCGTGTGGGGTACGCAAGCCAGATGTGACCCCTGAGGGGAGAACAGGCACAGGTGCTTGGTGATGGGTAGCGACAGACCTGCATCCCTATCCCGGGCCTAACACAACACCAGGCTTCTCGGAAAATAATGTCTCCATCATCATAACCTTTAGGTGCTGTGGATCAGCATTACCTGATTAGAATCTCTGTTGACCAAAGAGGAAGTCTTGACTGTGTCATGGAGCAGAAGGCAAAAGTCCTGGATCAGATATGTGACGGGACGTGGTGACTGGTGGCAGGGGTGGGCGGATGGTCTCCAGGCTCCACTGTGCTCTTAAAAGTTCAAAGGCATCCCATACAAGATGGAAAGTGATACTCTGGCCAAGGGAAATGGCGGGGGTGGGGGGATGTCAGGAAGGAGCATCTGCCGCAAGTCTACTGTTGTTGAGAACATGTGCAACATTGAAAAATCACAAAATAAAGATGACAGCAGATTTAAGGTTCTCACAGTCACCTTGTGTCTTAGCTTGGGCCGTGGTAATGCACCCTACACTCTTGGGGTCTTATCCACAACTGATGTTTATTTCTCACAACCCTGGAGCCTGGGGGCCCGAGATCAGGGGGCTGGCACAGGTGGGTTCTGGTGAGGCCTCTTCCCAGCTATACACAAGAATCTTCTCCTGGTGTCCTCGAGAGGTGGAGGGGGTGAGGGAGCACTCTGGGGTCCATTTTACAAAGGCACTAATGCCATCGTGGGGCTCCATCCTCATGACCTCATCACCCCCAAAGGCCCCACCTTCTAACATGTCACCTTGCTGGTTAGGGTTTCAACACATGAATTTTTGGGGGACACTAACAGACCACCAGGTTTTCCCAGGTGGCGCGAGTGGTAAAGAACCCACATGCCAATACAAGAGACATAAGAGGTGTGGGTTCGATCCCTGGGTCGGGAAGATCTCCTGGAGGAGGGCATGGCAACCTACTCCAGTATTCTTGCCTGGAGAATCCCAGAGACAGAGGAGCCTGGTGGGCTACAGTCCATGGGGTTGCAAAGAGTCAGACACAACTGAAGTGACTTAGCAGGCACATGCACACTAATAGGCCATAGGGACCTGGAAAACCTAGGAGGAAACCCTGAGACAGAGCCCTCAGGAAGTACAGAGGGTAACAAGAGGAATCTGAGGAGGACCTGGCCCAGCAGCGGCCCAGACAGCTGTGAGAATGCAGTGCTCAGCCAGATGCCGCCGGGAGAGGCTGTCACCATGTGATCCTCCCCTCTGGACCTGCTGTGCTGTCTGAACTTGCTTTTTACTTTTATTGAATAATTCAAGTCCATGAAGGCAGTGATCTCAGACAGTCGAGGAGAGGATCCTTAGAGAGACAGAAGCTGAGAAGCAAATGTGGGCAGACACAGCAACCTCACGGGTCTGGAGGTGGGGGTGGGGTTGGGCAAAACACTCATATGAGTCACGCAACTTGAGTTTGAAATTATTTGAAATTTAAATACAGAGAGATGGAATGGGGCAAAAGACACATGAAGGAAACCTACCAGCAGTAGTCTTTGTTTCATTTAAAAAACAGCATTGTGTAATTTCATACATGATCGATTCCCAAATCCTGGCCTTTCTAGTACTTCAGAGCAAGCCTTTCTGATTAAACTAATTCCCCAAACCTGCTTTGCGAAAGCAAATAATTTCCATTTCACAGATGGAGGTGGTCAGCATGTGGTGAGGGGGAAGGCAGAGGGGAAATGAGAGGACTATCGAGGCTGAGCCCTCGGAGGATCTCATGGGGTCACCAGGGGTCTCCCAGGAGCACTGGGGGAATATCTGAAAGGGCCACATAGCCCCAGCGATGGGGTGGGGGGCCTGTTGGGGTGGGGGCCACTCTGGGATTCTGAGAACTCATTAAGAGATAGGTCCTGGTGCTTCCGGAAGCTTCCAACATTGTTTGGAGAAATGAGGTCATGAAGACCCACCTGTCCCTCCATCTTATACAGGAGGGGGAGGACCCCCGAGCCTCAGCCTGGGCTCTCCAGGGCTCTTGGCAGCAGCAGAACCCACTCTGTGATCCTGGGCAGCCCCTGCCCGCCTGGAGCCAGGACAGTGTGGGCTGTGAGCGTGGTCGGTCCCAGGATGAAGCGTAAGGTGGGGGCTGTCCTCATCTAGGGTCCTGGTTAGGACTCCTGCCCGCCTCTGGGCACTCAGCTCCTGCCAGCATTAGCCAGGGCAGCTCCTGGCACATCCGAGGAGGCACAATGCAGGATGGCTGGGATGGCCCCAGCAGGCAGGTTTCCACATTCATTCTCAAAGACAGCACTGAGGCTTTGAAAACTCTCCATGAGAGAGCTCACGCCCATCCTGGCTGGAGGCCTTTCTTCTGCCCTGCGTCTTCTCCTTCATTTGTGTGTTGGGAGGTAGCAGAAGGGACCCTAGCTGGCTCAGGTGTCAGGGCTCCCAAAACTGACAGGGAGCAGGGGTGCTGGGGCAGGTGGGGTCCCCTGCTCTCTACCTCTGTCCCTCCAGTCCAGGCCCCCGTGCTGGGAAGGGGGGTCACACTGATTGTCACCAGCTGGATCAGCCTCAGCAGGTGGGAAGGCCGCCCCCTGGGGGATGGGTGGGAGGGCTGAGGTACTTCCAGGAAGGGTCCCTATGCAGCTCTCTTCTGAGAACCCTCCATCGCCAGGGCTCCAGTTCTGTAACTGGGTCCCAGGGGCCCTGCCCTTCCTTGTCAAGGGCACCCACACACACCCTCCTTGATCTCAGGTTTGTGTGAGGCTGGGGCAGGGCGGCCGTTCATGCAGAGCTGGTTAAGTCAGAACAGATGGCAGTGTCAGGCCTTCCTGGGATCGAGGCGAATGCCAGGCTCAGAGCCCAGCATCTCCTGGCATTGGTCTGTCCAAGCCAAGCCATGCCCCATTACAGACCCTTCGGTTCCTCCATCTGAGGCTCGGGGTCTGAGAAGTGGACAGCAGTCCCCCTGGTCCCAGGCAGGGTGGAGGGCTGTGAGCCTGTCCCCTCCATGGCAACATGGGCTGCTGCCTGTCTGTTGGGCACTGGAGCCTGTCTGGCCCAGCCCCACTTGCTGTGATGACTGTCCTCACCAGAGATGTGGGAAGTTGGGCTTTGCCTTTGTCTGAAATTTCCAAGTAATTAAGGAGAATCTACTTTCTGGTCATGGAGCTGGAGGAAAAAGGCGGGTATTGCTGCTTTCTGAGGCCTCAGGGAAGCTGCTGGATGTGTCATCCTGGGGAGGCTGGGGGAAGGTGGGGTCCCCATGATCTGAGCCTGGACACAGAAGCCCAATTCCATGGGTGTACCAGCCGGAGGGGGCTCAAGGAAGAAGCCCATCCCTGGCCAGCTGCCCCCATGGCCTTGGTGCTCCGCTGCACTGTGGATCCTCCCAGTTCCTGAAATTCCTGGCGCATAAGGCTGCCAAGCCTGAGACAGTGAGCAATGATACTGTGACTCCGCTGGGGGAGATTTCAGCACTTGTCATGGCTTCCCAAGAACCTGACACATCACAACTGACTTACAAAGTCCTCAACAGATGCAACCTTCCCTGAGGCCCCACTGGGGGCTGTGGGGGAGGTGCCTCTGTTTCCTGATCAGGAGCTTCCCCAGAGAAGCAGCCGCGAGGGGGAGCCCCCCATACCTGGGGGTGGCTGCAGTGGACATGGAGCTGCCCCTCTCTCCTGCCTCATCACCTGGTCCTCAGGCCGGGATGCTGGGGGCTCTCAGTCACCCTGTCCCACCCTCATTCCCCCCATTCCCCTCCCACTGCATCAGCACCTCCCTGTCCCCCACCCTCTCCCAGCACTCAAGTACCCTCCAGGCCCAGCTTTCCCTCCTGCTGTGTCCTAATCTCTGACCTCCCAGCAGACTTAAAAGAAAATGCAGAATTTTTTTATTCACGATTGTTGAATCCAGCTAGTGTGCATCCAGGTGCCCACTGTACACTCTCTCAGCCTTTCTATATGTTTGACATTTTTCATCATAAAGAACTGGAGAATATAAATAGAGTTTCTATGCTGATGAAGATGATTATTATAAAAACAAGTAATCATGACAGGGTAAAGAACATTCTGGCTAAAAAGTCTGTGTGGAGAAGCCACCCATGCCCTCTGCCCTGAAGCTTGGTTTTCCATCTGTAATTCCCCTAGTTATAAAAAAAAAAAAAAGCCCAAATGGAAGCCCACTCTGTCTCTTGCTGGCCCTTCGCTTTATTTTTAACACAACCACTGATCACAAATAGGTTCCATTTCAGCCCATATAGATTTGCCTCATTTGGCAAATATTTGCCGAGTGCCGTGGTGGGTCAGGCCTGCTCCTACCTGCAGAGGCCAGGGGTGGACTGGATCCCTCTGCTTGGGTGTCTGAGTGAGGAACACCCCAGACATGCAGCTGTCCTGCCCCAGGCTTGCTCTGTACACCTGTGGATGCTAACAGCTGGAGCAGATTTTGCTGCTGCTTGGGGCCTTGGTGCAAGCCCCTGCTCCCCCACCCCTAGAAAGAGCCTATCAGCATTCCAGCACCATCTCCGAGGGGTCCTTGGTGGAGCCTCCAGAACCCACAGATGTTCTCACTGCCCCCTGACCTGCTCTGGGATCACCCCCAAAGACACCTGGCACCTTTTTCTCCAGCTGCATCCTGGAACTAGCAGGAGTGTGTGTGCATGGCCACGTCCTCCCTGCTGCCTCCTCACTGCTGACTGTGCTGACCCAGGCCTGCCCTGCCCTCCAGCCATCATCCTCGGGAGTGCTGTAGAGAGCAGGGCCTTGCTGGTCTGGGAGCTCAGAGGTGTCCGCTCCCTGAAGACAGGGAGCCAGAGACCCTGTCCCATCTCCCTCGTGGCCCCCAATCCAGATTCAGGATGCCACCAGCTCAGGACAAAGCAGGTGACAGCAGCGCAGCACCCAGAATCAGGCAGCGGTCCCTGCGGGGGGAGTCCTGGGGCGGCTGAGTCAGCTCCCCGTCAGTGCAGGCTCTCATGTAGATGCAGCCTCTGCAGGCTCCCAGGAGAGGGTTAACTCAGGGCTCACAAGCGAGTTGACCTGCACAGCAGGCTCACCACACAGGGTGCAGGGACACATTGCAAAAGTTTCTATTAACAGCAAAGAAGGGAAGAGAACGTGGATTTGCAGGAGCTGTAGCGAAGCACACAGCAGGCCATGTATCAATTCCCAGATTCCCCGGCAGCCACAACAAGTGACTGTGACATGGCAGCACCAAACAGCATCATTTACCACCTCATGTTTTGCAGAGCAGACGGTCCCTCTGCTTGGTCCTACAGGCTAAAATCACAGGGTTGCCTGCTGGGCTCCACGCGGGAGGCTCTGGGAAGAAGCCAATGCCCATTCATCCAGGCTGGGCTCCTGCGGCCATGCTGGACCCACTTGGGAGTCCAGGAGCCTCTCCCCACCTTAACCTCACCTGCCAAGGGCCTCCACCTGGGACCTGGCTCCAGTGAGCAAACCTGTCGTGGAGGGACTGAGCTGCAGAGAGAGGCAGACGGCTGGGTGCTCACAAAAGGGCCAGCTGGTCACTCATGTCCCTGTGGGGGCTGTCTCCAGGGAGAACCAGAGGGGAAGAAGGGAGGGGCCATGATGTGGTGTCTTTTTATCAGCTTTGCACCTTTTTCCTGCTGCACGGTGTGCATGTATCACCTATTAGAAAAATTGTTCATATATGTATGAAAAAGGTGTGTTTTAAAAATTCATGTCTGACTCTTTTGCAACCCCATGGACTGTAGTCTGTCAGACTTCTCTGTTCATGGGATTTCCCAGGCAAGAATACTGGAACGGGTTGCCATCTCCTTCTCCAAGGCATCTGCCTCATCTAGGGATCAAACTCATTTCTCGTGCGTCTCCTGCATTGGCACCACTGTGCCATGTGGGAAGCCTTGTCACATACAGTTCATCCTAAATCTACTTGGTAATGGGGGTGACCGTCTGTGTTAACTAATTGGCTTTTTCCAAAGGAAAAAGACACCTCTAGTGTCTCTATGTGGAGAAGGCAATGGCAACCCACTCCAGTACTCTTGCCTGGAAAATCCCATGGACGGAGGGGCCTGGTGGGCTGCAGTCCAGGGGGTCGCTAGGAGTCGGACACGATTGAGCGACTTCACTTTATTTTTTCACTTTCACGCATTGGAAAAGGAAATGGCAACCCACTCCAGTGTTCTTGCCTGGAGAATCCCAGGGACAGGGGAGCCTGGTGGGCTGCCGTCTATGGGGTCGCACAGAGTTGGACACGACTGAAGCGACTTAGCAGCAGCAGCAGCAGCAGCAGCAGCAGCAGCAGTGTCTCTATGGCAGGAGGTAGTTTGGGGCCAGGCTCTTGCCTCCGCAGGGGCTGGGAGAGGGGGGCAATTGTACTTCATGACTGCATCTGAGACAGAGATGGCTCTAAGCCCCCAAGGAACACAGACTGGGCTGGGAGCTGGCAAGAGGCTTATTCTGCTTTTAAAGAGAGGCTTGTTCCTCTCAAAGGGAAGTACGATACCAAGCTTTCTAAAATAAACGCTTGA
>NW_011494635.1:16214182-16228806 GCF_000754665.1 Bison bison bison
ACCCCCTCCCTCTCCGCTCAGCCACTCTGCAGACTCGGCGCCTGTGAAATGGCTGTGCTGACAATTCTTTCCTCGGGGGTGCAGCTGGGGTGAACCCACAGGGCACACGGGAGATTCTGTGGTCATGAATGGGCCTAGGATGCACTTGAGGGGAAGCGGGGCACATGGGGGCAGCAGACAGTCTGCTGCTCAGAGGGGGAGTGGTTGGGGTGGCGGGGTGCCAGCAAGTTTTAGCAGCAAGTGAGCAGTAGGAACAGAGCATCCTAGGCCAGGCTGGAACCCCTAAAGGTGGGTGGGAGATGGTCAGGATCCTTTGCATTCACCCTCCTGATCACAGATGCCATCTTGCCATGGAAGAATCTGCCTCTCTGGCTTCTTGGGGCCCCGAAGGCTGAAGCCAGGGTACTCTGGCTAGGCTTGGGGTGGGGGAAGGGGACTCACAATCCCAGGGACCCCACGATGGAAAGTGGGCCTTAAAATTCACCCCCTTATACACTGAGACTGGATTCCCATACCTGATGGTGTCTGGGGGACCCCAGGCCCCTCCCCCACCAGTAAACTAGGGCCAGTGAGGGGGCATTTCCTGGCCCTACTGGGACATTCAGCAGTGGCTAGTCCATGCCAGGCAGGCCCCAGAAATGCTGGGTAAGTGCTGCATCCCAGGCCCCCTCCTGGAGCCCTAATGCAGGGAGTTGGAGGACCAGAGAGACAGCTTGTTGGTGGTGTTGGGGCTGCACAGGTGGGGCATGGGCTGAGGACAAGCCGGCCCCCACCCTGAGCCCCTGACCAGAAGCTCCCTCCAGCCTGGGGTGCACACAGTAGGTGCTTATTAAATGTGTTGAGTGATGGAAACAGGTGCAGACTGGCATCTGAGCCATGAGGACCATTGTCAGCTGTGGGGGGTCTCTGTGGGTGGCACTGGGCCTCTTCGGCCCCAGAGTCACCTAGGGTCAGGAGTATAGGTCATCAGGCAGGAGTCATGGTGCTGCCCCCCTGCCCTGCAGGAGCACCCCTTTCTAATGTAGACAGATGGCCAGGCTGCTCAGAGGAGTCTGGCTGCCGGGAGGAGGGATCAGTGATGAAGGGTAATGGGGGCCGAGAGAAGTGACTGATGAGGATGCACAGCCTGCAGTGCTTGCCACCTTGCTGGCCCAGCTCTCTGCTGGCCTCCCATATCAGCCCTGCAGGATACCCCTGAAGGGCCATCCCATCTCTGGGCTCCCAAGGGATCAGTTGAACTCTGTTGAGATACAGCATGTCCTCTGCTTGGACTCCTGGGGACTTTTTACCTGCACAGGAGAGTTGCTTTTGGAAATATTTGAATGTCAGAAATTTATTTTAACTTTGTGTCTAAAAAACCTAGAGGTAACAACCTAGAGGGGTGGGATGGAGAGGGAGGTGAGAGAGATGTTCAAGCAGGAGGGGACATGGGTAAACCTATGATTGATTCATGTTGATGACTGGTAGAAACCAATGTAATACTGTAAAGCAATTATCCTTCGATTAAAAATAAATAAATTTAATAAAAAAGAAAAGAAAATTGATAACCAACAAGGACTTGCTATATAGCACAGGAAACCCTGCTCAATGTTATGTGGCAGCTTGAATGGGAGGGGAGTTTGGGGGAGAATGGATATATGTGTATATATGGCAGAGTCCTTTTGCTATGCACCTGAAGTATTACAAAACTGTTAACTAGCTATACTCCAATATAAAATAAAAAGTTAAAAAAAATTTTTTTAAAGATTAAATAGAAAAGAAAGGGGGAGTGCTGTGTGCACTGACATGGCTGTAGTCATGTGTACATGTATGTGCATGTGTATGTACACATGCACATGTCTATGCACATATGTGTATGAGCATGCGTGTGCATATATGTTTGCATGCCTGCACACATGCACATGTGTATATGTGTATTTATGTGCAAGTGTGTACATGCGAGGATGTGTGCATGTATGTGTATATGTGTGTATGAAGGCATGCATGAGTGTACACTTGCATACATATATGTATGCACATGTATATACGCGTGTGAGTGTGCACATGTGTGCATGCATGTGCAACTATGTGTGCATGAGTACCTCTATGTGTGCACAGTATGTATGCACATGTCTATGTGTGTGTACATGTGTGTGTATGAGAGTGTGTGCATGCATATATGTTGGCATGAGTGTATATATACACATGTGTATATATGTGTGAGTGTACACACGTGTATGTGTGGTGTGTAGGTATGTGTGTGTATGAGCACATGCATATGAGCATACATGCACATACAGCACGTATGGGCATGTGTGTATGTGTGTATGTATGTGTATATGTGAGGGCATGCATATGTTTGCATGTGTGTATGTGCGTGTATGTCTGTATATGTGTGTTATGTGAGGGTGTGTATATGCATATATTTGAATGTGTATATGTATATGCATGTGTGTGCATGTGTGTGCCTGTGTGTGTGTGTGTATATATATATGTATATGTGAGGGCATGCATGTGCCTATGTTCGCATGTGTGTATGTAAGTGCATGTGTGTATGTAAGTGCATGTGTCTTGCGAGTGGAGGTGTGTGTTCTCTTCAAGCACCAGTGTGTTTGTGAGGTAGCACATGGTGGTGCCCTGGGTGGTGTTCTCACCCATCTGCCAGCTGCGGTCACTTCCAGGTGGGACAAAGCTGAGACTTCACCCTATACTTTGTATTTTTTCATATTATTTCAATTTTTCATGAAAGAGGGAATCGCTTTTATAATGAAAGATAAAGATTTTGCATCTTGAAAGTTAATGTGTACACAGCAAGCTAGATGGAGTGGGGAGGGCTCTGGGTGGGGATCAGGTTCAGACGCCCTCTGCAGCCCTCCCTCCTACTCCATCCAGGGTCCACCGCTCTCCCCAGAGAGCTGAGCTCACGTTTCTTGAGGAGTAAAGGGGGTTAGGGTGGGGGACACCTAGAGTCATGGCCCAGCTGGACCCCCTGCAGCTGCCCACACACTCCCACCCCCACCCCCATCCCCACCCCCACCTGGAGCATCCTTGGCTGTGGCGGGTAGCTCCCTTTAAGTTTCTTTGTAGCTTTGCTGGGGATCCCTGAGGGTGATGAGAGCAGAACGAGGGCCGCCATGTCTCTCTTCACTCCAAAGAGGGGAGGGGAGGTGGGACTGAGGGGCCCAGGTGGTCAGGAAGGCAGTGTCCAGGTGCTGGGCCCCACCCCCAGCCAGAGCCAGACCGCAGGCTGGGAACTGGCAACTTCAGCCGACGAATGAGGCCCGGGAGGTGGAGGCTGGTGCTGGCTGAGCACATGTGCGAGCACATGCATGTGCATGGTGGGAGTGCACACGTGTGGTGGGGGGCCCTCCCAGGTGGAGTGCAGTCCCTTCTCAGCCCCTCGCTCTGTCTCTCCTCCTTCCCTGACCAGCCCCCCGCCTTCCCCTTCTCCCATTCTCTCCTTCATCAATTCAGCCTGGACATGGTTTCCATGGTGTTCCGATAGAAATTGGAATTCAAATCATAATTGTGGGAAGCAGTGGGGGACACGTGGGAGGAGGGAGGGGATGGGAGGAGGGAGAAGGTGGGGAGGAGTCAGGGGGGTGGAGAAGAGCTTCCCCTGTGCTCCGACAGCCAGCAACCGGATGCTTTTTTCTTCTTCAAATGTATTTCAAAATGTATGGAATTCTCTCCTAGGCCCTCCTCCTGTTGCCTAGCGACAGCGATGGGGCCAGAGGTGCCTTCCTGTAGGAGAGTGGATTCCTCCCCCTTCCTTGTGCTGGAACAGGGACTGCAGCTCAGAAAACCTGCAGGAGGCAGGGAGGGCCTTGACCAGAGCTCTGGCCCTGTGGGACAGTGGCATTGAGGGTTTGGGACTGCTGCCACTGACCCCAAATTTCTCTCCTCATGACTGGCCTGAAATTCCACTATTAGAGTTTTATTCCTTTGGCTATTCTTGTAAAATGTCAGCATACTTATTGGAGCTTGCCAGTGAGAGTGGGCATCCTGAGACTTCCCTGCTGATGGCGCGGATGGCTCTTAAGCACAGAGGACTTGAAGCTCACACTCAGCCCCGTGTCCATTAGGATGGGGAGGCTTTGAGGAAGCCAGGCTCAGAGGGGCACTTGGCAAGTGAATGAATGAATGAAGGGGAGTGTGGGGAAGACTGCTGGCCAAGGAGACAGAAGGGAAAGACAGAGGCTGGCAATCTGGAACGATGCTTTCCATGTTGCCCCTCCCCTCCAAGGTTGGGGTCCCCAGGGACTCTGCTGCTGCTATGAGATGAAGGCAGAGCAGGGGAAGAGGAGAGGGCAGGAGGGGATACCCTGCTGCAGGAGCCCTTCTGTTGGAGGATGGCTCTGGCTGTGTCCAAGGACAGGTGAGCGTCCCTCCCTGGCCCGGCCCCCACCTGCTGGCCCCCAGGGAGGAGCCAGGCTGGTTAGAGGGGCCATGGAGACCAGGGTCAAACAGTCACAGGGCCCTGCACCCCCTTGGGTGGGCCTTGCCTGTGCCCAGACCCCAGATCAGGACACTGGGTGGCAGGTGTCGCTGCACAGCCAATGTGGACCCAGGTCCCCACATTCAGGCTCCATGGGACCTCATGCTCAGGAGAGGCCCCTCACAGGCTGCTGCTGAAAGCTCTGGGGGCAGGTGGGACCTGAGCTGGGGGTCCTGGCCCCCAGCCCCCCAGCTCTGGGAAACAGGACCAAAGCACATGTTTTTTTGGTGAAAGGACCAGCAGAAGGCTGTCGCTGACACAGTCACTGTCTGATGAGTGGGTGAATGGCTGCTGGCAGGCCCGTGGGGCCCCTCTCCCATGTAGGGGTGCATCACAGGCTCACAGGCTCCTTTACTTCTTTATTGAGGGGGTGTCCCAGTCCCTACGGGACATTAGGGTGGTTGGGCAGTGCACACCGTGGGGTTTTGCCATCACTGGTGACCAGGCTCATGGGCACTGGACCCTGAGATGGGACACAGACACCACTCAGAGCCGGCCTCTGGCATTCCACGGTGACCTGACCAGGAGCTGGGGTAGTTCAGGAGGGTGTCTTACAGGGCACGGACTCAGGTCTCCACTGACGTGAAGTGGGCAGACAGTAAGGTGGGTTTGGAGCTCAGTGGCAGGCCCTGCCTGTGTGCCCCCAGGAGGGTCTGGGAGGCGGGCATCTCATCTCATTCCATGTCCTCTCCGCCCCTACCTCAGGGAACCATCCTTCCATCGTCCAAGCTTGGTCCTCCAGAGCCATCACACTCAGCTCTGGCTGAGTGGGTGAAGTTACCATGCCTGCTACTCAGACAGGGAAACTGGGGCTCGGGGAATTGCAGTGTGTGCATGGTCCAGGGAGGCCAGAAGGGTCTGAGGGTCTGTCAGAAAGAGTCCAGGTCCTCCGCCTGAAGCCAGCACCTGGGACCAGACTCAGTCTTTGCTGAACTCCAATGCCCACTCGCTGAGCAGGGCAGGGGGCTCCCCTACCCCTGTCCAGAACCGACACCCGTGTGGGAGCTCTGGGCTGGCCTTGTCCTCTGTGCCGATGGCCACTGTATCACGGCAGGGCTGCCTGGCATGGGGACCAGCTATGGGCTGACTCTCCTGGCCTGGTTCTTGCTGAACAGCTTGGGGGAGGATTTGGGAGGGTCAAGTGACCCCCGATCCATAGCAGAGCCCAGATGTGACATGCCTGTGGACACTGTAGCATCTGACTCGCCGTTTCTGTGGATGGAGGCTGAGACCAGGCCAGGAGCAGCTCTCAGATCCTGAGTCAGTGCCACCCATGTGGTTGTCCACCCATCTGACCATTGGTCTGACTGTCTCCCTTCTGGACCAATGTGTTCCAGGCCCAGGGAAGACTTGTTTTAAAAGGTCTATGTTTCACTTCCGGTCTCTTGTCCACTCCTAGTCCGGCTAGTCCAAAGCAGCTCCCCCGGGGCCGCCTTCCTCTGGCTCAGGGCACCTTCCTGGGGCTGGGCTGTCCTGTCTGAGACTGGCTCCCAGAGACCAAGGAGGCGCCTGCTGTCCTGGGCATCTGAGCTGGGGCCAGGCATGACGGACGAGTCTCGGTCTCTGCCTGGCTGCTGGCCAGCAGGCAGCCTGTACCTGTGGCTCCTCCTCTTCACCTATGGCCCCAGGGCTGGCATTTCTTGGAGACCTGGTCGACCCTCCTCCACCTTGGGTGTCCACCCTGAAGCAGCTCGGAGCCAGGGCTGCAGGAGCTCAGCTGGACAGCAGAAATGAGAGTGCATGGGGATGTCCCTGTCCTGGACTGGGCCACCAGGACCCCACGGACCTGGCCTTGTTTTTGCAGAGTCAGAATGGAGACCTGGGAGGCTGAGCTGCCCGAGGTATCCCTGCAGGGCTTTGCCGCCTTGGCCAGCGGAGGACATGCGAGGATGGGGAGGCCCAGGGCTGGGCGATGGCAAGCTGACTCCAGCCCTCTGGTGGCATCAAAGCTTCCTGTGACACCACCTTGGAGGGGGTGTTGAATGCCTGCTGCACAACGGGCTGACTTGGTCTTGAGCTGACCAGAGGTATGACAGAGGCCCTCGGTGGCACCAGGCCTGCGGTGATCCTGCCTGCCGGGCTCTTCTCAGTGCCAGCTCTTGGGGTCACTGCCCTCCAATGTCAACTGGGCTGCCCAGCGGCCTGCCTTGATCTGCCCCTTTCATTTTTTTCTCCCTAAACATCCATCAGTTTGAGAACAAAGAAGACTGCCTGTCACCCAACACAAATTTCTCCTCATTAAAGGCCATTTTTAGATCTGGGAGGAGAGCAATCTCTCTTGCTTTCAAAGAGGAGAGGAGGGAGGTGGTAGGGAGAGATGAG
This sequence comes from Bison bison bison, assembly GCF_000754665.1. Classification (NCBI taxonomy): domain Eukaryota; kingdom Metazoa; phylum Chordata; class Mammalia; order Artiodactyla; family Bovidae; genus Bison; species Bison bison. The sequence continues at coordinate 16,220,982 of NW_011494635.1, forward strand.
AAGCTGAAAAGAAATGGGGCCTCTGGGATATGGGTGCTGGGTCCTGGATCTTGGATGCCCGGGAGCAGGCCCTGGGATGACTCCCTCCAGCTCCCAGGTGCTGAGTGGATGGGGGTGGAGGCTGAGTGACCCCATCCTGGTCCCCTCCCAGCGCCCTCCCAGCCTGCCTCGTGCTAGTACAATGTCTCCCGGGTGACGTTGCTGGAGAAGGTGTGGTTGCTGGACACACTGTTGGCCTTCCTCGAGAAGGCTGGCCCCCTCCTCCTGCGGCCCCCCAGGGGACAGAGACAGGCCAGGGTGGACAGGAAGATCTGGCGGAAGTTGGCAGAGACGAGGTTGTAGAGGATGGGGTTGATGGTGGAGCTGACATAGAAGAGGGCGTTGGTCAGCATGTAGAAGTAGTGGTAGAAGTCATAGAGGAACCTGCGGGGAGAGAACACTCAGGTCGGTGGGCCCAGACACACAGGGCGGCCCTGGCCAACGTGGGGATATTTCATAATAACCTCCAGGACTCTGGTTTCTCTTGAGAGGTTGTTCTGTATACACTTCTGCCCAGCACCGGTCAGCTGAGCTGCTGAGCTGAGCTGCTGAGCTGAGCTGCGGCCACCCTCCCAAGGCAGGGTGTGCAGCTTACCTTGGCCACAGTCTCCACTTTTCCCTGCTGCCTGTGGATGTGCCCTTCCTGTCCAAGATCCCAGTCACCCCAGGGCTGCCAGGCTCAGCTGGGGCCTGGCCTTAATGAAACAGCCAGGGTAGGAGCCCCTCCATACAGCTCAGACAGTTGTGTACCTCACCTCAACTTGCTTTCCTCCATGCACAGGGACCTCACACCCTCACCTGGCAGCCCTGAATCTCAGAAACCCTGTGTTTGGGGCTATGCTCCACGCCCTGCACCTTCTCCTCATTCAGCCTAGCTGTACCCTCCCCAGTGGCTCCCTGTCACTTGGAAAAGCCCATGACCCTTGACCTGGAGCCCTGCTGTGCAGAGGAGCTCACCCAGCAGGGTTCAGACTGCTGTCATGGGAAGGCCAGTGCCCGAACATAACAGCATGAGCATGATGTTCTTGGAGCCCCGGGTCCTCCTGGTGGATGACTCCTCCAGGCTGGGGGTGGGAGTGGTCCAGGGACCCTGAAGGTTGCTATCTCTCCACCCACAGCCAGCAGGACCAGCCCTTCCTTTCACTCTCCAGACTCCCCCAAACCTGCTGATCATCTTAGGACCTGCTTTCCTTTTCTGAAGCAGCTTCCAGGGGTGTCTGTCCCTCCACAGCCTTCTGTCCCCCCCAACCCATCACAGCCATGCCCGAGCACATGCTGGGGGACACTGACTCCCACCCCTACCCTGAGCAGCCCCTCTCAGTGCCCCAGTCCCACTTGTTTTGGGGAGCACGCCCCCGGCCTGAGCCTCACCCCCTCTGTCCCTGCCTCCTGTACTCACGGGGTCCACTGTTTGTCTGAAATGTAGCAGAACATGAGGCGTCGCACGTGGTAGGGCAGCCAGCAGACCACGAAGGCGATGACCACGGCACCTGAGACATGGAGACACTGGCCTCAGAGAGCTGGAGGGAGAGGCCCTGTGCCCACGGACTGGAAGACCCAATACTGTTGAGATGCCTGTACTACAACATATCTACGGGTTCAGTGCAACTTCTGTGTAAGTCCTGATGACAGTTTTTTGTAGAAGTAAAAGAACTCATTGGGAATTTCAATGGATGCTGAATAGCCAAAACAGTCTTGAGAAAAAACAACGCTGGAGGACTCATCCCTCCTGACTGCAAACTCCCCAACCACCCACAAAGCTACAGTCATTCAAATGGAGTGGTAAGGGCATAAGGACAGATGTGTAGACTCATGGGCCAGAATGGACGGTCCAGAAATAAGCCCTTCCAGCTTCCAGAAAGCTCAAATGATTTTCTATTGGGTACCAAGATCAAGCGGGGAAGGACTCTTTTCAACAAATGCTCTGGGAAAACTGGATCCCCACATACAAAAAATGAAGCTGGACCCTAATCTCACACCATCCACAAAAATTAACTCACAGTGGATCAGAGATCTAAACATAAGAGTTAAGAGTATAAAATTCCTAGAAGAAAAGATACAACAAAATTTTCACAACAATAGATTTGAAAATCATTTCTTGGTGATGGCACCAAGGACAACAAAGGAAAAAAACAATTTGGATAAAAATTTTAAAACTGTATTAAAGGATACAATTGACGAAGTGGAAAGACAACCTACAGATGGGAGAAAATGTTTGCTTCACATCTGATAAGGGATTAATATCCTGGATATATGGAAAACTCAACAACAAAACTCAAGCAACCCAATTCACAAGTGGGCAGAGGACTTGAATAGACATTTCTCCAAAGAAGAGATACAAATATGCAATAAGCACATGAAAAGATGCTCAACACCACTGATCACCCAGGAAAAGCAAATCAAAGCTACAGTAAGATACTGCCTCATATTCCAATTGGAGAAGGCAATGGCACCCCACTCCAGTACTTTTGCCTAGAAAATCCCATGGATGGAGGAGCCTGGTGGGCTGCAACCCATGGAGTCGCTAGACTCGGACATGACTGAGCGACTTCACTTTCACTTTTCACTTTCATGCATTGGAGAAGGAAATGGCAACCCACTCCAGTGTTCTTGCCTGGAGAATCCCAGGGACGGGAAGCCTGGTGGGCTGCCGTCTATGGGGTTGCACAGAGTCGGACACAACTGAAGCGACTTAGCAGCAGCAGCAGCAGCAGCATATTCCAATAGGATGACTATTATAAAAAATAGTAAAACCCCAGAAAATAGTAATTTGTGGGAGGATATGGAGAAACTAGAACTTTTTTGCAACATTGGTGGGAATGTAAAATGGTGCAGCCACTTGAGAAAATAGTATGGCTGTTTAAAAATATTTTCTAATTCAAAAAATTAAACATGAGAAAGTACTGTGAAAGTGAAAGTCGCTCAGTTGTGTCCGACTCTTTGCAACCTGATGGACTATATGGTCCATGGAATTCTCCAGGCCAGAATACTGGAGTGGGAAGCTGTTCTCTCCTCCAAGGGGTCTTCTCAACCCAGGGATCCAACCCAGGTATCCAGCATTGCAAGAGGATTCTTTACCAGCTGAGCCACAAGGGAAGCCCAAGAATAGTGGAGTGGGTAGCCTATCCCTTCTCCCGTGGATCTTCCCGACCCAGAAATGACCATGTGATTCAGCAATTCTACTCCAGGGCGTGTGTGTGTGTGTGTGTGTGTGTGTGTGTGTGTGTGTGTGTGTGTATATACATGTATGGATGTGAGAATTGGACTGTGAAGAAGGCTGAGCACTGAAGAATTGATGCTTTTGAACTGTGGTGTTGGAGAAGACTCTTGAGAGTCCCTTGGACTGCAAGGAGATCCAACCAGTCCATTCTGAAGGAGATCAGCCCTGGGATTTCTTTGGAAGGAATGATGCTAAAGCTGAAACTCCAGTACTTTGGCCACCTCATGCGAAGAGTTGACTCATTGGAAAAGACTGATGCTGGGAGGGATTGGGGGCAGGAGGAGAAGGGGACGATAGAGGATGAGATGGCTGGATGGCATCACTGAGTCGATGGACGTGAGTCTCAGTGAACTCCGGGAGTTGGTGATGGACAGGGAGACCTGGCGTGCTGCGATTCATGGGGTCGCAAAGAGTCGGACACAACTGAGCGACTGAAATGAACTGAACTGAACTGATATATATACATAACTGAAAGCAGGAACTCAGATACCAGCATCTCATAGCACTATTCACAGGAGCTGAAATCAATGGAGAATGGATAAATGTGTGGTCCTTGCATACAGTGGGATATTATTCAGCCTTAAAAAGAAAGGAAATTCTGATACAGGCTACAAGGTGAATGAACCCTGAGGCTACTACATCACATGAATAAACCAGTCACAAAATCCACAAATACTGTATGATTCCACTTATATGAGCTCCTTAGAGGAGTCAAATTCATAGAGACTGAAAGTAGAAGGTGGTTGTCAGGGGCTGGGGGAGTGGTGAGAGCTTGTTACTAATGGGAAAAGTTGCAATTTTACAAGGCGGAAAGGGATGGTGGTGATGGCCCCATAGTGATATGATTGTCTACACAGCTGCCAAACTGCGCACTTAAAATGGTCAAAATGGTAAATTTTATGCTGGGTATATTTTACCAGAACGAAAAAGAGAGCAATAAAAAGCCAACTGCTTGGGAAAACTTGGGGCTGACTATGCTGTCTTGGGGAAGAGAGAAGCGTGGTCCCTGAGATAATGTCATTGTCTTGGGGTTGTAGAAGGATCTGTGGAGGTCTTGGGTTTGGGGCCCACACCCTGGCTGCTGTCCTGACCCCACAGGCCCTGAGACCCACACTGGGGGGTCTCTGGAGACCGCAGGCCTGGGGTTGGGAGGCCCTGACAAGGGAGCTGCCTGCTGGAAGCAGCAGAAAACAGGGGTTGGAGACACCAGGAGTTCCAGAAAGCCTATCCACACACAGCAGATACAGATGCTGTGGCCTTGCCTGCTGGACACTGCCTGCTGGTCACTCGACACCAGGCTGCAGGGAGCCGAGCCAGGCCGAGGGCTAAACACACCCGAAGTAACTCTCCTATCACTTACAGGATGCAGATGGAGGCAGAGATGATCATATCTGGGAAATACTGGAGTAATAAATGAACAAAATGAATTTTACCTGTTTCAAAACATGGTTATTGGACCATTTAACATCTCATGTGGGGCCTGCAGGCATCATGTTCCTGTTGGGTAGAGCTGCTGGGACCTTTTCCTCTCAAGACCAGTGGCTGCAGACGGTGAGGGGCTGGCAGCCGGGGCAGGGAGGGAGATGGGAGGGGGGCTGCTGGGACCAATGGAAGGTGGGGGTGGGTGCTCTGGGGGGCTGAGTGAGCTGGGGCTGCCTCAAGACAGTGGGGAGGGGTAGGTAGTTTTGAGGACCCTTCGTCATGATGCCATCTGCAGGCCCAGACCAGGCCAGGGACAGAGGGATGGAGGCAGGACCCTCACAACTCACAGAAACAGAGGGTCCACTCCACCTGACCCTCCAGGATTTCAGGATGCCCTGTTAGAACCTGTGAGGGGGGACGGTACCTCTAGCCTTTCCAGCTGGCCTAGCATGCATGGGGACCCCAATTCTGCAGCCCTGGCTTTGTGAGCAAACTACCTGATTTAAAGCCACGAGGAGGCTTACTAATTGGTGAGTGGGTGGACGAGTAGTAAATGAAGAACAGCCCGATCCCTGGAGCAACTGGCACCCCAAGCCTCGGCCTGGCACGCTCGGTTCCCCAGCTCTCTAGACCTCCCTGTTTGTGGTACCAAGCTCACCCCCACACCCACCCCAGAGCCCAGAAGTTACGTACGTAAGACCCGGACGCCGTGGCGCAGGGCCTGGACCCGGCCGGGCTCGATGGACATGCTGAAGGAGCTGTGCTGGCCCCCGACGGTGCACACCTGGCCCGGCTCAGCGGCCTGGCGGACCATCACGGTCAGTTTGTTGGCGATGACGGTGTTCAGGAAGGAGATGACCACCATGGGGAACACGAAGGACATGAAGGTGTTGATCTGCGTGAGAGGGAGGAGGGTGGCTCTGAGACGGGTGGGGACGCACCCTGGGGCCCACCTGCCCCCTGGCCCTCAGAGAGACAGAGGAGGGTGTCCCTGAGCCCCAGGCAGGGATGTGCCCTGGTGCTTGCCCGTCCACCGGCCCAGGTTCAGGGGCTGGAGGTGGGAGTAGCTGGGTCTGCCCATCTCCAGGCCAGCTCCGCTGGCTGGCTTGAGGGTCCGTGGCCTCTCTGCCACCTCAAGGAACCCCCAGCACAGGGCCCAGCCTGGAGCATCCCGGGTGTGGTGAGGGTCTAGGCTCCGCATTTCCAGGTCTGGACAAGGATGCGGCCCTACCTGACCTCTCTTCAGCACGGCCCACCCAGCGTCCCTCATCCTGCATGTGGACAGCTCACATTAGGACACAGAGCAAGGACCCTGCCTACTGCCCCATTGCCCACTGCCTCTCAGCGCATTGAAGAGCACTTCCTGTGGTCTCCTCTATCTTCCACCTCTCTTGGCCTCTGGGGAGACCGACTCTCCAGGTGCCAAGGGTCTTGCTGAAATCACCGGCTCAGACCTGAACTTGAGCCAGAGCCCGGCCCTTTGGCAATACTAGGCTGACCCACCTTCTCAGGCACCTGCTCAGCCCGAGAGTCTGTGGCCTCTCTGAGAAAGTGCTGTTGTTCCCAACAGGGACACAAACCTCCAGTGGATGTGTGTGACCCTGACCAGTGATGGGGAGCAGGTCTCCCATGGTCCCAAATCACCTCCCAGTGGTGGTGGTGGTTTAGTCACCAAGTCATGTCCAACTCTTGTGATCCCATGGACTGTAGCCTGCCAGGCTCCTCTGTCCATGGGATTCTCCATGCAAGAATACTGGAAGGTGTTGCCATTCCTTTCTCCAGAGGATCTTCTCAACCCAGGGATCAAACTGGGGTCTCTTGCATTGCAGGCAGATTCTTTACCTTCTGAGCTATAAGGGAAGAGGGGAGTAACACCCTCTGGTGTAAAATTGCATTTGGCTCTGTCTTTTGAGTGCTCAGCCCCACTGAGCTTGGGGGAAAGGTCTGGAGACTTGGACGATGAGGGGCTGGTGCAGCCAAGGGGCAGCTGTGGCTGGGGGCTGGGTAGGGGTGCAGGCCCAGGAGACAAATCAACTCCCATGAGTCACTACAGCCAGGTATAATTTAACAAAACAAATGTATCCAACACAGATTTTAAATGTCAAAACATTTGAAATACCACACCTCACTGAGCACAGACAGTGAAACAGCCATATATGGGGGTCTGTGAGCAGTGGACCAGGGCCCAGGCTGGTGGGTTGCAGGGTCTGGTCTGAGGCCCTGGCGGATCCCTGAGTTGGAAGAAGTCCAGGCACTGACCTTGAGGTTCCAGGGTGGGGTGAGGGCCCCAGCACTGAAGCCCCCCACTAGAGGTTTGAGGATGAGGCTTGGCCAGCAGGGGCTTCCTCCTGGTGCAGGAAGAGGGGGTGCCTTCCCTAGGCTACTCCTGCCCCTCCAGCCTGGACTGTGGGGGTGCTAGGGGTCTGCTTCATTTTGCCATGGTTCCCAGCATGGATGGGGGCTCAGGCTTCACCCAGTTCTGCACTCTACACCCCACTTCTGGGAACAGGGGAGCAGCCCACTCCCAGCTACAAGCAAAGAGGAGTGAGTCTGCTCAGCCCTGTGCAAGCCGTCAAGGAAACACCGGAAGTGCGGCCACAGGAGACACAGAGCAGAGAGGAAGAGCAGCTGGGGCTTTCCTTCCAGACAGAGATGCCCGGGTGTGGAGGGCTCAGCCTTAGCCTCATCTGTACGTTTGTCCCAGTGACACACGAGACCATGTGGGGATAGAAAGGCAGACTCTAAAATTCAACCGGAAAAAACAATGTAACAGTGGCCAGGACACTTCTGGAGGGAAGGATGGCAGGTCAGCAGGGAGGCCTTACTCACTATGGGAGCTCACTAACAAAGACGGCACAAGATTTGTTTGGTGCAAATAACTCAGGGGAGCAAGAGAGGCCCAAAATGTTCCCAAGGAGGCAAACATGGTAGATGGTGGAGGTGGCGTCCAAACAGCGGGGGAAGGTGGTGACAGGCTGCAGAGCTAGGGGTAGACGCTCAGGGCCTGCTGCATCCACTGTCCCTTCCCGGGACCTCCCTCTGCTGCCCAGGAACCACCCACCCCTCCTGGATTCCTGAACAATGGCACATTCCATAAGGCCCAGGTGGGTACTCTGGACAAATGCAGGGTGCATGCTCGCCTCT
>NW_011494635.1:16228906-16235132 GCF_000754665.1 Bison bison bison
GTCCTCTGAGAACAGCCCCAGACCTGATGTTCAGGAGAGACCTCACCTCAGGTTGAGGGTTGGGAGGCTGCTGAGTAGGAAACTGCTTTTGTGGCCATTGACACTCTTTTCTCACCTCTGAGGGAAGGACCTGCCTAACAGTGAAACTCCCACAACAGGGGAAAGGAAAGCACCCTGGGGACACTGAGCTCCTGGATCCAGCTCTGCCTGCAGTCATCCTTCCTGGACTTTCAGTCCTTCTTGTGCAAAATAAATATTCCTTTATTGCCCTTAAGACAACCTGAATGAGTTCCTGGAATGGGTACTCTGACTCACAGAGATCTCTCTCTCTCTCTCCCTCACACACACACACACACACACACACAAATCAAGATCAAGCAAAGATTAGAACACGGAAATAAAAGCCACAAGTCTGCTAGAAGAAATTATGAAATTTTTACTGTCATGATATACTATTGGAATTACAAAAAAAAAACAAAGTAGTTTAGGCACTGCTGGAAAATTCTGCTATAAAAGTTAAGTGGTGGGAAAAAATTCTCTCAGTCCCAGGAGAAATTCCTGCCCCACTGTACCCTGCAATCACTCCTACAACTATGGCCCTGCCCTCTTGCCTCTCACTTCAGGCGATAGGGTGTGGAGAACAGGACCAGACCCCTGCCCCAGGGAGCCAGGAGGGCACAGTGTGCAGAGCTGGAGGGCCCGGGTCCTGGTGCAGGGCAGCTGCCCGTCTCCACCTCAGAGCCCATCTTTTCTGAGATGGTAGCCAGGCACACTCTGCCACAACCTCGAATGACCACTAGGCAAGCTCCAACTACACCGGGCAGCCTTCTTGGGGGCGGACGGTCTTCTGAGTGACATGTTGAGATGATTCCCTGTCCCCCCTCCTCCTTGGGGGTCTGCACCCCTGAGCTGAAAACTCCTGAGTTGGGCAGGACCACCAAGAAGTTGCAGGACCCTTGACCTGTCCACTGGTTAGCTTTGACCTCAGGCAGTCCCAGAGGGGCATGTTGGCCTCAGCATTCTCATCACTAACAGGGAGACAATGACAGTTCCAGGCTCAGGGCCAGAAGCAGAATTCACGCTGGGTTACCCAGGACTAGGGCTGCAGCCTGGGGCAAGAGGGGGCCGCGTGGGTGCTCTGAGGCACTGCCTGAGGACTCTGGGCCTGGTCTCTGCCCTCCAGCATTTGCAATTTTGTAAGGGACAGAGAGTGAAATGGTTAAACAATAATAAGATAGTGGAACAGGATACAAGTCTGTCTGGGAGGGGAGGCTGTCCCCAACCTGCCCACAAACAGGTACAAGGTGCCAATGGGAAGCACATGGCCTGGCCCGGCCCCTGGCCCTCCACAGCCCAGGGTCCTCATGCCAACACAACTCCTCTGCCACCCCCATCAAGGCTGTTGTCCTGTGCACTCTTTCTCTGAGAAGCCATAGCTGGTTTTGTGCCACCTGTCTCCCCCTGACTCATCCCATTGTGTTTAGTAAAGAGCTGGCCTCTGGACTCCCAAGCTTCACAGCTCAGCAAGCAGCCCGTGGTGAGTGGGAAGGTGCAAAACACTGCTCAGGGTGTTGGCAAAACCCAGTAGCTTGTGCAGCAGCTTCTGAAGCTGCGGGGGACAGGGGAGGTGGAGAGAAGGGACTTCCTGTCTGAACTTCCACTGTGGAGCCACTGGGATGGCCTCTTTGACTGGGCAGAGGTCACTTCCAGCAGGCGACCAGCCCAGTCAGGCCCAGGGTTTAGGGACCACCTCCTTCTAACCTCGGGGAACAAACCCTCCTCACCCAGCAAATGCTGAAAGTCCCCTCCCCTTGTGCATGCATCCTTGTTAAGTTGCTTTATTGTATCCTACTTGTGCAATCCTATGGACCGCAGTCTGCCAGGCTCCTCTGTCCATGGGATTCTCCAGGCAAGAATACTGGCGTGGGTTGCTTTGCCTTCCTTCAGGAAAAAGTGAAAGTGAAGTCGCTCAGTCGTGTGTCGACTCTTCGTGACCCCAAGGACTGTAGCCTACCAGGCTCCTGTGCCCATGGGATTTTCCAGGCAAAGGTACTAGAATGGGTTGCCATTTCCTTCTCCAGGGGGTCTTCCTGACCCAGGGATCAAACCTGGGTCTCCCACATTGTAGGCAAACGCTTCACCATCTGAGCCAAACTCACAGGTCAAACCCATGTCTTCTGCATTGCAGGCAGATTCTTTACCACTAGCACCTCCCCTAGTGGGAAGCCCTCCCCTCTCCTTGGCCACTGCCAAAGGCAGAACAGTGATGTAAGTCACTCCAGGGTCCCTGTCTGTCACCATCACTCAGCACAGCCTTGCTCAGAAAGCAAGAACCCAGAACATCTTCAACATCCACTGCCTGGGCTTCTTGATGAGTTATGATGTATCCACACCACAGGGCACTGTCAAGACAGAGAATGACCGAGAGGGAGGGCCAACGTCATGGTTTAGTGAGGAGAGCAGGAACAGAGCAGCTGGCTTCTCTGTGGAGTAAGAGGCCAGCTCAACACCAGGCGGCTCCCTGGAGAGAAGCCTAACAGAGGCCAACCCAGGGAGAGGGCTGGGAGCTGGGGGCTCCGGGCATGTCCTCTTGACCTTAAATGAAATTAATGAATTGAATGAATGTGCGACCTGTGGCAGCTGCCCAGGTCCTGTACCCATGGCGACACGCCAACCACACACCCCTCTTGCCTCCCTGGGGTGGAGTGCTGTAGGTGGAGGGGACCAGATCTCAGCACATCCACTCTCACATCAGGGGCAGGACACTGGGTCTGGGATGGCAGAAAGGTCCTTCCAGGTGACACAACCCAGAATCTCCTGGGGCCGACACCATCTGGGGTGACTGCCCTCTATCATCCCTCATCTCAGTGGCCCCCAGATACTCCAGACACTGCTGGAACCCCTCCAAGAGGGTGCACGGTCCACAGCAGACAAAAGTCTGGGAGAGAAGACAGACCAACATCGAGGCCCGCTGCTCTGTGGGTCAGGTCAGTGCTGACCGCAGAGCAGAGCGTCTGAGCCTCCCCCAGAATTGCCTGTGCTGCTCAGGCACCAAGTTACTCATCTTAGTGCCTGAAAGAGCATCTTGGAGAGGGGGCTCCATAGATTGGGTGCACCTTGGGCTTAGCTTGACTGCTCGGCCACTGGTCTTGTTCCTCACAGTGCAGTCCCTCAGCGTTAGATGGTTCCAGTACCAGAATTTGGCTCAGTATAAAAGAGGACATTCTAAGTCCATCTAACTTCCACTTTCTAGATGATACACATCATAACCCTTGACAGATGCATTCCACCAGCCAGACCCACGCTTAGTGCTGTGCACGGGTCACCTTGTGGAGTATGCATGGAGAAGCTACTGCTACTCTCATTTTACAGAAGACAAAGCCCAGACCCAGTCTGACCTGCATCCCGGCGCTCACCTCCATCGTGGGGCTGGTCTGTGAGCAGAGAGTAAGTGAACAGAGCACCCACTGGTTGTGGGCAAGTGGAGGGACCTCATTCTCATCTGTAAAGCCTTGGGGAGGGGGGCACGCCCCACCCCAGATTCCCAGAGGGGACACTTTGGGTAACTGCAGAAATTTGAGCACACTTTCTAGTGCAAAGGCCATGACTCCTTTCAGGACTGAACCTCCATCCATCACTCTCTCTTTCTTTGGTCTCCCCTCTGCTCCACTCTGGTTCTCATGCTCATCTTCTGGCTTGGAATTTCTGGGAGAGGGTGGACCAGGGTCACCAGCGACTCAGAGTGAACAGAATGCTCGAGCCCCAGAGAGCCTCGGGGTTCAGCACCATGGACAGTGCCCACTGGCCGCTGGCCTGGTGGGGAGAGATAGAGAGATTGGGCTGGGGAGGGCCTGGGTCGGGGGAGTAGGGCCAGCTTGGGGCAGGGGCCATCAGGAACACTCCACACTGTCCTCACTGCTCCTAGACTCTTTGTGACCTCTGATGAGGGGAAGGTGAGCAGCCTGTAAACCTCTACAGGAGCCTTACCAACTGCCCCACTGCCTACGCAGGCAGCAGCTCTGTCTGTGCAAGTCTTTGTCCTCTTGAGTGCTGGAGCCACGGAGATATGCTACCTCCTCCCCCATCCCCCGCCCCTCCTGGGTAGTCACATCCTGTCTGCTCTGGCTGCGCTGCAGTGCTGGCACCAGCCCGGCTCCAGGAGACCCTCAATTGGATTAGGGAAATGGCCTCTTACCACCCCTGCCCCTCCACCCTTGCTGGGTCAGCCGTGCTCCTCCTCAAGGAAAGAGGACAGGACTCCTGCCCTCAGCAGCACACAGGCGAGGTGCTGGGGCCTGGACTTGGCTGTGAGCTGGTGGGGGCATTCATCACTCTGGGTGTGGAAGCTGGGGTGGCAAGTCACATTCCAGTGATTCCAGCCCCTCTCAAAACTGCTTCAAAACCATCTGTGGGCTAGAGGCTTGTTTGCCATGTTTTCAAACACCTCTTGGCTAAAAAGCCCATGAGAATATTCAGACCAGTGGGATGTCTGCTGATTAGCCACCAGCAGGGCTGGAAAAGTCCTTGACTGGGACAGGCACAGGGCAGGGGATGGAGGCCTAACCCTGGGCCTGGCCCCTACCTCTGTGCATGTGGGCAGGAAGGTACCTTGGTGGTCACCTGGGTATCTACATGGAATCATGGTCTTATCCCGACCCATACTTCACACCACAATGGCAACAAAGCCTGCCTTGCAGGGCAGCTCCCAGGCAGTAAAAACTGACTGCTGTTACCCCACTATCCACACACGAGCTCCTGTGGTCATTGCCAAGCCTCCTGTTTGTGTTTTCCTGCTGTGTGGGACCACAACTTGACTCAGGATCACCAGTGGTGCCAACTCTACACCTGTTTTGGAGGTTCTGTGTGCACCTTGAAGGAACTTAGCCATCAGAGAATGCTCTCGGCTCCAAGCCAGGAAAACCTGGGGGCCTGGTCTTAACTGAGAGCCTCTAGGACCAGTGGCAGAGAAGGCAATGGCACCCCACTCCAGTACTTTTGCCTGGAAAATCCCATGGACGGAGGGGCCTGGTAGGCTGCAGTTCATGGGGTCGCTAGAGTCAGACACGACTGAGCGACTTCACTTTCACTTTTCACTTTCATGCATTGGAGAAGGAAATGGCAACCCATTCCAATGTTCTTGCCTGGAGAATCCCAGGGATGGGGAGCCTGGTGGGCTGCCGTCTATGGGGTCACACAGAGTCGGACACGACTGAAGCGACTTAGCAGCAGCAGCAGCAGCAGGGCCAGTGGATGTGGGGAGTGGATTTCTGTGGAAATGAGCAAACTCCCCAGCTGTGCTGGAGAGTGAGTCCTGTAGGACTGGGCACCACTGTGCTGTTGAGACCGGGGTCCAAACTGGTGTCCGTGTATTCCAGAAAGGGATTACCAGGAAGGAGTGGTGTCCCCACTGCAGTATGACTGTCCCTTACCCTGTCCTCCACCTCCAGGGCCAGTGGGAGTGGCCCTACCTTGAGTTCACTGGCAGCTGATTCTCCAGCTCCACAATTTTTAGTGTTTTCTGGTCATGTAATTGTGTGGGCAGCTCAGCAAATATCCTGTTCCTTCCCAATTTCAAATTACTGTCCACTGACGTGTGGTCACTGTGCTCCCCGTGGACATCAGGCCCTGAACTCTGAGTCTCGGCTCCTCTCAATAGAATTAGAGCTCTGTCCTTGCTTAGGGCAATCTGATTATGGTGGACTTGGAGCCGAGTGGCTGGTGTCAGGGAGGGGGCCTGAGAGCGGCCATCCACGTCCCCCTAGACCCCACTCAACCAGTGTTTGGCTCTAGTTTTCTCCCAAGCTGACCAACCCCTGGGCATGGGGGGCACCCTGTGCTCTGGGCTTGACCCTGGGAAATGACACAGGGGTTCCCTCAGCCAGGCCTCCTGGGGCTCCCACCTGGATGGCTGTGATGAGGAGGGAGGGTGCCTTAGAAGTGATGGTGGGGTCCTGCACTCCCACTCCACTCAGCCCCCACCAGTGTGGGTGGGCCTGGCTGCCCTGCACTCTAGGATCACTTCACTTCCATCAGTGAAGTGAGAGGGGGAACACCCGGGGGGGGGGGTGGGCTGGCCGGCATCCTGAAGTTCCTTCTCCCACACCCGTATCTGATGAAGACCACTCTTCCTCCACCCCCAAGAAACTCCTGGCTGCGTGACCACATGGGGTCCACTGCACTATCCTCCTCATGGCCATGCAGGGCCCTCTGCAACAGGGAACAGGCT
>NW_011494635.1:16235232-16238960 GCF_000754665.1 Bison bison bison
GGGAACAGGCTTGGCTTTTGCGTGTTGTGGGTGGCCCAGGCATGCGTGGCTCTCCGCCCTTTGCATGTGTGTGTGGGGGTCCTGAAGGGTGATTTCTATTTCTAGAAGCAGAGCAAAGAACAGAGCCACCCAGGCTGGGGCTGGGCCAGGCAACCCAAGCACGTGCCCTTCTCAGACTGGACCTGCCTCCTGCCTATAAACACAGGGTGGTTGGTCCACCTGGAGGACCAGGGGATGGAGGCAGCCCAGGCCGGTCCCCAGCTGCAGAAGGACCCTGTGTGACCCAGGCCCTGGGTGCCTGGAGCACTATTGACAGTCTGATCCTGAGGGCCGGGGTCAGAGTGGGTGCTGATTGGTGCCCAGGGGAGCTTCGCTGTCTTGAGAGGCAGGTCAGCAGCTCACAGGGACTGTGAGAGGCTTACTGATGCCCCACTCAAGGCTCATCAGCCCTTTCTTTCCTCACAGTAACTCGAGGTGGCTGTGACTCAGACTATTACCTGGAGATGCACGTGGGCAGCTGGCTCCCTCCCAGCCCAGGGGCCATGGATGGAGGAGCAGGGACAGGCTCTGTGTCTCTTCTGGAATGTTCCAGCACCCTCCTTTGTTTATCTGAAGTTCCCCTCCTCAACCTTTCACAGGCCCTTACCCCCCAAGTACTGACAAGAAGTCCTGTGGAGACAGGGGGATGCGGTGGGAATGTTGGACAGGGATCATTTGTGTCATTCGACTGGACTGTCTGACCCCAGAACTTGGGGACTGTTTTTTAAATTTCTTTGTAGACTCTGTTCCTAGGGACAGGTTGCCAGCAGCTGGCTGGCCAGGAGGGGACTGGTTTCATAAAGGTAACTGGATACCACCTGTGATGTCCCATCCTTCCAGCCACACTACACAGAAAGGGGGGTGGGCAGAAGGGGGGGGCTCTTTTGCCTGTATTTCCTATGAACCAGCAAATCTAACCTGTGGGTCTGACTTGAAAAACCAGCAACATGTAATTAAAGCTTGACAGAGGAGAGCTGGCTGCTGAATGAGCTTAAGTGACTGTGAAATTAACCGCGAGAGGGGATGGCAAGAGGGGCCCATGCAGGTGAGCTCAGGTCGAGATGAGCGCCTGGCATCCTGCAAGGGGTCCATGCTGCGACGGTGTCTGAGCTGTCCTCCCTCGAGCCCCCAGACACCAGTTACACTTCAGTGGGCGTATTGTGCATGCGTGTCTGTATGTCTATGCATGTCTATGCGTGTCTATGTGGGTATATATGTGTGTGAGCTGCATGTGTGCACAGCTGTCTTCCATGTCTGGTCCTGTTTAGCCCTTTGGTGCAACCAAGCAGGACACTCTGAGCTCTTCCTGAAAGGGTTAGTTGCTCAGTCATGTCTGACTCTTTGTGACCCTATGGACTGCAGCCTGCCAGATTCCTCTTTCCATGGGATTCTCCGGGCAAGAATACTGGAGTGGGTTGCCATTTCTTCTTCCAGGGGATCTTTCCTATTCTGTGATTGAACCCTTGTCTCCTGCATTGGCAGGTGGATTCTTTACTGCTGAGCCACCAGGGAAGCCTTCTTGAGGCAACCCCCTCACATCCTCTGTTTTAGCTCATCTCTGAAGCACCAGATAATAGTATCTGATGCACATTTCCGAGTTGTGGCACAGATGCTGAAAGCAGATGAAGATGGCAACTACTTGAGGATCTCACACTCGTAGCCCCCAAGCCTCCTGGAGCTGGAGGACTGATAACCTGAACCCCAGTGGCCCCGCTCCAGCACCTCCGCACAACCAGAGATCAGAGAACTGTACAGGAGCTGATCACACACCCTGTGATGCCCACCCCTCCTCTCAGCCAGCCTTTAAAATGCTCCCCTGAAACCCATCAGAGAGTTCAGGCTTTTTCAGCCCCAGCTGCCCTGGACTCTGGGTTTGGTGCCACCAGTAAACACTACACTTTCCTTGTCACTGGACTGGCTTGACTGTGCGTGGGTGAGGGGACCGATGTGGTTTGGTGACGTTGGCTCAGGAAGACCCAGGTGGTGACTCCAGTGACAGAAATGCCTCATGACTGAGGCCTTGGCCTCCCCACAAGTGGCCTCTGAGAAGACCATCAGGTTCCAGGTGTCCAGCTGCTGCACCCCAGATCCTGAGCAGACCCCACACTCCCCAATCCATGTCACCGCCAAGGGGACATGTTTCTAAACAAACTTCCCCTCAGCCAACATGGGCCTCAACAGTCACCACTCTCTGGTTTCTGTGGAGGGAGGAGAACAATCTGGGTGATATTCAGCAGGTTCTGAAAATTAAACTCTGATCAAGAGGGCGGTTGAACATGGAGTCCAAATTTGGTGTTTAGACCAGATGCCTTTGAAGGAAGCTCTGAGCCAGAAATGGGGTTTGACTGGAGCCTCGGCTCCCTGGACATGTGTCCCCTGACCCCTGGGGAGTGGTCTGCAGCCTCAGCCTCATGGGCCACAATGGAGCAAACAGCCCTCTCTTGCCTGTGCATTCATTTATTTTACATCATTTACCCTCGGTTCACCCTCACATTAATTAATGGGGGAACAGGACAGCAGCCTTGAAGGGGATGGCAGAGGTACTGTCTTGGCTTGGCGTGAGGACCCTGGGCTGTAGGGGGTCAGGGGCTGGGCCAGGCCGTGTGCTTCCCATTGGCACCTTACACCTGTTTGTGGGCAGGATGGGGAAAGCCTCCCCTCCCAGGCAGACTTGTGTCCTGTTCCACTTTCTTGTCATTGTTTAACCATTTCACTCTCTGTCCCTCACAAAATTACAAATAGTGGAGAGCAGAGACCAGGCCTGGAGTCCTTGGGCAGTGCCTCAGAGCACCCACCCCACCTCCCACCCCCAGGTTGCAGCCCTACACAGAGGATAACTGCTTTGGACTGAACATGTGTCCCCCAGTCCAACCGCTGAATCCCAACCCCCAAGGCGATGTGTTGGGAGGTGATGAGGTCATAAGGGTGGAGCCCCATGATTAGCTTAGAGGCCCCAGGGAGACCCTGCCCGCCCACCCATGTGAGGACAGCAAAAGGACATGGCCCCTTTTTTTCCTTTTCTACTTTCTTCTTCTTTTTTTTTTTTTTTTCTTTTCTCTATTTTATGATTTTAATTTTCTTAAACCTATTATATATTTTTATACATTTATTCCTTTGTTTGCCTTTCCTACTATTCTTTTCCCCTTACAGGTAATCTTTAATGTATATAAATCTTCTTCATCTACCTCTATTTAACTTTGCATATCTATTCTTTCTTTCTTTTCTTTCTTTCCTTTCCTCTCAACATATTTGTTAGTTTTGTTTTCATTGCTTTATTCCCCACTTGGCACCTTGCTTTAGTTTTGTTTTCCAGTTTGTGCTTTAGTTCAGTTCAGTCACTCAGTCGTGTCCAACTCTTTGCGACCCCATGAATCGCAGCAAGCCAGGCCTCCCTGTCCATCACCAACTCCTGCAGTTCACTCAGACTCACGTCCATCGACTCAGTGATGCCATCCAGCCATCTCATCCTCTGTCGTCCCCTTCTCTTCCTGCCCCCAATCCCTCCCAGCATCAGAGTCTTTTCCAATGAGTCAGCTCTTCGCATGAGGTGGCCAAAGTACTGGAGTTTCAGCTTTAGCATCATTCCTTCCAAAGAAATCCCAGGGCTGATCTCCTTCCGAATGGACTGGTTGGATCTCCTTGCAGTCCAAGGGACTCTCAAGAGTCTTCTCCAACACCACAGTTCAAAA
>NW_011494635.1:16239392-16239915 GCF_000754665.1 Bison bison bison
TCACTTTCTGCCATAAGGGTGGTGTCATCTGCATATCTGAGGTTCTTGATATTTCTCCCAGCAATCTTGATTCCAGCTTGGGCTTCCTCCAGCCCAGCGTTTCCCATGGTGTACTCTGCATGTAAGTTAAATAAGCAGGGTGACAATATACAGGCTTGATGTACTCCTTTTTCTATTTGGAACCAGTCTGTTGTTCCATGTCCAGTTCTAACTGTTGCTTCCTGACCTGCATACAAATTTCTCAAGAGGCAGATCAGGTGGTCTGCTATTCCCATCTCTTTCAGAATTTTCCACAGTTTATTGTGATCCACACAGTCAAAGGCTTTGGCATAGTCAATAAAGCAGAAATAGATGTTTTTCTGGAACTCTCTTGTTTTTTCCATGATCCAGCAGATGTTGGCAATTTGATCTCTGGTTCCTCTGCCTTTTCTAAAACCAGCTTGAACATCAGGAAGTTCACGGTTCACATATTGCTGAAGCCTGGCTTGGAGAATTTTGAGCATTACTTTACTAGCGTGTGAGA
>NW_011494635.1:16240015-16244721 GCF_000754665.1 Bison bison bison
GCTTTGCTCATAGTGATGCTTCCTAAGGCCCACTTGACTTCACATTCCAGGATGTCTGGCTCTAGGTCAGTGATCACACCATCATGATTATCTGGGTCATGAAGATCTTTTTTGTACAGTTCTTCTGTGTATTCTTGCCACCTCTTCTTAATATTTTCTGCTTCTGTTAGGTCCATACCATTTCTGTCCTTTATTGTGCCCATCTTTGCATGAAATGTTCCCTTGGTATCTCTAATTTTCTTGAAGAGATCTCTAGTCTTTCCCATTCTGTTGTTTTCCTCTATTTCTTTGCATTGATCACTGAAGGAGGCTTTCTTATCTCTTCTTGCTATCCTTTGGAACTCTGCATTCAGATGCTTATATCTTTCCTTTGCTCCTTTGCTTTTTGCTTCTCTTCTTTTCACAGCTATTTGTAAGGCCTCCCCAGACAGCCATTTTGCTTTTCTGCAGTTCTTTTCCATGGGGATGGTCTTGATCCCTGTCTCCTGTACAATGTCATGAACTTCATTCCATAGTTCATCAGGCACTCTATTTATCAGATCTAGGCCCTTAAATCTATTTCTCACTTCCACTGTATAATCATAAGAGATTTGATTTAGGTCATACCTGTATGGTCTAGTGATTTTCCCTACTTTCTTCAATTTCAGTCTGAATTTGGCAATAAGGAGTTCATGATCTGAGCCACAGTCGGCTCCTGGTCTTGTTTTTGCTGACTGTATAGAGCTTCTCCATCTTTGGCTGCAAAGAATATAATCAATCTGATTTTGGTGTTGACCATCTGGTGATGTCCATGTGTAGTTAGTTTTGTTCTTAACTGGTAAATGTAATTTTTGATGTCTTTTGTTCACCGGGTCAATCTATTGTACTTTATTTTTATTGGACTGTTTTGACTTTGCTCATGGGTGTATATGTATATGTGTATATTCCATTATTTTAATTGTTATTTGCCTGATTTTGTAACTGCAATTTGTCTGGGGTTCATCTTTGGTTTCCTGTTTTTGCATATCTGTTTTAATCTACTTCATGCCATAACAAACCACTTGTGGAATCTTTGTTCCTGACCAGGGATCAAGCCCCGAGCCTTTGGAGGGGGAGCACTGACTCCAAGACCCTAGACTACCAGAGAACTAACCCTAAGGGGTATCAAGTAGTGAGAACTCACACAAAGGAAATCACTGTAATATAAGACCAGGCATCACCCAACCACCAATAGCACCCTGTGTAGGACGCCTCATCAAAACAACAAGCAAAACAAAAATACAAACCCAATCATCAGCAGATAGGATTACCACCTCACTCAGCCTTCCCCATTAGAGGAAAAACAAACAAGCAAACAAACAAAACTCAGCACAAATCTCACCCTATATAAAGCTTACACAAACCACTGGACCAAACTTAGATGGGAGAAACCAAAAGGAAGAAAGAATTCAACCTTGAAGCCTGGGAAAAGGAGACCTTAAACACAATAAGTTGAAAAAGAAAAATGAAAAGGCAGAGAAATACTACATAAATGAAGGAACAAACTAGAAAAACGTAAGTCCAAATAAATGAAGAGGAAATAGACAAACTACTTGAAAAAGAATTCAGAATAATGATAGCAAACATGATCAAAAACCTTGAAAGCAAAATGGAGAAAATGCAAGAATCAATTAACAAAGACCTAGAAGAATTAAAAAATAAACATGCAGAGACAACACAATTACTGAAATTAAAAATACTCTAGAAGGAATCAATAGCAGAATATCTGAAGCAGAAGGATGAATCAGTGAGCTGGAAGACAAAATGGTGGAAATAACTTCTGAAGAGCAGAATAAAGTAAAAAGAATGAAAAAAAAAACAAAACACAATAGTTTCAGAGATCTCTGGGACAATATCAAATGCACCAACTTTCCAATAACAGGAGTCCCAGAAGAAGAAGAGAAAAAGAAATGGTATGAGAAAATTTTTGAAGAGATTATAGTTGAAAATTTCCCCAACATGGAAAAGGAAATAGTCAATCAAGTCCAAGAGGCACAAAGAGCCCCATACAGGATAAACCCAAGGAGAAACACACCAAGACACATACTAATCAAACTAACAAAGAATAAACATAATGAAAGAATATTAAAAGCAGCAAGGGAGAAGCTACAAGTAACATACAAGGGAAATCCCATACGCTTAATAGCTGATCTTTCAGCAGAAGCTCTGCAGGCCAGAAGGGAATGGCAGGATATACTTAAAGTACTGAAAGGTAAAAATCTACAACCAAGATTACTGTACCTAGCAAGGATTTCATTCAAAATTGATGGAGAAATCAAAAGCTTTTCAGACAAGCAAAAGTTAAGAGAATTCAATACCACCAAACCAGCTTTACAACAAATGTTAAATAGACTTATGTAGAAATACAAGACAGGGAAAAAAGATCTACAAAATCAACCCCAAACAATTAAGAAAATGCAATAGGAACATATATATCAATAATTACTTTAAATGTAAATGGATTAAATGCTCCAACCAAAAGACACAGACTAACTGAATGGATACAAAGACAAGACCCATATATATGCTGTCTGCAAGAAACCCACTTGAGACCTTAAGACACGTATAGACTGAAAGTGAGAGGATGGCAAAATATATTCAGCACAAATGGGAAATAAAAGAAAGCTGGAGTAGCAATCCTCATATCAGATAAAATAGACCTTAAAATAAAGACGATTACAAGAGATAAGGAAGGAGACTACATAATGATCAAGGGATCAATCCAAGAGGATGATATAACAATTGTAAATATCTATGCACCCAACATAGGAGCACCTCAATACATAAGACAAACACTAACAGACATAAAAGGAGAAATTGATAGTAACACAATAATAGTAGGAGACTTTAACACCCCACTCACACCAATGAGCAGATCATTAAAACAGAAAATTAACGAGGAAGCACAAGTCTTAAATGATACATTAGATCAAATACATTAGATAATACATTAGATGAGATGGATCTCATTGAAATCTTTAGGACATTCCATCCAAATGCAGAAGAATACACCTTCTTCTCAAGTGCACATGGAACATTCTCCAGGATAGACCGCATCTTGGGTCACAAATCAAATCTCAGTAAATTTAAGAAAATTGACATCATATCAAGCATCTTCTCTGACCACAATGCTATGAGACTAGATATCAATTGTAAGAAAAAACTGTAAGAAACACAAACACACAGAGATTAAACCACACATTTCTAAATAACCAACAGGTTACTGAAGAAATCAAAAGGGAAATAAAAAAATTTCTAGAAACAAATGACAATGAAAACATGACAACTCAAAACCTATGAGACACAGCAAAAGCATTTCTAAGAGGGAAGTTTATAGTAATACAATCCTACCTCAAGAAACAAGAAAAACATCGAATAGACAACCTAACTTTACACCTAAAACAACTGGAAAAAGAAGAACAACAAAAAACCCCAAAATTAGTAGAAGGAAAGAAATCATAAAGATCCGAGCAGAAATAAATGAAAAAGAAATGAAAGAAACAATAGTAAAGATTAATAAAACTAAAAGCTGGTTCTTTGAGAAGATAAACAAATTGACAAACTTTTAGCCAGACTCATCAAGGAAAAAAGGGAGAAGAATCAAATCAACAAAATTAGAAATGAAAAGAGGTGACAATAGACAATGCAGAAATACAAAGGATTACAAGAGATTATTATGAACAACTATATGGCAATAAAATGGATAACCTGGAAGAAATGGACAGATTCTTAGAAAAGTTCAATCTTCCAAGACTGAACCAGGAAGAAATAGAAATTATGAACAAACCAATTACAAGCACTGAAATTGAAGCTGTGATAAAAATCTCCCAAAAAACAAAAGCCCAGGACCAGATGGCTTCACAGGAGAATTCTATCAAACATTTAGAGAAGAGCTAATGCCTATCCTTCTAAAACCCTTTCAAAAAATTGCAGAGGAGAACACTTCAAAACTCATTCTACAAGGCCACCATTACCCTGATACCAAAAATAGACAAAGACAACACAAAAAAAGAAAACTACAGGCCAATATCACTGATAAACATAGATTGCAAAATCCTCAACAAAATGTTAGCAAACAGAATTCAGCACCACATCAAAAAGCTCATACACGGTGATCAAGTTGGGTTTATTCCAGGAATGCAAGGATTCTTCAGTATACACAAATCAATCAATGTGATATACCATATTAA
Organism: Bison bison bison; assembly: GCF_000754665.1. NCBI lineage: Eukaryota > Metazoa > Chordata > Mammalia > Artiodactyla > Bovidae > Bison > Bison bison. The sequence goes on from NW_011494635.1 coordinate 16,244,224, forward strand.
CAAATTGAAAGATAAAAACCATATGGTAATCTCAATAGATGCAGTAAAGCCTTTGACAAAATTCAGCCCCCTTTTATAATTAAAACTCTTCAAAAAATTGTCATAGAAGGAATCTACCTCAACATAGTAAAGGCCATCTATGATAAGCCTACAGCAAACATTATTCTCAATGGTGAGAAACTGAAAGCATTGCCCCTAAGATTAGATCAGTCCTGGGTGTTCATTGGAAGGACTGATGTTGAAGCTGAAACTCCAATACTTTGGCCACCTGATGCGAAGAGCTGACTCATTGGAAAAGACCCTGATGCTGGGAAAGATTGAGGGCAGGAGGAGAAGGGGATAACAGAGGATGAGATGGTTGGATGGCATCATCGACTTGATAGACATGGGTTTGGGTGAACTCCGGGAGTTGGTGATGGACAGGGAGGCCTGGTGTGCTGCGGTTCATGGGATCGCAAAGAGTCGGACACAACTGAGCGACTGAACTGAACTGAAGGG
>NW_011494635.1:16245023-16247517 GCF_000754665.1 Bison bison bison
ATCATAAGACATTGATGAAAGAAATCAAAGGTGACATAAACAGATGGAGAGATATTCCATGTTCCTGGGTAGGAAGAATCAATACTGTGAAAATGACTATACAACCAAATGTAATCTACAGATTCAATGTGATCCCTATCAAATAACTGATGGCATTTTTCACAGAACTAGAACAAAAAATTTCACAATTCATATGGAAACACAAAAGACCCCAAATACCAAACCAGTCTTGACAAAGAAGAATGGAGCGGGAGGAATCAACCTTCTTAACTTCAGATTATACTACAAAGCTACAGTCATCAAGAGAGTATGGTACTGGCACAAAAACAGAAATATAGGCCAATGGAACAAAAACAGGAATAATCCCACGCACCTATGGGTACATTATTTTTGACAGAGGACGCAAGAATATGCAATGGGGCAAAGACAGCCTCTTCAATAAATGGTGCTGGGAAAACTGGACAGCTACATGTAAAAGAATAAAATTAGAACACTTCCTAACACAAAGATAAACTCAAAATGGATTAAAGACCTGGAAGTAAGACCAGAAACTATAAAACTCTTAGAGGAAAACATAAATAGAACACTCAATGATATAAATCAAAGCAAGATCTTCTATGACCCACCTCCTACAGTATTGGAAATAAAAACAAAAGTAAACAAGTGGGACCTGATTAAACTTAAAAGCTTTTGCACAGCAAAGGAAACTATAAGCAAGGTGAAAAGACAAACCTTGGAATGGGAGAAAATATTAACAAATGAAAGAATTGACAAAGGATTAATTTCCAAAATATACAAGCAGCTCATACAACCCAATGCCAAGATAACAAACAACCCAATCAAAAAGTGGAAAAAGACTTAAACAGATATTTCTGCAAAGAAGACATACAGATGGCTAACAAACAATGAAAAGATGCTCAACATTGCTCATTATTAGAGAAAAGCAAATCAAAACCTAAATGAGATATCACCTCACACTGGTCAGAATGATGCTGCTGCTGCTAAGTTGCTTCAGTCGTGGCCATCATCAAAAAGTCTACAAGCAATAAATCCTGGAGAGAGTGTGGAGAAGAGGGAACGCTCTTGCACTGTTGGTGGGAATGTAAATTGATACAGCCACTATGGAAGATGATATGGAGATTCCTTAAAAAAAAAAACTAGGAATAAAACCACCATATGATCCAGCAATCCCACTCCTAGGCATATACCCTGAGGAAACCAGGGTTGAAAAAGACATGTATCCCGTTGTTCACTGAAGTACTGTTTACAATAGCTAGAACATGGAAGCAACCTAGATGCCCATCAACAGATGAGTGGATAAAGTTGTGGTACATATACACAATGGAACATTACTCAGCCATAAAAAGGAACGTATTTGAGTCAGTTCTGATGAGGTGAATGAACCTAGAACCTATTATACAGAGTGAAGTGAGTCAGAAAGAGAAAGATAAATATCATATTCTAATGCACATATACAGAATCTAAAAAAATGGTTCTGAGGAATTTATTTACAAGGCAGCAATGGAGAAACAGACATAGAGAATAGAATGGACATGGGGAGAGGGAAGGAGAGATTTCTGTAAGGAAAGAGTAACATGGAAACTTATATTACCATATGTAAAGTAGATAGCCAATGGGAATTGGATGTATGGCTCAGGAAACTCAAATACGGGTTCTGTATCAACCTAGAGGGGTGGGATGGGGAGGGAGATTGAGGGAGCTTCAAAAGGGAGGTGATATATGTATACCTATGGCTGATTCATGTTGAGGTTTGACAGAAAGCAACAGAATTCTGTAAAGCAATTATCTTTCAACGAAAAAAAAAAAAAAGGACATGGTCAAGATCAGTACCTGGAGTCTGGTAGAAGCTTCCAGCCTTGTCCATCAGAGCAAATGGAGACAGCTTCCTGGGGTGACCACCCCAGGGAGCGATGGGCAGGGTGGCTGCCACCTGGGGAGGCTGCAGGGGCATGGCCACCACCCCATCCTCGAACTGTGGAGGAGAGTGGGGGCCGACAGCCCACGGGGTGCTTCTCCCTGCAGTGGGCATCTCTTCCTGGGGCTGCTTTATCTGCATCTTTTCTCCACCCATGCAAGGAACTAAATTCCCCCTCCCAGCACTGCACTTGTCACAGAAGCAAAGTCAGTTCATTTGTTAGACTGGGGGTGTGTCAAGCCGCTGACACTGGGTTTTGATGCAGAAGCGAGATCCAGCTGAACCGTGGCATCCTGGCACGGCGGAGCAGACAGGCTTCCAGAGGCCCCACCTCCTGCCTGCAATTACAGCAATTTGCATAACTGTGAATGGGGCTGGCCCCAGTTGGCGGGGCCTGTGTGGAGCACCAAGCAGAGACAGGCCTCCGCATAGCTCCCAGCAGGCCAGGTGGGCAGTGGCACGGCCCCAGAGGACAGAGAGGTCAAGAGTGAATTGTTCCCTGGGGCATGGTGTGTGTCACTGCGTTGCTTCTCCCCCCACCCCACCCCCAGCTGGCTG
>NW_011494635.1:16247667-16257639 GCF_000754665.1 Bison bison bison
AATGGTAGAATCAATCTCTCACAGGTCTGGGGGCCAGAGGGGGAGACCAGGTGCCAGTGTAGATGGGCTCGGGGGAGGCTGCCTTCTGTGTTCTCCTGCAGCAGAAAGAGGATGGGGATCCTCTGGCCTTTTATAAGGGCACTAATCCCATCATGAGGGGCTGTACCCTCAAGACCCCATCACCCCACAAAGTCATCACCCCATGACTAGGGCCAGTGATTCAACATAGGAATCTGGGGGGACACTTTCAGTCCAGAACAGCTGGCAAAGGGAGGGATGAACCATCTCCACATGGGGTGGGTGGGGGCCCTAGTGGCCGTGGGTTGGGAAGGCCTGGGCAGACTCTGGAGAATGGCCCCAAGTACACACAAGATTCCCACATGCATGGACAGGCCACTTCCTCCCCGCTGGGGGCAGCGTCTGTGGCTGAACAGCCCAGTGGAACAGCCTGGCTTGTGCCAGCCATAAATGATTTACAATTTTCTAATGGCTATATTAACAAAGTAGAAACAGGTGGAAATAATTTCATTAATGGATTTTTTATTTAACTTAATTTATTCAAAATATTACCCTTTCAACAAGCAACCAGAATAAAAAGCACTAGTGAGGTGCTGATGTTTCTGCTTCCTACGAGCTCTCTGGAGTCACGAGTATGTAGTTTTCACCAAAAGTCCCTGGGATTCAGACTGGACACTGTATTGCAAAGGGCAGCTCGAGGCTCTTATGAGAAGCACTGAAGAGCAGTTTCCAGAAACGTCCACCCCACAGCCCATGATGCCTGCACCCCCTCCCTGGGTCCCACCTCTGGCCCGCAGGGGAGAGAGAAGTGCAGCCTTCAAACCCCAGGGTCACCCCTAAAATGGGATGTGTCAGAACCTGCACAAGGTCAAGTTAGTCATTCATTTAAAGGGAGTCATGAGCAAAATTGTGCTAAAAGATAGCCACCCAGCAGGAACAGTGGGCAGGCAGCCCCTCAGGGGGACACTGGAGGAGCTGCAGGGACCCCAGGGTAGCCTGAGTTTGGGGCCATGGCTTCCAGAAGCAGACCTTGGCCTTCTCCGCACCCCAGGACGTGTCCAGATGCACCAAAATTTCCAAGGAGGGAGGAGGAGCCACAAGGAGCGCCCCAGGAAATCTTGCTTTCCTGCTCCATCACCCACCCAGCCCCAGAAATGAACTGGAGTTATGCCAAGTTGCTACCGAGGACAGGGTGCTGGGAAGGGTGGGAACACCCAGGAGAAGAGGCAGAGGTGAGCGGCTCCCCTCCCCCCCATCCCCAGCCTCAGTCTCCTTCTCCATAAATGGGGACAGTGGGGACAGCACTCAGCCCTGAGGGTGGCCATGGGGGGTGGAGGGGTCAGAGTCAGCTCTCAGAACTTCATTAGTGATGCGGGGAGTGGGGGGCAACCGTGTCTGGGCTGTCACAGTGCCTGACACACGCCAGTCACAGCTTTGTCACAGTCCTGATCCCTGTGGGAGGTCTGCTTACCCCTCTCAGAATCTTTGTCATTACCTGAGACCCGAGTCAAGAGCCTCCATCAAAGGGTGGTGGACCACCCTCTCAAGGCCCGGACCACCTGCCACATGATTGGGTAAGAGGCCCTGAGCTGGTCAACAGCAGTCACACTTTCTAGAACTTGTCCTCCCCACTCAGAATACTGGGACGGACACAGACTGACTCTAGTGGGGAGCCTGGGGGGTCCCTGCCCAAGACACAGTTCATGGCCCACAGAGAGGAGTGTGGGTCAGGGGCAGCTCACGAGGGAACCTACCGCCTCCTTCTCCCTAGATTTGTCCTAACGTTTATCCCCAGAGCTGAGACTTTGAAGGGTGGTCGCACAAGGTGCCTCCCAGCAGCCTCGCGAGGACAAGGACTCAGACGTGGACATGGAGACTGTTTCCCTGTTATAACTGCTAATCAAGATTCATTTTCCCTGACAGATCTTATCCTGAAAAGACATCCACACTCTGTTTATGACATGTAAATTACTTGGGATTTGCAAGTCGATTACCTGCATGAATATTCATGATGCTGGATACCCAGGCGGGTCGTGGCTCCCAGGCCACAGCCCGCTTGGGGCCCCAGGCCTCTCGCAGCAACATGACAAGTCTGACAGATGCCCGCACAGTCACCAGAGATCACTATCACCTAGACATCAGCAGGGTCTGCAGGCCTGGGGCCGCCTTACCATGACCCCGACAGGCAGGGGAAGAGAAGCTGCACCAGGGAATGGGGTGGGGGCACCCTTGCCCTGTTGATTGACCTACTTTCCTAAATTAAAGGTCTCCGCGTGGGGCTCTGGCCAAGACCCAGGGCTCCCTTGGCCTTGGCCCAGTGGTGGGAGTGGGACAAGGCTGTGGCCCTCCCCCGGCATGTGTGCACTCCTGGCTCCTCGTCCATCTCTGACACGGGATGGGGAGCTCTGGGGTTCTGTCCCCTGTAGCCACAGGCACGGACAGATGGATGGGACAGCCGGTCTGTGAGCTGGACAGTCAGAGGGAGCCTGGGGTCCATACTCGGGCCTTCTTTGGCAGCTGCAGGGCCTGGCCAGCCCAAGGCTGACCAGCCCAGTGATGGGCCCCGTGCACCCTCCTGCTTGTGAGGTAAAAACAGGTGCATTTGCCCAGCAGGTCAAAGGCCCAGTAATGTGGACATTGAACCAAAGCAAAGTGGGTTTGGGTTAGGCTCAAGGTAGACTTCCTGTTTTAAACTGTCTTAACTGCTAAAGCTGGTTCAAGAAAATTTGGAAATTTGCTTGAAGAGCAGGGGGCCAGCAAGTGGCCTTTATCTCCAAACCCTGACACGGGGGCTCCATGCCAGGCACCACTCAGTGACTCACAGATGGCAGTTTCCTGCATCCTCACCATGGTCCAGATGGGGAGCCAAGGCAAAGAGAGGTCCCATCACCCTGTAAGCAAGTGTGGGTGGAGATGTGCGTGCAGGCCATCCTGGCCAGCCTCTGCTTACCAGTAGCACCCAAAATGAAATACTTTAGTTATAAATCTAATTGCATGTGTACAGGATCTACAGAAGAAAAATTACAAATCAGAGAACACCTAAATCAATGGAGAGAGTCCATGTTCATGGACAAGAAGACAATACTGTTACTGTTTCAATTCTCTTCATCTACAGATTCAACTCAACACCATCAAAACCTCAAGAAGTTATTTTGTAGATATCAATGAACTTATTCTAAGGTTTAAGTGGAGAGGAGGTGAAAGACCAGAACAGCAGACATAACATTGAAGAACAAAGTTGGAGGACTGACCACTGGCTTCAGGACTTCCTATGATGTCATCGGTTCAACCTGGCACAATAAAAACGTAGGAGAAAACCTCTATAATACAAAAGAACTCTCTTGACTCAACAACAGGAATTTAAAAATTGGCAAAAGCTCTGAACAGGCACCTCATCAAAAAAAAAAAAACAAAAAACCCACAGATGACAAAATAAGCATAAGAAATCAAGGTTCTTAACAACCTAAGTCTTTGATGGTAGTGGTGGTGGTTTAGTTGTTAAGTCATATCTGGCTCTTGAGACCCCATGGGCTGTAGCCCACCAGGCTCCTCTGTCCATGGGATTCTCCATGCAAGAATACTGGAGTGGGTTGCCATTTCCTTCTCTAGGGGATCTTCCTGACTCAGGGTTGGAACCCTCCTCTCCTGCATTGGTAGGAGGATTCTTTCCTCTGAGCCACCAGGGAATCCCTGCTAAGTCATTATGGAAAGGCAAACCAAGACAAGGAGATACAATGTGAATGGAGATAGATACAATGTGAATGGTGATAGATACAATGTGAACTAGAGATATAATGCCAAGAGAGATACAATGCAAATGGAGATACAATGTGAATGGCTAAAATAAAAATGAGGATACCACATGCTGGAGAGGATACAGAGCCCCAGGAACTCTCATTCTGTGCTGGTGGGGATGCCACATGGTATTACAGCCACTTTGGAAGAGTTTGTAGTTTCTTATATAACTAAACATACTCTCACCATACAATCCAGCAATTGTGCTCCTTGGTATTTATCCAAAGGAGCTGAAAACGTATATCTACACAAAAGCCTGCACACTGAGGTTTATAGCAGCTGTATTGACATTGCCAAAACTTGGAAGCAACCAAGATAACCTTCAGCAGGTGAATAAATAAAAACCAGGGTGCATCCAGACCATGGAATATTATTCAGTGCTAAAAACAAAGGCACTATTGAGCCATGAAAAGACATGGAATAAACTTAAGGGCATTTTTAAGTGGAAGAAGCTGATTTGAAAAGCCTATGGACTATGATTCCAACTCTTTGTATGACATTCTGGAAAAGGCAGAATTTTCCAGAGATTTACATGGAGATGGTAAGAAATTCACACTGCCTCTGGGCAGAATTTAGACATTTATAAACAGTGACCAGGTCCCCTTGGTCCCCAGTCCCCGCTGGGGGACCTTGGGTGCCCCCACTCCTGTGGTCACCTTCCTCAGGACACATCCAGTTGTATTTAAAGTGGGCACAAACTTAGAGGCTGAGAAAACTGAGGCATGAGGGCTCAACGTCCTGGCCGAGGCCTGGGGTGAGGTCTGAGGCCTTTAGGTGCCCGCTGGGGCAGCTTGTGTCCAGGGGGCCAGGACACAGAGGTCTGGATGAGTGGGGGCTTTGGGTGGGGAAGCTGGGATGCCTGGTCCTCTGGGCCATCATCTCTGCCCATCCCCAAACTCATCACCCTGAGCTCCACCCTGGCTGCTGAGGTGGGTCACAGACCCACTGAATGGTGCTGCCAGTGGCTGTGCCTGGGCGGGGACCTTGGACACAGTCCGAAGCTCCAGGGGCAGAACACGTGTCCTCTGTGGGGCTGGAGCTGATGGTGCCACAGAGGCCACCTTTGAGGTGATTCGCTGCAGGTCCTGGCCATGCCACAGGCCCCATGTGACCCAAGTCACCCCTGACTCAGAGATGTCCCCTATGTGGGCCACAGCCCAGCCCCCACCTCCCAGCGGGACCAGCTCCAGATGGCTCAGATTCCGGTGAGAGGTGCTGAGGCTGGACTTCTCCTGAGCCCCTTGCCTGCCATGCCTGTGTCTCCAGGGACCTAATGCTTCCTGACTGGGCCATCCTGGGGCGGTGGGCAGAGCAGAGAAACTGGCCTGAAGGAGTCCATGGACTGCAGCCTGGGAAAGGCCATGGAGAGCTCCCTGCTGGCCAAGAGCTCCCAGGCATGGAAGGATGATGACCAGATAGCATCTCTGTTACTGCAGTTAGGAGAGGGGAGACAGGCCCCCTCTCCAATTCCAGTCCCCAGTGCCCTCAGAATAAAATCTACCCAAAGTTCTTCTCTGCTGAGAGGCATCTGCATCCTGAGCCCCGGGCCCTGCTGTGGGGACTGTGGGTACAGCTGCCAGTGCCCGGCCCAAGCATCTGCTGGCCTGTCCAGGTGGGCCTGGGGGACATGCCTCTGTTCTGAATGAGGAACAGGTGTTTGTCTCACAAACACGACTGCCTTGCAATCTGCTTGGCAGAGAAAGCCCCGCCTTCCAGTCGGCATGCTCGCCCTTCGTGGATGGTTCTTCTCTTCTTTCTCTTTGTGAGCGAGACACGCACACAGAAATAAACTTTCACTGTGCACACCTACCTTCTGCAGAGCTCTGGTCCAGCCCAAGTGGAAACGGGTCCAGGGACTGGCCAGCAATTAAAACCACCAATGCATTCAGTTTTCGCTGGAATAGAAACAGCTTTGCAAAGGGGAAGTTGAGAAATGAGCCCTCTGCCGTTTTTAGAATCAAACATAAAAACCCGCAGGAGCAAAGCTGGGGTTGAATGGAAGCTTTGCGTACTCCTGCCTTGAGCATCCGTCTGTCTGTCTGCCCCCAGAGGAAAGCTGGCAGTTTGCCAACCAAGCCAGATGTCGGGGAGTCAGGGATGCCTTATTGGACTCCGCCTTCGTTACTCAGGGAGGAGTGGAGCCCGAGGTCGGCACAGGAGCTGTGAGATTACGGGGTGGAGAGCTTCATGGATGAGACAGCCCTGGGGCCCTGCTGAACAGTGGCGAGAGGTGAGGACATCACAGTCAAGGAGCCCGAGACTCTGTCCTACTGGGTCAAAACTCAGATGCTCAGAAAATCTGGGGGGAGCAATCACCCACTTCCCCAGACCTGAAAGCCTCTTGGTCCTTCCTCCAGGAAGCCCTCCCTCCAGGAAGCCCTCCCTCCAGGAAGCCCTCCCTGCTTCGGGAAGCTGACATTGCTTGAAAGTCAATGTCAGTCTTCCTTGTCCTCATAGGGAGTCCTGGGAGGGCTGTAAAGAGCCCAAATGGCACTGTTTGGGGCCTGAATGAGCCATAGAGTTTGGGCAATCCTAGAACTCTGACTGGCCTGGCACTGTCTGCTCTGACAGAGGGTGAGAAGTGTAGGGCGCTTGGGGCAGGGTTGGCCCCGAGTTGGTCCCAGCACTGGGGGGCCAAGGGTGTGGCACCCAGCTGCTCTGTCCTGTGGCCCGCTTTGTCTGCTCTCAAGCAGGAGCGAAGCCTGGCCAGTGTGAGTCAACATTTCCCCCCAGACTCCAGGAAGGACCCGGGGAAACTCAGAGGAAACAGGGCAGGTCCCTGGGCAGTGCCTCAGTTCCCTGCTGGCCCTCAGGAAGCTCCTGCTGACCAAGGTCTGCCCAGGCTTTTTGCCTGGATTCCTAACATCCAGGAGCCATTTGAGCTTTCAACCAGATACGATGACTGGTCCAGGGTCCACCTCTTCCAGCCGAGGTGCACCCTCCAGCTGCCCTGGACACGTCCTTGTAGAAATTCTGTCCAGCTGCCCCATCTGTGCAGCCTGCTGGAGTCACCTGGTTGCTAGCCAGGGGCTTGGAGCTGCTGCCCAGAGCTGCTTTGCTGAGTGCCGGCAGGCTTGTGGAAAGAAGCTGGCTCCAACCTGCTTGCTGGATGGGCCCTATCACAGGGAAGAAAACTGTGTTCCAGGTGGTGACAGCTGTGTTTATGTTCAGGGGCAGAGACAAGCTGTTTGCGCCTTGCCGCACTCCGGCACTTGAACCCACCTGTTCCCGGAAAACTCCGGGCTGGGGTCCCTGTGATCCCCTTGCCCTCCCAGCCTTGCTGCTACAGACTCATGGAGATTCAGGGACCGTGCCCACAGGCTCAGGTGCCATGCTGGGTGCAGCAGAGGGCAGAGGGAGCTGCAGAGAGAGAGAGAGAGAGAGCCCTAGGTGACAAGTCTTTGGGGAGATGGGGACATGTGTGCACAGAGGCCCTGCACCTGACCCTGGGCTGAAGGGGCCTGCGTGGGCTCTTGTAGGGGCTCGACATGACCTGACCTGGCTTCAGGAGATAACTCTTCTGGCTGGAACGAGACAGTCTCTCTCTGGGACTCCAGGAACACCCAGCGCCTGTGTGACCAATGAGCCTGGGTGACACTAAGCCCTCTCCTTCCTGATAGTGCTCACAAACACCAGTGCCCACCCCTTCATCCTCTTGATGGAGCCAGGGGATCAATCGGCTGCACCACAGCATCTGGTTTCCAAAGCAACCCTAGAGGCAACAATGTGACACCCAAACGCTGTCAGAAGTGATGAGGGTCACAAGCATCATTCAGCACCCATCTCTCCTGTGGTAGTAATGGATGAGCAGACCCCCTGGGTTGTGGGCACCCTCACTGTTTGTGGATATGGAGCCACTTGACCTCAGATCTGTGAACTGACTAACCCCATGATGTCTGTGGAGGGTTCCTGTCTTCCAGGGGCCACACTTCATGGGACAGTCAGGAGCTCCTGGGACCCACATGTGAGTAACTGGGGTGACCAACTCCATTTCCCAGAGGGGCAAAAAGTGTAGAGGAGAGGGTCACATGGGGCCCCTTCGGGCGTTCCTTCATTGAGAGCCTGCCCTCCTGGATTCCATGCTCTGACAGCGGCTATTTCTCCAGGGCAGGAGAAACAAAAACAAGTTTAATTTATTGGTAATAGCAGTGGAAGTCCCGAGGCAGCTGGGGCCTGAGCCACTGGCTCTTGGACACCGGAGCCTCCCTGGAGATCTATTTCTGTCCTGGCATGCTGGTGCTGGATTCTAAATAGTTCCTGCACCATGACCCCAGCTCATAGTTTCTGAGAGTGTGGGGGAAGTTGACCCGGGGGTGCCCCATCCCTTTTGAGATTTAGTGAAAAAGGTCAGGGAAGGACTCCATTAACACCCCTAGAAAGGGCTGGAATTGGCTCAAATGATTTAAATGTCAACCAGACACTCCTTGTCATTGGGGTGCTGGTGACCTCGTCCCTTGGGCAACTGTCTGGCAGCTCCTTTCATTCTCTGTCTGGTCAAGCCCAGGGGCAAGACAGGGAGGGGAGCTCTTGGCTCTTCAGGGGACCACTAGGGCCCCAGGGAATGGAGCAGGGATTGGGGGCCTTGAGGCAGAGCCACTGGGAACCCCCCTGTGCCCAGGTCAGGGAGCCTAGCGGGTAGGGAGGGTGCCCAGACACTGGGTTGGAGGGTGCTGGGAAACTGTCCACAGTCTGGCCTCACTGCCGCACCCCCTTTCTGGCTCACCCTTGGGCCAGCACAGCCTCCTGATCAGGGACCCAGCATCCACACCTGCCCTTCCCGGCCACCCCGCACAGCAGAGCCATCTCGGCTGCTGAGTCCCAGGAGTAAACCCAGGCTTGTTCCGCACATGTGTCCCCTTGGGCTTCACATGGCCATGTGGAGACAGCATGGATTCTGACCCAGGTTCAGAGGCCCCAGAGAAGTATTAAAGTTTTCATGCTTGGAGCAGAAAGGATGGACCCTGGAGCCACAGACCTCACCATAACCTCTTTGCCATGGCTGGCTCCCTACATCTGACCCCCTTGACTGTCACAGGCACCTGTCCCTCACTGTAGGCTCGTGTGTGGTCATCAAGTCAAACTGAGCTCAACTTTGGTTCATTACAGTGTCAGACAGGACCAAGCTGGGACAAGTTAGCACGCTCCAGCAGGCAGTGAGAGTTTTCAGCCAAGGAGCCACCTGATAAGGTGTGAACAGGTAGAGCTACCTGACAAGGTGTGAACAGGTGGAGCTACCTGACAAGGTGTGAACAGGTAAAACAACTGGCCAAGCCTGGTAGAGGATCCTGAGGCTCATCCTCGGAGGCCCTGTTCATTCCAGGCCTGCGGGGCGTAGGGAGAAAGCAGTGACAGAACCCATGTGTTCGTGGTCCCAACCTCACAGGGTCACCACGGGGGTCAAATGAGAATATCTATGAAAGAGGATTTGTGGCCTGCCTGAACTGTGTCCTCTTCCTCCCCCAGTCCCACCCCACCCAGGGCCATGTCCTTGCAGGGAGGTCAGAGAGCATCTCATCTGCTGAGACACCATCCTGGCTGGTCTTGGGACTGTGCTGGGCACTTGCACTGGAGGCCTGTGAGGTCTGCGTTCAGCCCTTCCTGCTCCAGCATTCACCCAGGTGCCCCTCATGGGTCTGAGCTGAGACGACCTGGGCAGGCAGCACACAGGGGCCAGCCCTCTGTCCAGGAGAGTTGGCCCTGATCCCACTTTCTGTCTCTGCCCTTGCAAGTGGGGTCTAGTGGGGTTATTGGTGTCCCCCCATCCTAACCCCTGGATCCTGTGAATGGGACCTTATTTGGAAAAAGAGTCTCCATGGATGCAGTTAAGGATCTCAAGATGAGATTACTTTGGATAGGGGTGGCCCTAAATCCAGTGACAAATGTCCTTAGAAAGAGCCAGAGAGGAGTGACGTGGACACAGGGGAGAAGTCATGAGAAGATGAAAGCAGAGATGGCAGAGAGGTGCCATGAGCCCAGGACGCCTGGACCACAGAAGCTGGAAGAAGCAGGAGGACTCTCCCTGGGAGCCCCTGAGGGAGCCTGCTCTGCCCACACTCTGATTTGGGAGCCCAGCCTCCCAGTTCTGGGAGAATGGATTTCTGTGGTCTGTTGCTGCAAACCCAGGACCATCAGCTCATGAGACCGTGAGGTTCTCGCAGC
>NW_011494635.1:16257739-16307497 GCF_000754665.1 Bison bison bison
GACAGGCAGATGCATAGAAAGTGTTTGGGGTTAGAGCTTTCTCAAAACGTGAAGATCCGCCCTGTGTGGTTTTAACTGGAAGCTTTCTGAGCGCCTTCTAGCTGCTCTCCAGCTCTGACATAAAAGTAGGTATTTTTAATACACAAGACAGCGTCTCTTAAACAAGCCGTCAGGAAAATGAATTGCAGGAAGTTTAGCGGGTGTTAACCCTGTCTAGGTGCCCTGCAATTATCCGTGTTGAGTCTGCAGGCGAGTGTGACAGGGTGGGGGCTCAGAGGCGCCTTACTGTTGCAGAGCAGCTCGCCTTGGCTGGGGTACACTGTCTGCTTGCCAGCTCGCTGTGGCTGGCTGGTGTTTTTTCCCAATCTTCTGGGCCTCTGAGCACGCCAGGAGCCCACTGTCCTCTGGGCCCCAGTGAGACTTGAGCCCCACTGAGCCCTGGCCTGGGTGTGGCAGGTGCCCCATCTGCCCCTCCTCCCCAAACCCCGGGCAGCCCTAGGCAGAGAAGATGTCTCCTGGGGGTGCTCAGGTCCACCTCAGCAGAGTGGGCAGTGGGGCTGGGGAGAATTTGGTACCAGGCATTGCAGCAGCCTGTGGGGACAGAGGGGCCTTCAGGCCAGCCGCACTCCCTTCTGCCTCCAGCTAAAGCCATAAGGGCATCAGCAAGGGCCATGCCATGACTCAGCTGCCTGATCCCTTGCTCATGGGGCTCTCCATCTGACCTCCTTCCCTGGATGCTGGTGCCTGAGCTCCTGACCTGCTGTCCGGGGAGATAGGCAGACCACTGGGAGATCACCAGGGGGTGCTCAACTTCAACTTGGCCCTACCTGCCCCAGGCCCACCCCTGGGGTGGGAAGAACAAAGGGATGATGTCACGGGGTTCCCCACATTGATGACAGTCCAGAGGGGGCCCCCAGGACTGCCTGGGGGTCCTGGGGATAGAGAGATCTCTGCCCCAGCCTGACACACCTTCCTCTTAAGGGTCCCCAGGTGGGGCTGGCAGCAACAGGAGCAGCTGGTCTGTCCAGATCAGCAGAGCCTGGGAGATGGGTCAGCACAGATGTAACTGCTTCTCCCTTGTCCCCGGCAATAAATAGTGACCCTGGACAGCGCTTCCGACCGTGCATATCCTGCTGGGCACAGAGCCTGAAGTGGACTGAGTCACAAAAGAGCAAGTGTTCGATATGGGCTCCAAGCCAGTGTGTCCTGGATGACTGGACAGACAGGGCTCCGCAGTGACACGATCCAGATGCACTTTCACTCCCTCCCAACCCTTGGGAGCTGGAGGTTTGCAGTCCTGCCAAACAACTAGGAAACGATGCTCCGGGTGACAGTACCCCACGGCCTGCTGTGAGCTCTCACAACTTCATAATTTCTGAACAGGGATGATTCCAAACAACCCCAGGACTCTCTGAACTTCAGGACATTGGAAGTGGCGTGTTTCTTCAAACAGAGGAACTCTCTTTGAGTCACTCACTAAAGAATGCTCTTAACCTTTAGATGTGTCCTCAGAGAGTTATTGAAATTTACAATAAACCCACCTTTTAAGACAAAGAGCTAAAAATGTTTAAGTCCAAATAATGTTGCACTTTTTCATAAGCCTCAGTATGAAATTTACTCAAACACTGGGGCTGTCTTCCACTTTATGTTTCTAGGATAACAATGTTTCTTTTTATGTATTCTTTTGCTACATTGTTTTAATAATCCCTTTGAACTAAGTCTTTTATCATAAGCTGCCTGAGATATTTTTGAAAGTAGGCAATGTTTAAAATCCACAGATGATTTCTACTTGGGGCACTGGACAAGCTCGCCTGTCATAAACAACTACAAAATTGTACACAATTTGTCAGGCGATTGTTTTCAGACACAAGACAAACCACAGTGCACAACCATAGCTCCAGAGAGCAGGAAAGTAACAAGGTGGGGTCTGCTGTCACCCAGTGCTCTATTTGGGAACACTTTCCTCGTTGTGACAGCAGGAGCTGAGGTCTGAGCAGAGCTTGGCTACTCCAGTTGATGAGGCAGAATTCAGAGCTTGGGGCTGCAGGAGTGGCTTTAATCTGCAGATTCGGGTGCTGGGAGGGGGACCTGCATGGTGGGGTCCTCAGAAGCCCGCGGGGGTCTCTCGTAGGTTCTGGGCTGGCTGGGCTGTGTGCACACACTGTGACCTTGATGGGCTTATGGGAGGGTGGCTGGTATCCTGGCTGAGCTGGAAGGGAGAGAAGTCTTCCTCACACACTAAGCATCCCACTGAGATGCCAGCAAGTCCACACCTTAGGAATAAGGACCATGCCCTAAAGTCTAGACCCACCCTAACCAAGCCAAACATCAAACGGACAACATCCTCAAAAGAGACTGAGTCCAGTCGCAAGTCCTCCCAGTGTAGGAGGCTTTCACTGATGAGGTGTAAACCAAGCCTACACATGAAGCAAAGGATTAGACAAACCCAACAGCCATTTGTGATAAAACTCTCAGCAAACAAGGCATAGAAGGCAACTTTCTTCACCTGATTAAAAAAAAAAATTTACTAAAAATTTAAACTAAAACTCTCATATTAGTCCCTTAGTTGTGTCTGACTCTTTGTAACTCCATGGACTGTAGCCCACCAGGCTTCTCTGTCCATGGAATTCTCTAGGAAAGAATACTGGAGTGGGTAGCCATTCCCTTCTCTAGGGGACCTTTCTGACCCAGAAATTGAACTCAGGTCTGCTGCATTGCAGGTGGATTCTTTACCATCAAAGCCACCAGGGAAACCCTCAAACTTAATTATAAATACTAAAGACTTCCTCTCTAAGATCAGTAGCAAGGCAGGGAAACTTTCTCCTCCACCCCTATTAAATATCATACTAGAAGTTGTAGCTAGACCAATAAGGCAAGAAAAGGAAATTAAACATTTGGAAGGGATGAAATAAAACTTCCTCTATTCTTAAACAACATCTCTGTTGACATAAAAAATCCCAGGGAAAGTACAGAGGGATTTCTAGAATTAATAAGTATACTTATCATGGTTGTAAGATATAAGGCCAATAACTAAAAATCAATCATATTTATATATACTAGCTACAAAAAATAGGAAATAGAAAAAATTTTTAAGTACACACACACACACACACATATATAATTCCCCAAACATGAATAATTAGATATAAACATAACAAAATATGTGTAGGATCTGTATGCTGAAATCTACTACCATTGAAAAAAATCAAAGACCTAAATAAATACAGTGATGCACCTTGCATATGGATCGGAAGGCTCAGTATTAAGATGTCAAGTCTCCCCACGTAGATCTATTAGTATAGAGGAACACAATCCCAACTGGAACCCCTGCAGGCTTTTTTGTAGATACTGAAAGTCTGATTCTAAAATTTATGTTAAAAAGCAGAGGAACTAGAGTAGCCAAAATGCTTTTGGAAAAGAACAAGGTTGGCGCACTTGCGCTACTTGAAAGACTTCCTATAAAGCTGTGGCAACGGAATGTGGGACTGGGGGTGGAACAGGCACAAAGACTGAAGGGACACGTGACGGTCTGGATTTAGCCCCAAACACAAGGTCAGATGAGTTTTTATTAAGGTACAAGAAAACTCCAAAGGAGAAAAGATCATCCTTTCACAAATGGTATTGATCATTTGGGTAAGTATATACAAAAATTACCTATATCTCACATTCTATAGAGAAATTAACTCAAAATGGATCATAAGCCTAAAAGTGTAAAACACAGAACTATACAGATTCCAGAAGATAAAAAAAAAAAGAAAAACAGCTTTGTGACCTTGCATAAGCCACTAAAATTTTTGATAAGTTAGGTTTTATCAAAATTCCAACCTTTTGCTCTGTGACCCGCAACATTAGGAAAATTCAAAGACAAGCCACAGAAGGGGAGAAAATATTTGCAAATCACATCTCACAAAAGACTTAGATGCAGAATATATATTTAAAACTCTCAAAGGTCAATGATAAGAAAACAAACAACCCAGGACTTCCCTGGTGGTCCAGTAGTTAAGAATCCACCTTCCTAGGTGGGGGGATGCAGATTCAATCCCTGGTTGGGAAACCAAGATCCCATATGCAGTGGAGCAACTAAGCCCTAGCATCACATCAAAAGATTCCACATGCCGTAACCAAGACCCAGTGCAACCAAATAAATAAATAAACATCTTAAAAAAGAAAACAACCCAATTTAAAAATAGCCAGGGACTTCCCAGGTGATCGAGTGGCTAAGATTCTGTGCTCCCAATGCAGAGCGGGCAGGTTCAATCCCTGGTCAGGGAACTAGATCCCACATGCCACAGCTAAGAGTTCACAACTAAACATTCTGCATGCCACACCTAAGAGTCAGCACAGCCTATATATATATATATATTTTTTTTTTTTTTAATAAGCAAACTACAGGAACAGACACTTTTCCAAAGAAGATACACAGATGTCACATAACTGCTGGAAAAGATGCTTAATATCATGAGTCATCAAGGAAATGCAAGTTAAAACCCCAGCAAGATACCACTACACACCTACAAAATGGATAAATGAAAAGCAGAAAAACAAATAAACCAGACACCGACAGTGCCGGGTGCCGGCCAGGACGCAGAGAACTGTCTTTCCACCACGTTGCTAGTGGATGGTCAACATGGCACATCCACTGTGGAAGGTCTGGCAGCTTCTTCCAAAGTTAAACACACTTCCTGTGTGACCCAGAAATCTGACTCTCATGCCTACATGAGAAAAATGAAAGCATATGTTCACACATTGGCCTGCACATGAATATTTGCAGCAGGTTTATTCATAATCGCTCAAAACCAGAGACCACCCAAAAGTCCTTCCAACAGTGAGCGGTGAGCATGTGGTGGAGCATCTGTGCAGTAGAGTACTCCTCCACACACAAAAGGAACACGCTACTGACACAGGCGATGGCGCGAGTGAACCTCAGGCATTGCCTGCTCTAAGAAAGCCAGACTCACAGGCTCAATTTACCTGGCATCAGAGGGGAGGTTGAGGGCAGTGAGTTGCAGAGACTCCTTTGTGTCACAGAACTGGGCTCTATCTTTGGAGCCAGTGGTTACAGGCTTCTCTGTATTTGTCAGAAGTCATGGATGTAAACAAAGGCAAATGATTTTTACTGGGTGTAAACTTTAGTGTTAGTTGCTCAGTCCTGTCCAACTCTTTACAACTCCATGGACTGCAGCCCACCAGGCTCCTTGGTCCATGGAATTCTCCAGGCAAGAATACTGGAATTGGTTGCCATTCCCTTCTCCAGGGGATCTTCCCAACCCAGGGAATGAACCCAGGTCTCCCGCATTGCAGGTGGATTCTTTACCATCTGAGTCACCAGGGAAGCCTGGATATAAACTTAAGCCTAAGAAAGAAGACAAATAGATCTAGTATCTGATCATTTTTCCACCTTCTCTGAAAGCGGCCTGGTCTGGGTCATCTTGATCATGCACGTGGACTTCCTAACCATCCTCCTGAGTCCCCACTGTGTCAAAGAGGCAGGGAGAACGGTTGTCTGAAGTGTAAGCCACATGGCCTCTCGCTCAGAGTCTCTGAGGGGCCCATTTTCCCAGGATAAAGGATGTTCTGTGTCCTCAAAGCTATGGTTTTTCCAGTAGTCATGTATGGATGTGAGAGTTGGACTGTGAAGAAAGCTGAGCACCGAAGAAATGATTCTTTTGAACTGTGGTGTTGGAGAAGACACTTGAGAGTCCCTTGGACTGCAAGGAGATCCAACCAGTCCATCCTAAAGGGAATTAGTCCTAAATATTCATCAGAAGGATTGAGGCTGAAGTTGAAACTCCAGTACTTTGGCCACTTGATGTGAAGAACTGATTCATTTGGAAAAACCCTGATGTTGGGAAAGATTGAAGGCAGGAGGAGAAGGGGATGACAGAGGATGAGATGGTTGGATGGCATCACCGACTCAGTGGACATGAGTTTGCGTAACCTCTAGGAGTTGGTGATGGACAGGGAGGCCTGGCGTGTTGCGGTCCATGGGGTCACAAAGAGTCGGACAGGACTGAGCAACTGAACTGAACTGAATTGTGTCCTCCATGATCACTCATCACTTGTTGCCCTGCCCTGGGCTCCCCTGCTCTGGCCATGTCACCCCAGCAGGTGCCATGTACCTGCTGTTCCAGCTCTGGAACCTTCTTCCCCAGATGCTGTAATACCCGCCCTTACCTAAGATCACAGCCCTACTGCCTCTCCTGTTCACTTGCACTTATTTGTGTTGCCACTTCTCTGTCTTCTCTGCTGAGATGCACAACTTTTGGGGAGATTCCCCATAGGACCCTCTGTGTTTGGCATGTGGTGCTGGGTGAGGGGATGTGGAAGGGGGTGAAGGGGGAGGTGTCATCACAGAAGACAGATGGGGATTCTTCAAGCACATGGTGCTGCAGATTCCTGGCTCAGGGGCCCTCGGGCAGTGAAGGCTTTTCGGGGGAGCTGGACAGATGCTCAGTCTGGCCCCTGACCCTACAGGTATGAGAACAATGCCAGGCTCGGGAGTTTCTGGGATCTCCTGCAGGATCCTGATGTGTGCATACAGACCCCGAGTTGGGACTGGGTGTGACCGTGGGATCAGCTCCCAGCTCTGGGCAGGGGAGCCTTCTTGGGGGCAGGAGGCTCTTGTTGCCCCTAAAGGTGCAAATCAGAGAACCTGTCTCTCCTTGAAGCCACCTGTGCTGCATGGGGTGCCTCAGCCCCATTGCTCCTGGACCACAGAGTAATTGCCACCTCCAGCTGGTAATTGAGGAAACCGAGCCACAGAAAGTCACATCTGTAGCCTGGCCCTGCAGCTGGTCAGTGGAGAAGTTGGCACTTAACCTTAGATCCTGGGCTGCCAAAGACAAGAATCCCAAAAGACCCCCTCCCTAGCAGCTTGGGTGCACTGGCCCAGCTCCACCTGGCTCCCTGGCCCTCTCCCCCTCTGGCTCTAGCCATGGGGGATGGAGCCACCCCCACAGGTGCATGTATGTGACATCCCCAAAGGGGGCAGGGGTCATAGCACACCAGCACTCCATCTGGGCCCCTTGTGGGAGCAGAAAGACAGGGCAGGTGTGGGCCTGGCTTGGACGCCCCCACCCTCTCTGGGCCTCAATTCTCTCTCAGGGCCCAAGGAGCCTGGCTGCTTCCTTTGGGGGGCTGCCCTGTCACTGGGGATGGTGGTGGCCAGGTTCAATGCCAGGGCACTGCCAGGTTAGAGCAGGGATCTTGGGGAGCAGGCAGCCCCCACAGCTGTGAGCTTGGTACCATGGTCCCCCCCATAGGGCTGAGCATCTGCCTGGCTCCTGGGGTGATGGGGGGCGGGTAGGACGAGCAGCTGCCTGGGGAATTTGAGTTCCCCAGAAATGACCCTCAGACCCTTTGGTACTTTCCTGCCCAAAGGCACCCCCCACCCCCCAGGAGGACCTGGCACCCAAACTGCCTTCACAGGGTGAGGCCATGGACTTAGCCTTTAACCTCTGAGGGACTCATGGAGACAGTGTCTATTCAAGGAAATCATCCTTTATCTAAGCCCTGTGAGTTTTGATAATGCTCCATCACAGAGCTGGCAGCACCCACAAGACACAGAACATGCATTGCCTACTGCCAATATCCCTCCCTGCCCTGTGCCCGTCACTTTCCTTCCAGAAAGTCACATGACTGGAATCATACAGTTGGAACCTTTTGAGACTGGCTTCCTTCCTTGGCATGGTGCATTTACTCGTGACCACCACATCTTCACCACATCTTAGAGATTAAGGCAGGCTGGAAATCCCATCTGACAGGGGCCTGGAGCAGCCAAACCCTAGACACACAGTCGGGGCTGGGGGCAGGGGCAGCTGGTGTCCAGTGGGGACGCATTCTCCTTCAGGGACAGTGGGGAAGTCCCCACTGGTGGGGTGGTGGTCCTTTAAAGCCGGAGAAAGTGGTAAATTTCACATTATGTGTGTTTCACTGGAACAGAAAAAAAGGAACAAAGGCTTGTGATTCCTCTCCCTCTTGAAACACAAGCCATTAGATAACCAGATGGAAGCCTGGCTGCTTCTCTGGTGGTGGGATGGAGGCCTCCAACCACCTGAGTATGTTGACACCCTCCTCCCCTCACAGGCCCTGCCCCACCCAGCACAACTGTCCTGCTGGGGCCAATAGGCGAGTGTACCGTGCTGGCACCAAAGCTCACGGCTAGAGTCCTGGTCCCCCTGAGCTGAGACTCTGGACACGAGGGATGGGCTGCAGTCCCCCAAGCAGGACACCCAAGCTGCGTGGGTGTCTCCTGGGATGACTGCTCATGGGGGTCCCTGCCCCACTCGCTGCCCCAGACTCTGTCCTTGTACAGAACCATAGCACAGTCGCCA
Organism: Bison bison bison; assembly: GCF_000754665.1. Classification (NCBI taxonomy): domain Eukaryota; kingdom Metazoa; phylum Chordata; class Mammalia; order Artiodactyla; family Bovidae; genus Bison; species Bison bison. The sequence continues at coordinate 16,266,073 of NW_011494635.1, forward strand.
AACCAAGAAGTCCCACTGCATGCTGGGACATCACTAGTGAACCCAGGACTGCACCCCTACTGTCTCAGCAGCATCCTTTCTGCCCCTGGGTCTGATGGGAAACCCAGCCTGGTGCTCAGGGGCTACGTCTTCAATCCCCTTAATACAGGAGAGCCCCTTGGCCTGCCCTGAACTTCCATGACCCAGCATGTTGTGAGTGCTGGGCAGATGTTTCTGGGGGAGGAGCTGAATTCTGGGCAGTGAGTCCAGCAGGAGGCACCAATCTTGGGTGCCTGTTTCCCTAACATAGCATCACTCTCCTGGGGCCCCGTGACTCGCCAAACTTCAGCCACAAGTGTCAGCATCACCGAGGTGAGCTGGCTGCAGGTGGAGGAATGGGAGATCAATGGATGAAAGAGGAGCGAACAGGTGGATGGATGGGGGCAGGGGGAGAGGGCACAGCGCAGCTGGTGGCACAGGATAGAAACACGGAGAAAATGATCCATGGCCTGATTTTATTGGAACCAATTTTCTTCCACTTTGTGGAGACAGGTCTCGGCGGCCTCTGCCTCCACAGATCACGTCAGACTTTAATGGCCTCGGTGCTCAGGAGGCTGCCCAGAGTCGATGTGCCCATGGACATGAGCCCCTCCCGTACAAGCCACACCCAGGACCGGCTGCCCCTTCTGAAGCTGGGCCCAGCCCATCATGAGGAGCAATGCTGCTGGCACTGAATGTGAAAGAGGCCAACTGCGAAGGCAGATTACAGGGGTACCCCATCACCACCCCCATCGCCCCCAGCCTCACAGCTGCTGTCAGGGCCACAGGTCCTGGAAAACGGTAACAATGAAGTGATGACCCAGAGCCCTCCCCATGCTGATGCAGGTCTGAAGGGTGATTCCAGGGGAGGCTGTTTTAATGTGGCCTTGTGGGCGGGGAGTGGATCTCTAACAAAGGTACACATGCCCTGTGACCCCTAATTCTCCCCCCAAGGGCACCCTGCATGCAGAGGGGCTGCTCTGAGCTGGGGCACCTCCTAGATACCCGCCATCCCTGTTCCTAGAGCAGCAGGCCCCGGGAGGGGGACATCCACCTCCCCCTACCCCTCCCCAGCATTGGGGAGACAGGATTTACTAGGGGATGGAGATGTGGCAGTGGGGAGGGAGATACCACTACCCTGCAGGATTGAATCCAGTCCCCTCTGGGGCCCTGGGGAGGTGCTGGACTGTCCCAGGGCAACGGGGCAGGCTCCTCAGGCTCCACCTCCCAGGCTTCCCTGTTGACCAGGGGCCCAGGATCCAGGGCCTTTGCTGGCCCGGGAAGCCCTGTCCTCACCATGAGCTCCTCTCACCTCATCCATTCCAACCACACACTCAGAAAACTCCAGCAATGACAGCTCCAAGTTGCTCAGAAATCTCATCATCGAAGCACCTCATTTCTAAACGCTACTTCTGATTGCAAGTGTCCAGGATGGAACCTCACGGGGTGGAGGGCTGACACAACTGGTGGGAGACACTCGGGCTGGGAGGGGGCCCCAGTTTTGGAAAGAGTGGTTGTTTTGATTGGCCCACCTCTCCACACTTCCCAACATAGCCCATGAGAGGGAGACACATGGATACAGGTGCCCAGCCCCTCTCTGCGTAGACGTCACTGTTTAAAACAGTGGACATTGGCCCGGATTTGCCAAGTGGCCCAGAAGCCCATGTGGGGAACATAAAATCCCCTGGGAACCTCTCCTGGGACAGTGGATGGCCCAGAGGGACAAGGGGGGAGGGGGCAAGGCCAGGGCTGAGCTTCTCCATGAGGAATGTTCCTTCAGGCACATGGAGCAGCACACAGGAGCCCAGGGAGCCTCGCGGGAGTGGTCGGTGTCAGAAATAAGTGCGCCTCTAATAACTGGCCCATCAGTCTTTCTTGAGCATATGGCCGAGGCCATTAAAGAAAAATGGAAACTCCGGAGCCAGCAAGTGCTGAGTAAACGCTCAGCAGTGCTACAGCTGCGGCCACAGATGCGGTCCTTCTGTAGAGCCAGCTCCACAGACACTTGCCTAGTGGACAAGTGACCAGGACACAGCCCAGGCCACATCAGCATGGCAGCCTCCCACCAAAAGGATTCAGGGAGGGCCCTTTGGGAAGCCAAGCCAAGTTCCTGGGGCATCTGACCATGTGGCACTAACAGAGGGTGAGGGTGCTTGAGGGGGGTTCCCTCTGTGGCTGTGTTTTCTTAATGGTCTGACCCCCAGCTGCTCCTGGCCCAGCCCATAGGGGTCCAAGGGGGCAGGGGTCTCAGGGGAGCATCTCCTGGGTGGGCATGACTGACCTGCCCTACCTTCACAGCCAGGTGTCGTGGCTGCTGTGTCCCAACTCCCCAGCCCCAGCACAGCCCACAAGACCCCAGAGGAAGCCGGAAGGTAATTCCCACTCTGTCACCACACGCACCCTGGTTGCTCCTGCCTGCAGCCTGTGACTCATCTTCCTGCTACACGTGGCTGCTGGGGGCCCCTCCGCACAGGAATACCTGGAGCCAGGGCAGGCGAGGAGTCTGGAGCTTAATTCTACCCACTGGCTCCATCTCGGTAGTAGCCTGTGGAGGGCCAGTTGCAGCCCAGGATAGACGTGCAGATGGCACTTTCCCCACCCCCAAGCATGCCAGCTCCTTGAGCCTGGCACCCCTGTCATACTCAGAGGCAGCAGCATGGGTTCTGCTGAGAAGCTATTGATGACTTGGGTGTGAAAGGATAGCCAGACAGGACAGCCAGTCTCTCTGGACTCCCACCCCAACCTGGCTCAGCCCAGACCCTCCTTTCCCATCCCACTCTGGGGTGGAGGGAGCCCCCGCCCTTTCATGGCTACCCACATCCTGAGGCCACAATGCCATTCCAGGTGGTATCTCTTCCCTGACTTGCTCTGGTGGACACCCTGCTCCCAGGCCAGGGCCCTGCCTGAGAAGCCTTCTCCCTGGGGCTGGAATCCCCCTGCCTGGCTGAGCCAATGTCCAGGGAGGTCTCCAACCTGGGTCCCCACATGCTTCACCAGACCCTCCAAGGGCATTGGTCACCTGACTGCAGGCCCTCCAATCTGCCACCAGGCCCTATACCTTAGGATTTTCCAGCAGAAACAACATCACCACCACCACCAGGGACAGCACCTCTGACTACTTCTACCCACCAGGAGCCAGACAAGGGCTTCCCATACCCTCTCTCTTGAATCCTGTACCTTCTGAGACCAGGGCTGTGATTGCCCCATTTCACAGATGGGAAAACTGAGGCTAAACTAAGGAACCGGCCCAAGACAGCATCAGGCCAGAAGACACTGGGGGAGCAGTCTGGGATAGGGGTTCTGTTGTAGAGGAGAGGGACCATACCAGTGGGAAGCACAAAGCCTTTCGAGAAGCTGATGGAAGGGACCCTCTCTGGAAAGAGGAGGACACCAGCACACACATTTGCCTTACACCTCAGGGGCTCTGGGGACAGCTGAGGCCCATCCACAGAGCCTCTGCTCGAGGGAGGTCGGTAATCTGGGCTTCCAGCCCCTTTGATGGAAGGAGGGGATGAAATAAGTAGGGCTGAGGCCTGGCAGCCCTGGAGTGAAAGGTGGGAAGAAGCCGGGGATCAGGCTGCTCTCGAGTCCCCTGCTCCTCCCCCATCCCGACTCATTCCCAGCTTCATAGGAATACAGTTTCTTTGGGACATGAAATTTTCTCCAACTTCCTGTACCCAGAGGACACACAGACCGGAAACTACTTCTGGGATGAGGCACTGAGGCTTCCCTGAGGGTCCGCCTTGGACCCTTGCTCCCAGGGGAGATCCCGGTCTGGTGGCCTCTGACTCCTGCCCCTGCCCCCCAGAAGAGGCTGCTCACCTGGATGACGACCTTGACTGTGGCGGTGCCCACGATGGGTGTGCACACCAGGCCGCCCGGGTGCTGGCCGTCGGCGCTGCGGTTCTGCTGGCCCATGGTGAAGAGCATAGGCACGGCCAGGAGGCCGGAAGCCAGCCAGACGGCACTGATGAACTTCTTGGTGCGGCTGCGGGACATGAGGGTCTTGGCCTTGAAGGGGTGGCAGATGGCCAGGTAGCGTTCCACGCTCAGGCTGGCCACGTTGAGGGCGGTGGCGTAGGTGCAGGCGTCGCGAAGGAAGTAGTAGCCGCGGCACACGGCGTCACCGAAGGCCCAGGGGTGGTGCACCCAGATGAAGTTGTACAGCTCCACAGGCATGGCCAGCAGCAAGATGAGCAGGTCGGACAGTGCCAGGCTGCCCAGATGGTAGTGCACCGTGCTCTGCAGGTTCTGCAGCGATTTCTTGCGCGCCAGCGTGAAGGCAGTCACGGAGTTGCCCACCGTGCCCACCACGAAGAGCGCCAGGTACACGATGGTCACCAGCACCTTGGAATAAATGTCCGTGTTCACATCCAGGTCGCTGCTGGGCGCCGCTGGTACGGACTCCGACAGGTTGCCAGAGCCATTGCCCAAGCCCGGAGCCAGGAGCGCCCTCTCCAGCACCGACGGCGGCTGCGTGAACGGGTCGCCGGTCCGGCCGACCCAGGGACCGGGCGCCGAGCTGTTGAGACGCATGTCGGGCGCGCGGGGCCGGGTGCTGCTGCGCTTCCCCGGGTCCGCGGCTGGATGCCAGGGGGAGAGTGGGTGAGTCTTAGGCAGGGACAGAATAGAGGGAGCCCGAGGGGTGGGCGTGAGAGGCCGAGGGGGTGTGCCGTCGAGCCGGAGAGCACCAACCCGGTCCGTGCCAGCCTGGCGCGCTCGGCGCTCGCACTCACTGGGGGCTGCAGCTTCCCTCCGGGCTCCGCGCTTTCCCAGCTTTCTCCGAATGCCCGATCCCACGGTTCCTCCGGTCCCCGGGCGGCAGAACCGGTTCTCACGGAGAGCGCCCGGCCGGCTGGGGCTTGGGCTGCGCGAGGAAAGCCTGTGGAGCCGAGCGGAGCGCACGCCCGGCGCGCTCTCTTCTCGCTCGCGCTCTCCGCGCACCTCGCTCCGCGCACCTCCCGCAGCGCCAGCGCCCTCCGGAGCTCTGCGCCTCCACTGAGCCGGCGGCGACGGGCGCGCCCAGCCGTGGGGGGCGCTGGAGGGGAGAGAAGGCGGCCCCAGCCACTGTCCCCGCCCCGCAACGGGGCAGGGCTGGCTGATCACCCCCGCTCACTCTCAGGGACCATCTGGGCTGGAAGGAGTGCCCCAGGGAACTGGGATTCCAGTGAGGTGCGCCAGGAATATTGGCTCTTTCCAGGCACCCGCCTCAGGCAGCTCGCCCCCCTTTTCCGGGTCTCCCCAGCTTCCTATGCCCACTTCCCCAAGGGAACTGCCCCCGGGTCGCTTCCAGCCCGCCCAAACAGTGGGCTTCCTGCTGAGGTGGGGGGATGCCAGAAGCTGGGCTCCCAGGGGGCTCTACTCTAGCACAAGTAACTGGGGGAGGGGATGACTGAGGCGATGAGAAAGCAGAGGATAAAGTACCACCTGCCTCTGTGCACCCTGGGGTGGCCGTGTGCCACTGTGGGTGCAGGTGGTAGGGTCCAGGCCTGTCATCATCACCTGAACGTGGACCATCAGATGTCATCCTCAGGGTCCAGCCCGGCAGGATGTAGAGGGACCTGGCTGGGCTGGGAATAAGGAACAGATACCAGAGGGACCTGAGGGAAAGGGAGCACTGAGGAAAGGGGGTGAGGCCGAGCAGCCCAGACTTCAGACCAGTGGGGGGAGAAACTCAGGCTCAGTGCTTAGTCTCCGGTTCCCAGCTGGCTCTGAGCTCCTCCGCTCCACTGAACCCTGATGTTCCTATCACGGAGTCTTAGCACATAAGATACGTGCTTAAAAATGTACCCTCGCAGGGAACACAAATGTCCCTTTGCTGGAGGCCAGCACAGTGAGCTCAGAGGCAACAGGAGTGGTTTCAACCTGCTGCTTAATATCTGGGTGAGTGTTTTAGCTTCCCCATGCCTCTGTTTAGTCATCTGTGAAATGGGTACACAGTTCAACTCGGTGCTCCTGGGTCCCCATTGTTCTGGATGCTGTTGGTGCTGCAAACAGCAGGCGCTCAGTGGACACCTGTGGAGTGAATGCTTTTGTGCGGACTGTGTGAGGATTTCGGAGGGTGTGAAGCTGAAATACCTGGGAAAACAAAAGTTGCTTTAACTTCTCCAAGTTAGCCCAGGTTTGCTCTCTAGAAGGCGAGCCCATAGGTTCAGTGAACAGGTCCTAGGGTTGGGAGTTGAGTGTCCTCGCCACAGAAAGCAGTGCCGTGTCAGCCTGTGTTGGCCCCCGGAGGTCATCCTGAACCCATGGGGACATGGACTCTTGCCGTGGACAGCGGTATTGGGTCACCTCTCTTGAGATCCCCGCCTCTCCCCCCAGAGGAAGGCAGCAGCCAGTGGCCACTTTGCTGGCCAGTAGCTGTTGCCACTCAGGACATTCCTGATGGAAATGCGCTCTCATTCGGCTGCTTAAGCTCACTGTTTGGTTTTCACATCCCTGACCTTTCTGCTAAGCTGGGCTTCTTTGCAAAGATTTCTTTTCGAGCCAGCCTAGAAGCTTAAAAAATCATAAAAGGCAACTTAGCACAAATATTATGACAAGGCGTTTGCTTGAAATCACAGAGGAAATGTCACCTGGGCCGCCTCACTGAACCACATGGGTTGCAGGACCTTGTCCGGAGTCCCCGGAGGCTTAAAATCCTCTTTCTGTGAAGCGGGGAGCCTGTCCAGATGGCCCGGCAGCCGGAACCTTCTGAGTCCAAACTGTTTGCCTCTTTCGCTTATGATTTCCCTGGACATGCGCTTCCTGAACAGCTGGGACCCTTTAGGAAAAGCTTTGGTGAGGTGCTCACGGAGGGCGGGGCTGGTCTGCTGCGTCCTTCAGTGACTGGACCACGCCCTTGACTGGGCCTAACTCCCTCTGAGCCTTGCCGGCCTCCCCCTGACACTCCACATGCTGTGTGTCCGCAACGAGCTTGCTTGTCCGAGTCTCCCAGGGCTGAGATGCTCTGGCAGGTGTCTGAGTTTCTTGGGGAAGCTGGTGTGTCGGCCAAGAGGGCAGCAGCACCTGGGTGTCTCCAGCTTCCTGGGGAGCCCAGCGTGTTGTAGGCAGGGTAGGGTCCTGGCTGTTGAGCTGGGCAGTCACCTGAGCTTCAGTGTGAAGGTCAAGTCTGAGACACTGGAGGGAAGATGCCTGGATGACCACTGCCATGGGCAGGTGTGTGGGGGTTCCTGGTTTGTTTGCTTTGCTAACTTCTCCCAAGCTCTGAAAGGTACCTGGATGTAGTGGGTGCTCAGTGGACTTTTGATGAACTAGTGAAAGAGATTAGATGTTGAACAGCAAGACTGGCAACACCTATGGTCTTTCCCCAACAGGCTTCCAAATGCAAGAGGATGTAGCTATGGAACCCAAGACAGACCCCTTTGGGTTGCACCCCTGGGCCTGAAGCTATCGAGGAGGCAGGATTATCTAACCATCTTAGGAGAGTGGCAGCCAGGATGAGGGGCAGAGGGTGTGACAAGGACTTTACTTTCCTGGCTACAAGAATTCAGTCCTTGGAGCCCTGGAGTCCCATCCTGTCTTTCCTCTGGCCCTCATATGGCCCTTGGGCAGCTCTTATTACAAGAAGGCTTCTTCCTAAAATAAAATAAAAATATAGGTTCACAGCAATACCTGTATCAGCTATCTATTTACCTATTGCTGCGTAACAAAGGACCCCAAACTCAGTGACGTGGTGGCAAAACAAACACTTTATTGTTATTAAGGTTATTATTAGGTTTCCTATGAGGCTACAGGTGGGTGGGGAGTAGTATGCATTTATCTAAAGACCCTAAGGATATGTAGTCTGTGTAATTTGTAGTGTTTGGCTGTTGACTTCCCACCCACAGCCTGGAAAGTGCACATGTCAAAATGCAGAGCATTCCAAGGCGGATGTTAAAGATAGAGCAACACTTGTGTGAGAGCTAGTGGGTGGAGCGGGAGTGGCAGGTCTCCTTCCAGGCTGGGCACAAGCCTTGGCTCTCACATCCTTATCCCTCATGTTTCCAGTTGTGCCTTAACCCTTGGGCCCTGGCTGGCTTTCTGGAAATTTGAGCCGTGGTCACAAGGAAGAGCCAGATGATGGGGAGGGTGTGGCTGCCAGGAGTGTACCCTGCTGACCATGGGCTCCAGGTCTATAAACCGACCAAGCCTCAGTGGACCCGGCGTCACCAGGTCACTATGAGCACCGTGTTTCAGGGGCTCCACGTGGAGGTGACTGCTCCACAAACTCCGGCTTTACCGCCAGTGGGCTAGATGAGGAAGAGGAGGGGCTGAGCTCCTGGGCCCCTGAGAGTGCGGGCATGGCTTTCATTCAGGGTCCCTGTGGAGGATGCATGAGGAAGGCTGAGTTCCGAGCTGCAGGTTGGGGGCTAGTCCCTCTGGGCTCCACCCTCTGAAGCAGGCAGGGAGATGGCTGGGAGAGGGGTTCAGGCTGTGGGGACACCTCACACAACTGTCATTTCACCCCCAGCAGCAGCACGGCCCCTTCTCCTAACAATCGAAACCATCTCACTGTGCACTTTTCTAGATTTATTGAGCAGTGCGCTTGTACATGCAATAGCCACTAACGCTTGCAGCCGAGAAGGGCCTGGCAACTGCGGACCCCACCTGGGGCGTTGAAGACTTCAGCAAAGAGACACGTCAGGAGAGATGACATTTTGGAGGAAAAAAGGGCATGTCAGATCATCTAAGGAGAAAGAGAAAATCTGATCTCCAAAACAAGCTTCCATGCAGCCCAGGTTCCTAAAAATTACTCCTGTGAAGGCTTTGCTGTGGCATGCATTTCAGGCTGATCAACACAAAGGATGCTTTTTAGAATTTTCTTTGAAGTTGCAGCCTGACTTCTGGCAACCAGGTTTGAAACTGACAGAGTTATCCCCCGACCCTGAGTCCCCTGCCTTCCCCATTCATCCTCCTCTGCCTCCACACTTGGGTCAGGTTATAAAGAGGGTCCCTGAGTACCCCCTCCCACAAAGGCATTTTCTTTTTGAGACTTTCTCTTGTGTGAAAGACAACAGCGCATCCGATGCAGAAGGACAAACAGTTCCATCTGCTCAGCTTGCAGAGAAAAGCAGTGTTTTGTCAGCTCTCTTCCTGGGAAGCTGAGTTTATGCCTCTTATAAATTTACCAATTTCTGGTTAGCTTTCCCAGAGGTGCTTGTGAACACACTTGTGACTTAAGCTGAAAAAGAAAGGGTCACAGCTGCTGGGACCCCGCCCCACAGGCCCCTGCCCCCCGCCCCATGGGCCTTCCTTCTGTGAGGTTATCTCCCAGGGAGGGTGGTGCTTGCATAAACACGACTTCTGACAGTTCCAGGTCTTCTTCCAGAGACCTGAAACCTGTGCCTTTGTCTATACTTAGGAGTTCCAGTTGCCTAAAAGTACTTAAATAGAAAAACATGTCTCCCATTTCCTAATGACTTCATATGAGTTCTAAAATAAAACCCGAGTCTCCTTAGTCATTCTTGCCTCGGAGCGTCGCGGTGACTCCGGGCACTCTTAGGAAACAATCAGGTGCCAGACAAGGCAGGTGACCCACTTGCCCGGGTGGCCCCAGCTCTGGGGAAGGAGCCTTGGAGAGAATCCTGTGGAAGCACCGGCAGCAGGCCTGGTGGCTTGTAGGTTCCAGGGTGCAGTCCAGGGCACATCTGAGACTCTAGTGACCCCAGTGGGGTCACCCCCTCTCCCCTTCGCCCTGCAGGTAGGCGTGTCTTGGGAGTAAGTTCTGGCCTGCAGGTGGGCAGGGTGGAGAGGGGCGCCCTCTCCCGTCAGGCCCGGGTCCTCCTCTGGCTGCCACTGCCTGCCTCTCACCTTCCTGGGACTCCCTTGCCCCACAAGAGCCCCCTAAGGTCATTTCTGAGGTGAGGTAGAGTCTGCAGCTCCTGGGGATGTGCTTTGAGGTCCTGGATGGGCCCCTGATTCCTACAGGATAAGCAGACCAGTGGGGGATGGAGTGGGCAAGGCTGGCCAGTGGTGAGCCCTGGGGGCTCAGAGGGACTTCCTCTGGACCTATTAATCATGGACAGTTGAGGAGCCCTGCTGTGGGCCCCAGAAGGGTCCAGGGGCTGCTGTAACCAAGAACCACAGCCTGGGGGGCTGCAGTGATCGCAGGTGTTCGTGAAGCCCCCCTTCTCCAGGGGCAGCAGTGATGGGCTGTTCACTCTCGTCCCTGCTCAGGGCAGTCCTTGTGGCTCTGGGAGGATGACCAGGCGAGGGTGAGGGCCAGGGCCAGCCTTCTCTGGGGCCCAGTCCCGGGAAAGCCCTTTCCTGGGGCAGGGCTGAAGGCTCTGCAGATACATGGTCTGTTCCCCTCAGAGTAATTCTGGGGCAGGCAGCATCACGTCCACACGTGGAGAGCCGCTTGTTTTCACTTCAGAAAGCTCTCTCAGCGCAGTTGTACCGCCCAGCAATCTGGTTTTTAAAAATATCATTGAGGGGAAAAAAAAAGAGCATTAGCACGTTTGAGGGAAATGTGTTCTCGTGTAAATGAGCAGTTAAAATATAATCAGATTATGCATGCAGAGCAAACGCGATCTGCTGAAATCGCAGCCTCTCTCGGGTCCATAAATACACGCGTGCTCGCCGTGCAGATACGCTGCCCGCGCTGCCGACATCAAAGCGGGGATCTGCTGCGGGCATTGTTCTAGGCGCTTCACACACACCGTCGCCTTGAATCTGCCTTCTCCCTCCCCGCCCCCTGCACACACACATACACACACACACACACACACACACAGAGCCATAGATTGAATATTAAATACACACCCATATATCACGGCTGCAACAGCTAAGAGAGCTGATACGTTATAATATTTTTCTTTTAAAAAAAGGTCGAGGCTGCTGGATGCCACCAAGTGGATAACCTTGCTGTGGACACCTGTCACGACCCTTGAATCTGATTCTGTTTTCTATTATCTTGGTTTCAAATGCCATGTTGGTGGAACAGGCTCATCCTCCACACGGGCAATCTGTTGCCCGTTTGTTACTCTCCACAACAGGCTGAATGGTGCTGCTCTGCTGGTGACAGCGGGCATGGACCCAGGAGGGGACATCTGTTGGCTTTGCTCGTCCAGACCCACAGTGCCACCCCCCACCCCCCACGCCCCAGACTGGCCCTCCTGCTGGATCCCAGGGGTCTGTGTTCCTGAGAGCCCATCCTGCATGGCCTTGGGAAGGGGCTGGTCCTTTCCTCTCCATCCCTGCTAATCAGAGTGCCCATCCCCACTGCCCTGGGGACACAAGTTGTACGCCTAGAGTCCTTCCTGCTCGTTGAGAGAGGCAGGCCCCTGCCACTGGTTGCCAGGCTGGTTCCAGCAGAGCTGGGGATGGGAAGAGGCCCTGAGCCCTGATGGCATCATTCTAATGCTTGATCCTGCCATACCTGGAATGTGCCCACCCACCCCACTTTTTCTCAAGCTGGCTTGACTTCCGTTTCCATCCACCCCCCACACTCAAGAATCGAAACCGTGGGTGCTTGAGCAAAAATGGACGTGCTGAGCCTGCCATGGGCCCTTCAGACATCACTCAAGGATTCCTCATCCACTTGATGGCTGCCTCTTTTATGTGTGAGGATGGAGAAATGGCCACAAAGCGTCGAGAGGAAGCCCAGGGCTTCATTTTTCTGAAATCAGTGGGAGGAGGACGATTGGGCCACGCACGAATTGCCATCTTCTCTGGAAATTTCAAGGCTGGGTAATGAAGACGTCAGCTCCTGGGCTGCTCCTGTCTGATGGGAGCCGGTGGGGATGATCGCCTCCTTCCTGTGGCAGCTAATGATTAGCTTCATGCCAGCACGTCACCGCCACAGACTGATTTGCCTACACAGTCAGTTACTTATGAAAAACAAGTTTTTGAGAAAACATAATCCCAGGGCCCCAGTGCTACTTCTTTCAAAATAATCCAGAAACCCCGCCCGGCGTCTTCTGAGTCTGAAAATTCTCGAGCAGCCCAAGTCCACTCCCTTCCCACCCAGGGGTGGGGGCGATGGGTACCTGGCTCTGTCATTCGGGTTTAGGGGGTGGGGGGTGTCGGCTCTATTGTGGGATATCCTTGAAAATAAAAGCCTTGGGGAATTACCCCGAGGTCAACATTTCACCCTATTCTTCACCTGCCTATGGATGGACAGATGGATGAGGGATTTTTGACTTTGTCAAATTCGTGTTAAAATAACAATAATTCGGTGGAGACCCTAGGTTGACAGTGGACAAAACCAGAGTGCCTCTGGGCCCGGAAGGTGGAAGCAGGGGATGGGCACTCTGTGCTCGCTTTGCTTCTGTGTGTTTGGCAGTTTCACAACAAAGTTAACAAAACCGAGTCTGGCTTAAACGAAAAGGTGTGTGTTGAGTTGCGATGCTCCACTTGCAAAGACTCTGAGCTGGAAATCAGTGGGTGTTTCCCTTTCAATGATGAGACTAAACCTCAGAATCAGTCCATTGAGGAACCTCGCTACCTCTCCAGTTGCTCCCAGTGTGAAATGAGTGGTGAACCCAAAGTGTCTGTATTATAAATGCACAGCCAAGTGCACTGAAGCACACCGTCCCACGTGGCTGTCTAGCCTCTAGCTGTCTCCATGACCTCTGGAGCATCGTGAGGTTGAACCAGGCTGGGCCCAAATTACAACAGAAATGAAGGCATTTTTATTTAGAGGTGCTTGGTCCTGTTTGGGAGGCTTTTCTTGCAGGTCGCCCTCCCTCCACCTGCCTTTGCTCTTGGCCTGTGTGTCCTGCCTCCCTCTCACCTCCCCCTGCACCATCCAAATCTGCCCTTGGTGAAGAAGTTGATGCTAATTCAGACTAAAGGGTACATGACTACTAAGGCTTCATGTACCCTCTCTTTCCTTTATATCTTATCACAGTAGCTTTTTAAGAGAAGAAAACAGCAAAGATCTGACTGCAGAGTGATGGCAGCTAGGAGGGGCTATGTGTGGGGTCTGAGCTGCGGGGCTCAGGGCTTGGTTTTCAGTCCTCATTCTGCCCCCTTCCTGAAGCTGGTGGACTGGGCACCGTGTTCCCCACCTCTGCCCTTGGAGGTGGGAATTTTCTTCATTCTGAAGCTTCATAAAGTCCAGTCTCAGCCTGGTCATCAGACAGTCAAGGTTGTCCTTGGTAACCAGAAGGCGTGTCTGGGGCACTTCTCCACTGCGGGAGTGGAGTGCAAGGGTGGTGGAGGAAGGAGGCTCATTTGAGCTGGTGCTGGAGGTGACACATCTCAGTGAAGAGCTGTTCAGATGTCCTCTGTCCCCCTGAGCCTGGGAGGCTCCTCCTGGGGCCGAATTCCTCTTGAGACACTCAGGCCTCCCCTGAAACAGCTCAGCGGGGAAGGCTGCCCTGGGAATGACCCCTGGGGAAGCCCACTGCCTGGAGGCATCACCCTCCACATGGCTCTGGTCTGATTCAGTTTTTGCGCTCTGGGCAGGTTTTGTCATCAGAGACCAAAGGTGGCCGGACAGAGAGGCCCAGCTGCTGCTCTGTGGATCACCCACAACTGCAGCTTGGGAGGCAAGGCAGAGAGCTGTGGAGAGGAGGGGGTTTCTGGGAATAGGAGACCTGGAGCAGCCTGCCCTGCAAGGAGCCCTCCTCCCCTATTAGACTGCCAGGACCCCCAGAGCCTAAGCTCTGCTGCTTCCATGGGCCAGAACAGGCTGATCCACGCATTCCCTGTCAAACCTTCCTTTGAAGCGAGTGCACCTGGTGTTCCCGGAATGAGGGCTGCAGCTTCCTGCATGGTCATTGTCTATATTTGACTCTTCTGTCTCTGGGCATTGGAAACCAGTGCATTTCCTTCCCAAGAGGGCCAGCAGGCAGCTCATCCTCCAGAGAAAAACCAGGACGTTCACCACAGCCTCAGTGAAGCTCCTGCTGGAGGCAAGTGAGCCCATGCCAGCTCTGACAGCTTCCTGCGTTCACTTTCTCCTCCTTAAGACAAAAGATTTCCTGCTCAGACACGCAGATAGAGTGGAAGGGCCAAGTACAAAGTGGACTCAGGAGCTCTTCCTGGGGATCCAGGCTGGGGAGGCATAGGACACAGCAGCCAGGCCCCCTTTTCTGTCCTGCCCCCACCTGCCTGCACACTCCCCTGTTCCCACCCTCCCTCAGTAGCTCCCCTCCCTCCAAAGGCCCTCACATCCCAGCTAAGACAGGATGGTGGTCACTGGACACCTGCCCTCATGTCCATGGCCTGACCAGCAGCCAGCCCTGACCTGGACAGTGCTGCGGGACCCTGGGTGGCTTATGCACGCTGCCCTTGGCAGTTTTCTGGGGAAGGTGGGAGGAAAATACCGGAAGGAATTGCCATTCTTGTCAGGAAGACTCAGTCATTAGCTGCAAAGCAGACTCACGATGGGCCATTGTGATGAGAAAACGGCCGTGGGGCTAATTAGGCTCCTAATTAGGGACCTCCAGGTGCGGCAATGCCTGGTGGGCAGGGGGTGAGGGCGGCTGGGATTAATTGTGGAAGACTTCATGCTGCTTTAGGGGAATGAAGGACTCCCAGAAGTGTGGACAACACTACATGCCAAGGAGATGTGCCTGTGAGATAGGAGATGAAGGGAGAGGCCAGGCATGGACCCAGCAAACACTGCTGGCTTGAGTGTGGTGCCAGCCCTGCTCTTTAAATGCAGGTAGAAGAGCCTCCCGAGATTCTAAACCAGCGCGTGCGAGGGTGGTGGACTCTGCCCTTAAAAGCAAGTTCCCCACAGGACTCTGGTGGAAGTATCGGGGACTGAAAGCCTGAAAAAGGCCCTTTGGATGGTGGACAGACATCTGGGAACACCTGAGTTCTCAGAAGAGGCAGAGAGGCCTGGCAGGTGTGTGTGATGCTTTACGTTCTGTGTCAACCAAACTGGCCACGGGGCACTCACGTGGAGTGGCTGGGACTCACACCCATCAGCTCCCCTGGTTCTCAGGCTGTCAGACCCAGAATGAGCTTGACTGCCAGCCTCCTGGGCCTCCAGCCTGTGGTGGGTATAGGCTCCTTAGCCTCCCTGGCTGACAGCCAGCTTCTCAGAAGGCCTCCACCTTCGTGCATTTATACACCCACTTCGGTACTGTTTTGTGGGAGGACCTCAGTTTCCTTGCCTGAGCAGCAAGGATGAGAATTGCTTTAATTATTAAAAAAAAAACTCTGACTGCATTTACTATAATCTGGATCTCCAGTCTTCATGGGTCCCAGTGAAATGGGTACTGTGGTCTCTTCCCTGTGTCAAAAGTGGGGAAACTGAGACATGGAAAGGTGAAGTCAAATACTCTGGACATCAGAACTGAACCCACAGGTCCTCCAAGGCCTGTTAGACTCACACTGAGCTGTTGGCCCCTGCCTTTCGGGTATGCCGGGTGTGAGCTGTGCACACGTCCTGCGCAGCTATTACATTAAATAGAAAGTGTCTGATATTATTTCAGCCTTTGCTGATTCCATCACCATCATCACCACCCACTGCGGGCTCTGGCTGGCTCAGAGTGGGAGCTGCTGGCCCAGAGGCCCCACGAGAGCTGGGGAGATGTTGGTGGCTTCACAAGCTTCCTGCATGGCCAGAGCAGAGGCTGAACTCCTCAGCGAGTGGCACTTCCCTTGAGCCTGTGGACCAATCCAGCTTGACTTGGAATAAATGATCAAGTTATGAATTAAACACAGCAGAATGTAATTACCGTGGGAGCCAGCTGAGAATAAAATGGATTATACATATAACAGTCATTAGACGGTTATCACATGTGCCTGGCTAATGTGCTACTGATTAGAATAAATCTAAGTGCAAATTATCATTCAGAGCAATTGCTCTTCAGCTCATCTTTGTGCCCCCAGGAGCTGGCATAGCAGGGGAGAGCCTTGCCACCTCCACCCTCAAATGGCCAGTCCTTCAGGGCCCACCGGCCCTCAGCCTCAGATCACAAGGGGCACTGAGGGTCCAAGAGTGACCAGGATGGTCCACTGGGTCCAGGGACATCCTGGGGGCTCTGCATAGAATGGATCCATCCTCATCTCGCCCTGTGAGGTGGGCCCCGCTATGGGCCCTACTTACAGTGGGATCACTGAGGTGGGGTTGCCACAAGTCTCCCAAGGTCAGATCTCCCTGCCAGAGCCAGACTCCAACTACAGGATCAGATTTGGAACTCATTTCCCAGGACTCACTTTAGATATGACCAAGTGTCTGTGTGGCTGCTCCTTCTGCCCTGAAAAGCCCCCTGGTTCTGGTGCCTATTCCTCTACGGTATTCACTCCTTCCTCCCAGCCTCGGGTCACTGGAAGAGGCGGGCTTCTGTCGTGGACAGTGGTCTCGCCTTCAGAGAGGTCCCCATGCAAGCTGAATCACCATCCCCAGAAGAGCTGTGGTCTGAGAGCCTGGCCCTGTGTCTGCCTTTACCCGTCCCCCAGGCCACGTCTTCCCCACAGTCCATTGCTGCCACCCAGCCTGCCAGACCCGACTTGTGATACGTAATTACTGTGGGCGCCAGTGCATTCCCAGAGCTCCCTGGGTGTGTTTGATGTTCTGATGCTTTATTCCAGCTCCTAATCTAGGGGCTTTTCTGCCTTTCATCTCAAATTCCACTTGTTTGTGTCACTTAAACACTGATGGGCACTGTGGACCAGGAGGGACTGTTTTGTGTACTCTGCAAGACATCCCAGTCTGTCCCCTGAGCCGTTCTCCTCAAATGGATGAATTACATGCATGTCAGTTATATTTCACTAAAGCTACTTTTTCTGAAATGTGATTTTTAATAAGCATGCACTGGCTCAGTGAATGCATACACAAGACACCCCATCTCCAGGAACAGAGACAGAGGGCATACAATCTAGAAGCATTGGCTCTGCCGGGCACCAGGGGTCCCGCTGCCCAAGGGAGTGTGCCCCAGGCCTGGTGTGGGGCAGGTGATCAGTTAATGCACCAGCCTTTGTTTCCTGCTTAAACCTGGGCCCTGCAAGTCCTCAGCAAACGGAGGATCAGGATTCCAAGAAGATGGGCGTCCACCTCATGTCTCAGACACATCTCCCAGGGGAGTGGAAGGGAGAGACCCTGTTTGGTTTCCACCTGAATTCTTGGGGGAGGGGCCACTGGTGGGAGACAGGACTGGGGTTCAGTAGAGCGAGGGGGCCAAGAGAGACTGGGTTCCAGGAAGCCTGTGGCCCAGGACGCATCTGTGCTGCCCTCTGGGGCCCATGGTTGCAACTGCAGGTCCTCTGGGCTCCCAGCCGGGAAAAACGGGGCCGAGGGCTGGCTCATAGCTCACGCCCAGAGCTGACGCCACTACCCTCAGATTTAACCAGTGATGCCGTACACACTGATGGGTCCCCAGAGGAGGCAGAGGGGCTGACGTGCCCTGTGTAACGAGACACCGGAGCACCAGCCGCAGGCGCTGGGACGGGCAGAGCCGGGAAGCAGATGCCTCCTGTTCTGCCTCTTCCAAGAAGCATCCAGTGAGAATGGCGATCGCCACCTCCCACCTTCAGGAGATGAAGCAGACAGGGTCACAGCCCGTCCTGGTCACTGCTCTGTCACATCTGGACATTCAGGGAAAGAGTAACCCTGGGCTGGGTCTGACAGGTGTGCATGCGCGTGTCCACACACACAAGTGCCGGCCACGGTATCCAGTCACCCCGACTGAATCACTGCTGCATGACAGTGGTGGGAAGCGGGACCCTGGCTGAGGGCCAAGCCCCCTGCCCCCAACTTGGGCGCTGGGCCCTGAAGGAAGGGGACTCAGGTCACATGGGGAAGGGGTCACCACTTTGAGGGGTGGGAGAGACCTCAATCAAGCGACTGCTCGCCCTAGGGCAGCCCATAAGGACATGAACTCACAAAAGCCCACTTGGACAATTTGCAAAACTGCTGAACTTTGCAGATTTATGGTAATAAAACACACTGGGCAGGAATATATGCTTTAAATATCAAAATATATTTACACACATACGGTTTTAACAGAGGACACAGACAGTAAACATTCCACACAAGTCCCAATGCCCTCTGGGTAGAATTCACAAGTGCTCAGCAAATGGTCAAGTAAAAACAAATTCTATAAATAAGTGCTTATGCAGAATATGGGTCCGTAGCTACATTCTTACGTTGCTCCCATCCCGCTGTAGGGCTGTGAGCCTGAGGACAGGAGGTGACAGCAGGTTTACAAGAATACATGAGTTAGAAGTTCCCCCAGGACACAGCCCCCGGGTCTCCTCTTTATCCGGAGAACCGTGGGACATCAAGGAAGGCTGCCTGAAAAATGCCATGGACCCACCCAGGAGCTCCAAAGCACCAGCGTGTCCACAGTGTGGGGTCCCTGTCCCTTCCTCCGAGTGGCCTCAACCAGGCCAGCATCACTGTGAGCGCTGTGAGGAGCCCCGGGTATCTAAGACCATGATGGGAGCTCAGCGTCTCCACTGGAAGAAGAGGGGACACGGAAGCAGCTCCCTGGAGTCCACAGGTGGTTTTGCATTCTGTGCAATGACAGACGCAGTCACATAGGAGGGCACAGGTGGCTTTACAAGCACAGCTGTTCATGTTTCCAAGGGACCCTGAGGCTCCCAGGGATGCCATCTGGCTAAGTCCGTGGGAAAGAGCGGAGAGTGAGGGACCAAAGAGAGATGGTGCTTCATCCAGTCGGGAAGCCAGCTGCTCCTTCCAAGCCAAGAGCCGGTCACCCTGCTCCATCTGGCAAGGTCCAGGGGGGCTGGGTCAGGGGCTTCCACTTGGATGCATCTTGCATTCTTCCTCCTCGGTGCCCTTGAGGCTTCGACACGTGGTCATCAGCTCAGTCCCCCAGGACCCACCGGCAGATTTTTGCAGGTCTTCAATGCTGGGCCTCAATCGGGGAGGGGTCCCCGCTTCCAGGGAGCAATGAGACTGTTTCCAGGAAGTGCTGTGTGGCAAGTCCGTGCCCTGGGTGGGCAGGTGGGCCGTCAGATGTCACTCTGGATCTGGAGAGCTGAGGGGGCTTCCTGAAGGTCTGAGGGGTTGTCAGAGGCTGAGGACTGGCTGGGCAGAGAAGCCTCCAGGCCATCAGAAGACCCCGGTGGGCTCTTGTACAGAAAGCAGGCAATGGCAAAGAAGATGGAGCCCAGGACCTGGAGAGAAAGGAGCCACTGGACCTTGGCCAAGCTGCCCACCTAGAGGTCCCAGGTACTCCCGCTTCTGAGCCCCGGTCTGGCCCTGGGTTCCTCACAGCATCCTGGAGAGCCAGGCCCTGCTCTGGCCAGAGGATCCATCTGTCCTGCACAGCCAGACCCAGCTTGGATACCAATATTTTTAGTGGGGGAATGAAAAATAAGATTTGACTTGAAAACAAGGGCACTGGGTGAAGAGGGGGGTGCTTGCTGTGGGCTGAACAGTGTACCCCAAAAGATATGTCCTGACTCCTAGAACCTGTGAGCAGGACTCAATCTGAAAATAGGATTTTTGTGGGCATAATTAAGTTAGGGGTGTTGCAGTCATTCTGCATGAGGTCCAGTGACTGGTGTCCATGTAGAGAAGGGGGGCTGACACAGACACTCAGGGAGCAGCCAAGATGGAGGTAGAGACGGGCTGCTGCCCCCAGAAGCCTAGGAGACCCAAGGATGGAGGAGCCACTGGTAGGGGGAAGTAAGGAGGGGGAGGCAGCCGACAGAGCCCTTCGGAAACCCCAGATGGAATGGATACTACAGACACCTTGATTTTGGACACTTGGCTTCCAGAACAGAAAGAATTAATTTCTATCTAAGCCCCAGTGTGGGGTCTTTTGTCATAGCTGCCCCTGAACCTAAGAAAGAGGTGGTCAGCATCGGTGGTCACTTCACTGCAGCCACTGCCTAGATCACCCCGTGATGATGCTGGAGTCATAGGCCATCTGGCAGATGGAATTGTGGGCAGGCATGCTGGCCTCAGTATGTGTGTGTGTTTAAGGTGTGAAAGCTGGGTTTTCACAGGGGCACTGCCTGGGTGGATGGACCTGAAACTGCAGTGACAAGAGGCTATTTCCTCTAGTGACCTTGTGACCCAACAGGAGCACCTGGCCACTCCCCTCTCCCCCACTAAAATTAGCACTGACTTTGGGAGCTGATCCCACCCCAGTGCTGAGGTTGTGGGGGTGCTATCTGGGCAGACAGTGGTCCAGGTACCAGCTGGCTGCTCTGGCTGAGGGATCACGCAACACAGGGAAAAAGGGAAGCGGGGGCCAGCTCCCTGTGTGGGCGCGACTCTTTGAATTGACCTACTTGTCCAGGGCTGCACAAATCCCTTCTCACACTTGGCTATTTTTAAGCTAATCTTCAGGGAGATAAACCCAAAGGTGACTGAGAATCCTGTCTTTGCGGCTCTCCCTAAAGAGGCGGCCCTGCCAGTATGACATCCCGAGTCTACCCTCCACCCGAAGAAGAAAACCAAGACATTCTTATAGACCGGCCCTAGGATTCTGCTTTATTTGGGAAGTCTTGCACCTTTTCCTCCAATGGGGGTAAATTCAAAATGAAAATACTAAGCTTCTCCCTGCAGAGCTTGTGTGGAGAGATACAGCAGAAAGGTTCTTGTAAGAGTTGAAAGCAGAGGGTCAGACTGAGAAGTGGGATGTAACTCAAGGCCCACCAGAGAGGCAGACGGAGAAACTCAGCTTGTGGACCCTCCCAGCCCACCAGCCCAGAGTGGGAAGGCCTGCCTGACTCTTGCTCAGGGGAGTGTTTTTTCATTTCTCCAAAGCCTCAGCTGACTAGAGCCCCAGGGCAAGCCACAGGGGTGGTGGGGGTGATGGTGAGTGGGTGGGGGATGGTGAGGGCTCCAGAGGGCAGGGGGATAGGGGTTGGCTGGACACAAGCCCTGGACTTGCTGTCCCACCATTGCTTCCACTGGCATCAGGTCATCACGTCCCAACAGTGACCACTTGGAACAGGGAAGGATCCCCTTCTGGGAACCAGAAGCAGGGGTGATACCCAGGGCACCCCTTCCAGTGGGGGATGAAGCTGTTGGAAGGACCCAGGGGCTGCCCAGACCCCCAAACTAGTGGGAGAAGGCTCTTGGCTCTTTGGAATGGACTCTAGGGCTCCCACCCCTCCCCCACAGTGCCCCTGGGGGGACGCTGCCCTGCTCACCTTGTACCCCAGCCCTGCGATGAGCAGGTACCAGCTCATGGCCGAATTCTGGTACACAAAGCAGGAGCCCTGCTGGCCACACTGGTCTTGCCAGAGCAGACACGCCTTGTCGATCACCCAGCCGAAGGCAATGGGCCCCGGGATGCTGCCTGTGAGGAGAGGTGCACTCAGTGCCTGGGCACATCTGGGGAGCAGGGGCAGGGCTGCAGTGCCCATGACGCACACAGCATGGGCCCTCGGGAAGGTGCTCTCAGGGGGTGCGTGGGAACTTAAGTGCTCCTTTCTCTGGGGACTTGCCTCTGCAACCAAGATGCCCCATGACCTTTGACTCTGGTGAAGTCTGTGTTGCTGAGGAAAGGGCACACTCTGGGCTGTTTAGAAAAGACCCTGATGCTAGGAAAGATTGAGGGCAGGAGGAGGAAGAGGGGCATTGAGGGGCAATGGAGGAAGAGATGGTTGGATGGCATCACCCACTCAGTGGACATGAGTTTGGGCAAACTCTGGGGGATAGTGAAGGACAGGGAAGCCTGGCATGCTGCAGTCCAAGGGGTAGCAAAGAGTCAGATTTGCTAAAATTAAGTGACTGAACAACGGCAGCCTCAGGGCAAATAAATGGCCAGGGGTCCCTCTAGTGGACTCTTACGGAATGGCATCCTTCCCTGGGGTAACATAGCCTCCTGCTGGGAGGCTCTTGAGCCTGGCGCCTGCTCTTGTGCAGTGAACACACCACACAACTGTGCTTGGCTTCCTTATACAGCACAGTACCTAGAGTTCTAACCACGATCCACTGGATTCCCAGTGCAAAGGATCTCTGCTGATCACAGACGCACCTGCAATGAAAAACCAACACCAGTCAACGCCTGGGGAAGCTTGGTTGCCTGACACATAACACCCCCATGGCGGCTCTGGGTCCTGGCCGAGCCCCGGGCTGCATCACCACCTCCCCAGGTGGCAAGCACAGCCAGAGGCAGTCAGCTCTTTCCTGCCAGAGCTCTTCGGGGCCCGGCACACACCCCTCAGGGATCCGCAGAGCTCCAGCTTAGCTGCAAAGGGAAGGTTCTGGACCAGAGCGAACCCCGCCCCGGGCTTACCGTAAAGTCGCTGTTAGTGCAGGAATGCTGCTGAGGAAGGTAAAGACAATTACAACGAATATGAAAACCAGAAGGAGGGGCTTTCTCTGACAAGTTGAAGTGCATTTCCCTGCGGTAGCATGGCCAAAACCAGAGGAAAAATTCTGAGGGACACAGCTACAGTCTCGGTACACCTGAGGAGCGCAACAACAGCGCTGATTACAGGAGGAAGCGGCGGGGCCCCAACCCCCGCCCCTCGACCGGGCACCGACCACATGCTCAGCAGCCACTCTTACCTTCTGGCCGCCCGGGCTGGACACGGCCATCTCCAAGCAACCCGCGTAGCATGGTGAGTAGTACATGAGGCCATCGGAGCCGCACACGGGGCTGTAATGCTCCGGCTGGCAGCCGCAGTGGAGGTTGCAGGCAGCCATCAGCTCCACGTGGCCTTCAGGCAGGAGGCTGCGGGCAGAAGAGAGTGACGGTGGAGGGGAGGCCAGGCTGGGGTCTGGTCCTCACCGGCCCACAGCTGAGGGGTTCTGAACTCTCTGAGTTTGCTCCACAGCTGGGGCTGCCGCTGTCCCATTTTACAGACAGAGGCTCAGGGACCAGCCACCGGACCCCACTGAGGTCATCATCCTTGCTGTTATGCTTGCTTATTTGCTAAGTCACTTCAGTCATGTCCAACTCTTTGTAACCCCATGGACCATAGCTCACCAGGCTCCTTTGTCTGTGGGATTCTCCAGGCGAGAATACTAGAGAGGGTTGCCATTCCCTTCTCCAGGGGAATCTTCACGACCCAGGGATCAAAACCATGTCTCTTATGTCTCCTGCATTGGCAGGTAGATTCTTTACCACTAGCGCCACCTGGGAAGTCCCCTTGCTGTTATAACCACCCAGTGATTGCACCCCAAGTGCCAGACCCCACCTCCATTTCAGGGACCCCTGGTCCCCCCAGCACGAGCAGGGGTCTCCCCTCACCCCGGTGCTGCCTGGCCCTTACCTCCCATTGTAGCCAGCGGTCACACCCGCCATGGGCACCCCGGGGCAGTGCATGAGGAAGATGAGGGAGGCCAGCAGGCTGACCAGGGTGCACAGCAGGCAGAACTTGATGATCCCAGAGCCTCGGAGCTTGAACTTGTTCACAAAGAATCCACCCAGGAATGTGCCTCCACCTCCTGCTGGCACTACCAGGTACCCTAAGGAGAGGAAAGGGCTCAGGGCCATCCTGGGGGCCTTGGGGGTGGGGCCAGCTGGGTCTCATCTCCGCTTTGCAGATGGGGAGATGGAGGTGCACAGTCATGGGGCTCCATTCTCGTGGCAGTGCTGGGCTCTGCGCCTCATGTGGGGACTCTGACCAGTGCTCTCAGGGACCCCGGGGCCTGGGGAGGCTGCCAGCCCAGCCACTCAGAGGCCCAGGGAGGCAGGGGCAGAACAGACAGGGAAGAGGACAGGTCACTGGCCCCCAGCCCCATCCGCTGGGGAGGCCAGGACAAACACACTACTGGGCCCATGCAGTCAGAGTCTGATCACAAGTAGGTATTTGGAGAAGCTGGTGGCTGCTGCCATTTGGTACGAAGTAGGGCTTCCCTGGTGGCTCAGATGGTAAAGAATCTGCCGGCAATGTGGGAGACCTGAGTTCAATCCCTGGGAGCCAGGTGGGCTGCAGTCCATAGGGTCACAGAGAGGTGGACACAACTGAGGTGACTGAGCACATGGCGTGCATGGCTTCATTGGCATGTGGCTTCCAGGTCACCCAGAGATGGGGTGCAGACAGGACGGGGTGGAGGAGACCTCAAAGCCCCTGGGCTCAGTGAGCCCCTCTCCCCAGATTGAGACCAGCTCTGGGGACCCCAGGGACATGCTGTTCTAAGAAGGGATTGTTGGCTGCTGTGGGGAAGGGGAGACAGCTGCTTGGGTGGGGATGTGGGCAGACAGGCTCAGCCATGAGGCCAGCAAGGAGGGGTGTCTAGGGGCATTAGTCGGGGGGGTAGGGCCCCAATCTGACATCATCCACCTATGCAGGGAAGGGAGCCCTGTGGGTGGGGCCTGGCCAGGATGGACCCCACATACCTCATGCCCAGCATGCCCTCTGTGAGGCCGTGGTTGCCCCCAAACACAGGGCTATGCCATGAACAGGGCTGGGAGGAGGGAGACCCCCAGGACACTCATCACCTGGCTCCCAGGGACGGCCAGGCCCAAGGGAGTCTAGTGGGATCTGCCACCCAAACACCTTCCACCACAACCAGGGACACAAAAGCCCAGGCTCCCTGGGGCCCATGGAGAGACCGGCCAGCCCCCAGTAATGACCTTCCTCCCCATCGGGGAGCAGGGCTTCGTGTGATCAGAGCTCTCTTATAGGAGCCTGGATGTCTGCTCTGGGCCCCTGCCTGGGCAGGACCACGCACCCAGGATGTGTGGCCCATGTGGGTGGCACTGCCTGGGGTTTTCTGGAAGAGATTATCAAAGGCCCCTCTGAAAACTGATGAAAAAGCAGAGGACCCGTTCCCCTAAGACTCAAGGAGTGTTCTCACCAAACAAGGTGGCGGCTTCTGAGGCGCTGAGGCTGAACTGCGACTCGAGGAACTTGGGCCCGAACGTGGACATGCCAGCGATGAGCGTGGCCTCGGTGGCCCCGGCCAGGCAGAGCAGGATGAACGTGGGGTTCTTTAGGAGGAGCCAGATGGAGCTGCGGGGAGGGGAATGGAGACCAGAGAGAAGAGACTGAGAATCAGAGTGGGCCAGAGTCAGAGCCCCTTCCACCAGGACACAAAGAGCTCTGGTTCTGAGGGAGGCGTGGGCGGGGTGCAGGAGAGCAGGGACACTCCACATTTACTCCAGAGAAACCAAGCATGGGGCAGGCGAGTGCTGGTGCCGAGGTCTGGAGCCCATGGCTTGCTGGGAAAGGCGGGGGTCACAGAGTCTGGCTCCAGTGTGGAGAGAGACTCCGAGGGATCGCAATGCTACTGAATCAGCCCCGGGGGCAGCTGGGAGGACCAGCAGAGAGGCCTGGGACAGGCGGCCTTCATCATCCAGGACTGGGTGGCCGCCAGGAGAGGGGCTCGGGGCCTGCGGGGGGCTGACTCAAGCACCACCAGGGGTGGTGGGAAGACCCATGGTTTGGAGCCAGACACCCCTCCAAGGAGCCCCTGGTGGGCTTGACTGGTTCCCAACTCCTCTTGGTGGGCACTTGGGGGACAGTGGCTAATGGAGTGACACCAGGGGCTTGAGAAAGCGATGTGGGCTGTGGGCAGTTTCTCTTGGAGCCATGGGTCTTCTCAGGTGCCCACGAGGAGGCAAAGTCTGGTGACAAATGGCTGTGTTGACAGAGCCTGTCACAGCGGCTGAGGACGGCCGCCTTTGCTCATATTCTCTGTGTCTGCAGCTGAGGCCTCATGAGCCTCCTGCCCGCAGAGCCAGCCCCTCAGACATTGCGGCTCAGCCTCCCAGGAGGGAAGTCCCACACCCTGAGACACTCTGGGTCACACTCCTAGGAGGGAGACCCACCCGGAGAACCAGTCCCTCAGACAAGAGCGTGACTCTCCCAGGAGGGAAACCCCGCCAGACCCAGCTGTCAGCACACCTGTCAAAGCAGTGCTCACACCTGACACTGAAACGCTCTTCATTTTGAGGGCACAGGCCAACAGTAAATTGGATCCTGCCTGGTAGGAGCTCGCAGTGCGGTCACAACCCCCGGGGGAAGGGATCGACACTAATGAAGTCACCCCACCCCGGAGCTGCTCAGGTTAACCTCAGAGCGGCCTGTCTCCCTCCTGATGCAGACAGGGACCTGATTCCATTTTAGAACTGACTTCCAGACTAGAGGACTTATGACCAGGCTTCTTTCTGGTCAACTGTCCGAGTCCCACATACATGGAGGAAATAAGATGCAGAGGAAATGCTGTCTTGGTGAGGCTGTCTGTGACTAGACTGTGTGTGTGTGAGTGTGCCTGTGTGCATGCATGTGTGCCTATGTGTGCGTGTGTGAGTGTTTGTGTGTGTGTCTGTGTGTGTGTTTGTGTTTGTGTGTGTGGTGAAGGGGAAGCCCTGGGTGTGGCCAGTCCCTTCCCGGACCTGCCCAGACCTGCTCAGGCTGTGGGGATGCTCAGCGAGGCTCCGGCCAGGTGACTCTTCCAAGAAATACATGAACTTCCTCATTTCTTAATCCCTGTCTGTAGGTTCCTCAACTGAAATTACTGTATTGAACTTTGGCTCAGAGAACTAGTCACGACCTTGAGAGAGGGCCATGTTCCTGGATTCCTTTTATCAGCAGCAGCCAGTTCAGGGAGCCAAGCCTGAGCAGAAATCTCCTTATCTCTGCACTTTGTCCCTGGGGCTATGAGGACCAGGCTGTTAACACCCGTGGTGCTGGTGCTGCTCGGAAGGAGTGGGTGGCCCTTCACCCAGCTCCACTGTGGTGTTAGGAGACAGGACGAGCATGTCCCCAGCCAGTGTGGCCCTGGGCCGGCTCTGCCAGTCTCAGGGGCAACTCCTGAGTGGGTGGCTCTTCTTGGGAGTCTAACCAGGCAGCAAGAAGCCCAGGGCTTCCCTGACCCCATGTCATCCTCCCTGTGTTGAGGACAGACATCGGGGACTCATTTCCACCACTGACAGTACCCACCCCCAAAAGGGGACACTCATGGGTTCGGGAAGCTGCGGGGCAGGTGGGCGCTCAGTGAGGCTGAATTCAGGCAGGTGATTTGAGGGCCTCCTCCCCCTGCCTGGGAGAGCCTCTCACAGAATGCCCTGACGAGGAGTCCTGGCCCACCAGGAGCCCCCTCCCAACGCGGTCCCTCTGAGATCCCAGCAGCCTTGGCTCTGTTTGTCCCGACACGGTGACGTCGGCAAAGTGAGGCCGGGGCACACGTGGCATAAACAGGACATCACTGCCCAAGAGGAGGTGGAGGCTGGATGGTTCCTTCCACGGAGCCCTGAGGGCACATGCAGGTGATGCCCAGTGAAACGATCAGAGGACAGGCGGAGGGGTGACTCCTGGGGGTGGGGTCAGTAGCTTCCCTGAGGACTGTGGACTCGTCTGCGGGGCAACTCACCCTAGCATCAGGGGTTCACGTAGTGACCACGAGGAGGTACCAGGCACGGCCCCCAGAACCTGCCATGCAGGAGTATGAACGTGCTCCTGTGTGCGGGTCCCTGGGTCCACAGGCCTGGGCAGTGGGGGGCAGGCACTGTGGGGTGTCAGAATTGGCCCTCTGTGGCTCCATGCCAGGAGGTTCTATCTGCTGCTTCTTAATCTCTATGCCTAAGTTTTGGAGCCAAGACCCGAAGGTTGCTGGGTCATGGGATGTATAGGGGGTGTGGGCTTCCCACATGGCCCTGGAGGGGTCACAGGACTCTCCTAGCTGAGGGTGAAGACCTAGCATGTGGAAGACCCTAAAGGGTCTGCAGGACACACAGGCACAGATGAGAGGCCCCCAAGGTCCTTACAGAGGCAGGTCACTGATGGTTTTCCCGAAGTCAGGGTTGCTGGTCACCTTGTGGCTACTGTCTTTCAGCTGGTATGTTTCAGATGCTCTCATGACCACATAGCGCTGGGACCCTGAAAGGATGGGTGTTGGTGAGTGGCAGAGACCCAAGGCCCCAATGCCTCTCCTGGGTGTGGGAGACAAGGCTCCTGGTAGACAAGGCTCCTGGACAGACACTAGATGCACCGAGGTGACAGACTGGCAGGGAAGGCGGGTGGGAGAGAGTCTGCAGGGCTCAACAGGGAACCAGAGGGAAGGAACTGAAAGGAGAGCACCTCTCCCACTGAAACAAGCCTCTCCCTTGGGTCCCTGAGCAGGTAGAGGTGGCAGGCATGGAGGGAGCTCACGGGTCGGGCTGCCCTGAAGGAGGGCAGCATCAGCCAGTGGATGAAGGGAGGAGGAAGAGCAGGGGACAGGATGTCCTGTCCCCCACTCACCAGGGGCGGGAAGCACCCACCTGGCAGCTGCCGTGGGTAGCCAAGGATGGGGATCGCGACAAGGAAGGCAGCGGCCCCAGCGCCCAGGAAGCCGACCCACCAGGCACCCACCCACAGTGGGCTCTCAGTGGTCAGCTGCGTCCTGCGGCAAGAGACACTTGGGGTCAGTGTTGTGCTCACAGCACCCAGAGCACACACACCAGGCACCCTTCTGCTTGCTGGTCAGTGAGAGGCAGAGGTCAAAGGCTCTGCCCTGATGACCCCCCACACCAGGTCTGGGACCAGCAGTGGACGAGGGCATTAGGAAAGACGTGGGGTGGGGATGCACTGTGGTAACCGACTGGCAGATGCTGTGCGGCCTCCTCAGGTCCCTTCCTCTGGGGCCTGCCAGGCTGCCTCCCAACAAGGCCGTGAGGACTGGCAGCTGGCGGGGGCCAGGCTGTCCCAGCAAGAGCAGGGCAAGGCACACCCTTCCTCCCAAAGCAGTGCAGAGGGGGTGTGGCTGGTGCCCTGGCCTCGGCAAAGAGCACAGGAGCAGTCGCAGCTGATCTCTCTTGGCTCTGGGAGGCTGTCCATCTACATCGTCCCCTCCCCCAGACCACACTCTCCAAGTGGCCCCCAGACTCCCAGGTCCATCAGAGCAGGGCCAGCCTGGACCCCTGCCCAGGGCCACCATCCCCCTGCACCAACAGTGGCGCTTTCCCTGTGGTCTAGACCACAGGCGTAGGGCCCAGGTCACTCACTGTTGGCTGATATCGGTGTAAATGTTCAGCAGGGCGCCGCCCACCAGGTAGCCAGCTGCGGGGCCGAGGATGGCTGCGGTGTAGAAGGTGGCTGGAAAGGAGCAGAGCCGTCAGGACCCCCCGCCCTACCTGCCTACCTGAGAGAAGCCCCCTGCATCACTGCCCTCCACCCCAGCCCTGGGGGGGATCCCCCTTAACCCGGGTGTTCCTTGTACAGTCTCCACTGTGTCTGATATCGGCCGGCAACAACCTTTCAAGGTGATTTTAAAACATTCCTCTCAAAGCCTCGCAGATGGCCCCGGACTATTTCTCCCTCAAAAGATCCCGAGACCCTCATTTTGCAAGATGAGGGCGGCACCCATGTGGGGCTGTGGGCTCACCTAGGTCCCAAATGCTCCCCCCACCTCAGACCTCAGAATGGCAACTGCTGCATAATGGTGGAATAGGAAGCAGGACAGCGAGCGAGCCTGGCCGGGCCGGAGCGCATGTGGGGGCTCTCCACTGAGCCCGGCCCTGCCCTGGGAGAGTAGACCATGCAGGATGCACTCAGAGAAGTGGGCAGCATGAGGCTGAGAGCTCGGAAATCTCACCCAAATAAACAAGAGGGTCTCGGGGGCAGCATGAGGCTCGAGGCCATCCCCCACGGGAGGCATGGCAGTGCCCAGCTCTGTAACCCGGCCACCGGCTGAGTCCAACTCACGGGATCTTAGTTCCCCAACCAGGGATCAAACCCGGGCCTCCTGCAGTGAAGGTGCAGAGTACTAACCACTGGACCACCAGAGTCCACATGCTTTGGAACTCTCAAGATGTATGGGGGTCAGGCTGAGCTTGGCCGGCACCACCTCCATCACCTGAGGCATCAGGTGAAATTCAGTCCCGTGCTCACCTGCCACCTCGCCTAGGAGCCCCTGAGGCCAGATGTGACCACATGTGGCCAATGAGGAAATGCACATAAGGGGCTTGGATGGGGCTGGGCCATGAGCAGATGCCCGGTGGGCCTCACCGCCAGCACGCCCGCCCACTCACCAATGTAGACCGGTGAGTAGCTGGACTTGACGTTCTCATCCAGGTAGGTGACGCCCAGTGTGTAGAGCGGTGTGGCACCCATGCCATGCAGGAATTGGCCCAGCATGAAGACCAGCCGGTAGCTGGACAGGCCGGAGGCGCCATCCTTGCACGTTGAGCTGTGGTTGGCCCAGCAGGTCCCCACGACCTCGTCCATCTGCACCTCATAGCGGCCGGCGGTGAAGTGCGGCAGCGCGAAGACCAGCGAGCCGGCGCCCATGACCAGCACGCCCCAGCCCAACCAGCGGGGCTTGTGGCCGTGGCCTCCGAAGTAGCTGACGAAGGTGAGGCAGAGGCAGGCGGCCACGTCGTAGGAGCTGGCAATGAGGCCGCTCTGGTAGCTGTGAAGGTCGTAGCGCCGCTCGATGGACGTGATGACAGTGTTGATGAAGCCGTTCACCGTCATGCCCTGCAGGAAGGAGGCCACACACAGGAACAGCAGGAAGCCCTGCGGCGTGTTGAAGGCCTGCAGGCACGTGGGGGCGAAGGCCCGCCAGCCACAGGCCTCCCCGGGCTGTCCAGCTGCCACGTAGCACACCTCCTGGGCCGCCCGGGGCCCACACTTCTCGGGCTGGCACAGCGGCTGGCTCAGGGGCGCACTGAGGGACACCCGCCTGCTGGGGGGTGTGCGGTCACACTCGCTGTCGGTGCCCGAGGCTGGGCCGGGGAAGACCAGCTGTGGCTTTGAGACGAGGGGCTTGTCTCCCGTTGAGTGCTGGGGCATCTCTGCTGAGGGTGTGGCAGTGACGGCAGTGGGAACGGACACGCGAGATTCCAGCGGCTGGATCAATCTGCGGGAAGAATTGTTGGTTAGTGTTTCCAGCTCCAGGAGAACCCTCCCCCAGGCCTTGCACTCTGCCTGCCTGGTGTCCAGCCTGGTGGGGGTGGCCTCCCTGACCAGCCCCCTCCTGGGATCCAGACCCACACACTCAGGGCACCCCCAGCCTGAACAAGGCCACAGAGCAGAGAGCAGAGCCGAGATACAGCAGGACCGAGTTGGACATTGTGTGAACACCTGAGTCTCCCCGACCTACACCTTCCCCGTGGCCTTGGCTCACCAGCTTGAGCTGTGTGTTCCGCCTGGGACAGCTGACTGCCCCCTACTCTGAACTCACACCCAGCTGGCTTCGCACTCTCTCACAAAAGGGAAAACCATCCGAGTCCAGAGTGTGGAGAGTGGGAAGTGAGGAAGGGATAAGGGCAGGTGCCTCAGACCCCTGGGGTGGCACTGGATAGGAGGGTCAGCTGGCACTGGGCCTCGCCTGTGGCCAGTCTCTCAAGATGCTGAAACCACTGTGGTCTGCGGCCCCACAGGCAGGTTAAGGGAGGTCATGCCAACCCTGCATCTTTCTGCAAACTCCCAGCCTGCCCTCTCTGGGCCTCCCTCTGACCCCTGGCCCCTGCCCAAAAGGAGTTCAGTCAGGGCCATGAAATCACTCATCTTGAGGCTCCCAGGGGCTCCTGTCACCCCAACACCCCCAAACTTTGAGAGAGGGCGGTCCCTAGGCCAGGTCAACAGGCCCTCTGTCTGCCCCAAGGTTGCCCGGGAACCCACGCGGCAATAAGCACCCTGCATCCTAAGAGGAAAGAAGCTGATTCCCACCTCGCTTGCACCTACACCCCTGCCCCCATGAAAATGCCAGGGGAGGGGCCGCTGCCCAGAGGCCTGAGGCTGCCCCAGACCCATCTCAGATCAGATCTGTGGACCAAGCCCTTCAGGCACCTGGTGATGGAGCCGCTTTGGGAGTGAGAATGGTGGTCCCCCAGAAAAGGAATGTCCCCCGCCACTCCGAACGTGACCTTATCTGGAAAAAGCGTCTTTGCAGACGTGATCTTTGATTTGAGACGCGGCCATCCTGAAATCCGCCTGTAATTCAGGAGACACGGGTTTGATCCCTGGGTCAGGAAGATCTCCTGGAGGAGGGCACGGGCAACCCACTCCAGTATTCTTGCTTGGGAAATCCCATGGGCAGAGGAGCCTGGCAGGCTCCAGTCCCTGAGGTCACAAGGAGTCAGACACAACTGGGCACGCACGCACAACCTGGCTTGGGGATGGCCCCAAATCCTGTGACTGTGTCCTCAGGAGAGAAGCCATCGACAAGGAGGCAGAGATGCAGTGATGCAGCCACAAGCCCAGGACGCCAGTGGGGGTGGGGGGACCAGGAGCTGAAGAGGCGAGAAGGCCCCACCCCGGAGTCTCCAGACGAATGGCAACCCTTCCCACACCCAGACTCTGGCCTCCAAACCTGGAGGAACAAAGTTCTGTCCTTGTAAGTCTCCTGTTGGTGGTCCTCTGTTATAGGACCCTCACGCATCCCCCAAGGAATCCTGGCTTCCAGGAGGCCACAGGCACTCAGAACAGGATGTATGTCCAGCGGTAAGGGCAGAGGGCTGTTCCCACTAACACTCTCTATGGCCAGGGATGGGGTCAGGGAGGGACACCAGGCGTGCCTCAGTGCAGTTGCGCCTTGCCTGGGCCCTGCTGCTTGAGAGCAAAGAGGGCTTTTCAGGCAGTGACCACAAACAGATCCTTCAGTCCTTGGGATGGCAGTTTTGGGGTGTCCGTGGGCTGGTTTTTGGCCATGAGAGCTGCCTGGCTTACAGGATCTTAGTTTCCCAAGCAGGGATTGAACCTGGGCCCCCTGCAGTGTGGAATCTCAGAGGAAATGGAAATACTCCAGTATTCTTGCCTGGATAATCCCACGGACAGAAGAGCCTGGCAGGCTACAGTCCATGAGGTTGGAGGAGTCGGACATGACTTAACAACAAAACCACCACCAACAACCACTGGACCACAGGGGAATTCCCAGGACTGACTGTTTTAAAACAAAAGAATGGCTTATTCTGTGTTAATCTTGCAAACTGGGAAGCAGCCCACGGTGAGGGAAGTGGCTATGGTGGGACCACACCCCGGGCCCGGAGGCAGTTCTGCGTTGGGAGGGGACTGGGAGCACCGCCTCCCATGAGGCAGGTGCACTGAGGCTGGGGTGCCCTGTCTTTCCTACAGACCTCGGCCTCCTCCTCAGAGGCTTCGTGTTGGCTAATTTTAGCCTCACTCTGGCCTTTTCTCCAGCCTCCCTTGGGGCCAGGCCGTGGGCACGAAACAGCAACATCCCACTTTCTGGTGTCTGAGCTCCACACCCAGGCTGTGTCCCTGTCGTTGGTGCACACCTGGCCACGGCCCATCTTCCAGGAAAGGAAAGTGGACCCAGAGAGGTCAGCAATTTCCTCGAGGTCACACAGCCAGCCGGGGCCGGTTAGGATGAGACCACGTGTGAGAGTCACCCGTGTCCTTGACGACATTTCATTCAAAGAACCGTGACCAACTGTGTGTCATTGACTCATGCAGTCCACTGTTTATTTTGGAAACTGGCACTGCCAGGCAATCAGCATCTAGATCTCGAGGCCAGCGTGGACAGAAAAAAATTCCCCTCAGTCATCCCTGGGGCCATGACGACGCCCGGAGCTATGTTTATAGAGCTACGCACCCTGGCACGCCAGGCTCGGTCATGAGAACTACAAGGAAGGTGCCTGCAGAAGGGGAAGGATCATCAAGGCTCCTAGGGGACAGAAATCAATATATCTGCACCCGCAGACCAGCTCCCGACGCAGCTTTGCCCACGGTTCACACAGGAGCCCGGGCCACTGTGGAAGAGCGTGGCTGGTGACAAGCGTGACCCCTGGGACAGGACAGCTCTGCCTCCCCACCCCCCAGCCCCGTGGCTCTGACACTCTCCCAACACAGAAACTCAGAGAAAAACAGAACAGGCTAATCATTGCCCAGAGGCCAGCGTGTGTTGGTGCTGTGGGGCTCGTCCCTCCAGTGTTTTGTCTCAACGTGTGTACACAGGCAGGTGCACACACATGCACCAACACGTCTGTGTGTGCACCTGAGCACATACCACTGTCTGCACTTTTCACGCTCAAACACGTGAATGCACACACATAACCAACAGGGCCCTGGACCCCAACCTGGGCTAGGATAGACCCAGAGTGAGTTGCCCTAAGCAGGCCTAGGGGATTGGCTGCTCGGAGAGGCTGGTCCAGTGGTCCATGGGGATGGAGGGCAGTACCGAGCCAAGGAGTTATCATCGATGGGTGGGTGTTCCCAGGAGGATCTGCAAAATTGCAGACTTGTTTACCCCTCCCCCAGCTTGTTTAACTCTCCCGCTGAACCCCTAGCAGGAGAAATGGAGGGGTCAGGACAGGATCGGGCCCCAGCAGGGTTTAGGAGGCAGCCAGGCTGCTCATCTTTCATGACTAGCAATGGTCACTAAGAAACAGTCCTTCCTGTTTGAAAACAGCCCATTTGACGAGACTGGAAGGCCAGTGTGGGTGGTGCAGACAGTTTCAGGTCAGCATGAAGTTTATCTGAGCCATGAGCTCTGGTCTCTGACACAAACACAGAAAGTCAGTCTATCCTCAGGCACATCACTTGCTTTTCAATTCGCAGACGGAAAATCCCATTTTAGACATATAACCAGGTGACCAGCAGTGGCCACCACCTGTATGACGTGAGAAACAAATGGGACCACAGCATCACTCGGTACACAGCCCTGGTGCCTCCTGGCCAGGTCCGTCAGGAGTGGCTGTAATGGCCAGGACACAACAGCCCGAGTGCAGACCTCGACGCCACCCCTCTCCATTTGGGCAGCCTCTGACGGCATCCAACCAAACCGTAACTGAGGCCCGATTCTGCTCCGTGTGTTGTGAGCCAGTTGGAGACATCCACCCTCACCGGCGGTGTTTGGATCAGAAATTGGGTGGGTGGGCCTTGGTGTGACAGAGGCACTGGGGTGTCTGTGTGTGGAGAGGGGGCAGACAGAGATAGCCATGATGTGGAGCCAGTGGCGCCTGGTGTCCCCTCCGTTGGCAGGCACATGGATCCCGTGACATGAGGATCTCAGCCTTGAGGAGGGCCCTGTGTACCCAGGTCCTCAGGAGGATATTCCTGAGTTTGTATCAAGATCTCGGGTGACGTGTGCTGGGTGTGTGTGGGTTAGGAGCCGGCTCCAGAAGTGAACACAGACCGTCATGCTGACGCCTGCCCTGTGCTTAAAGCACACTTTGCTATGTGCGTAGCTCAAGGACTTGATCTCACCCACAGGTCTGCTGAGAATCGGGTCTGCAGGAGCTGCCAGCACTGGCATGAGGGCGTTTCAGGCACAGCAATGAGTCCAGGATGTAGACTCAGGTGTGAGTGAGGGGCGGTGGGCACGGCCAGCTGCTCTGTCTCGGGCTCCTGGTCATCAGCTCCCTGAGACAACACTGCTAGGGCCTGGGGTGCAGCCCAGGCCACTCAGGGTGATTTCCTTCCTGGACCTACTTCTGCAATGGTCAGAGGTGACCCCTGCCCCCCGACCCCTCGAGGCTCAACTAGGAGAAGATGACTTCACAGCTGTCCTCCATATGGTTGGCCAGGTCAAGCCCCAAGACCACTGTCTTTTGTTTCTCTGTCTCAGGCCAAAAAGCGAGCGGGAGGGTGAGCCGGTGGCAGAGTCCAGTGGCAGCACCACTTAGAGGCCAGCTGGGTCCCTCGAGGACTGGATAACGCTGCAGGGCTTGGGGAGGAAGTTGGGCCATGCCTCCAATTCCTCTCCTGGGCCCTGTGCTTGTGGCCTAGGTTTCCATCTACTTGGAGATTGTTTTAACAGAAAAGCATATCCGCTTCCCACCTGCTGCTGAGGCCTGACCTGCGGCGTGGCATCTCTTCTGAGACCTGAACTTTCAGGCTTGGCTGATGGTTGAGGGGTCGAGTGACTGCAGCTGGACGGTGAAGGAAGACTCGAGCAGGAGATGGGAGGTGAGGGACACGACGGGGACAATGGGTGGAGGCTGAACCACAGGAGGGCCAGGCCTGCTCTGGCCAGCACCCCAGGTCCAGGGCAAAGGTACCCTCACCTGAGAGCCTGCAGCCATCTAACTCTAGACATCTCGTGCTCCCCCTACTTCTGCTGAGCCTGCAGCTAAAGCTGGTGCCTTGTGCATGATCTCAGAGCCAAGAGCAGCGTGACGGCAGATTCTACCTGTCAGTCTGGTGGGTCCCAGGGCTCACCCCCGAGACGCTGGACAAACATTGCAGGTGTGGCTGTGAGGGCATTTCTGTAATCAGTGAGCATCTAAATCAGTGGATTAAGGACAGTGGGCCTTATCCGGGCAGCTGAAGGACTGAACAGAACAGAAAGGCTGACCCTTCCCCTTTCTGCCCAGCAGGGCTGCCTTTGAACTGGGATGTGGGCATTTTCCTGCCTTTACTTCATCGTTCTTTCTGGGTCTCAAGACTGTGGCTTTCAGACGGAACCATGACTTCATCTCTGCCGGATCTTGGCTTGCAACTGCAGATCTTGCAAAATCACATGGGCTGAGCTCTTCTAATTTGTCTCTTTTTATAGCGATCTGTCTCCTATCAACTGGGCTTCTCCGGAGAACCCTGAATCACGCATCAGGTAATTCTGAGTCAACACCTGCTGTGCAAGGTCTGTGCTGGGCAGTGGGGGTGAGGATCCCCAGGACACCGTCCCGTTCACGAGTGTTCACAGTCCCCCACACTCCAGGCCACCACTTAAGAATCAGTAGTAAACTGTCCCAGCTGCAAATCCAAACAGCACAGGCTGCCGAGAGACTCACAGTTTGGAGTTGACAGAGGCCCAGGAGCCCGGCTGTGGGGAAGGGGCACCTGACAGGACACTGCCACCATCTTCATCCATGCCTGTCCCCTGGGCCCGGCACATTGAGTTATCTCCTGCACATGTGAAATCCCTACCATGGGTGTCCCCAGGTTAGGGATGTAACTCTCACCCCCGAGTCAGGAGGGCTCCTCTCAGCCCTGTGCTGGGACACGGCCCCAGGACAGAGTCTCCAGAGTCCTCCAGCCACGTGACCCCAAAGTGGGGGGCAGCAGGGGACTGGTGGCCCTGGGGTACCTGCTAACCACCCAGGCAGGCCCACTCTGCTGCTCTACTGCCCTGGTTCTCGTGGAAAGACGTCTGAGGCTGGGAACAACTCTGATGAAGGTTTTGACCACCCTCCTGGCCCTAGACGCACAGAGAATCCCCTCCATGTGCAGGGAAGAGAGCGACTGTCCTCCTTGGCCACGTGGGGCACACAGCTCTCCCCAGGGAGCCTGCTCTTGCAGGGGAATCTTGTCCCATCCATGTCTGCTCCTTGTCCCACCCAGGCCTGCTCCTGGCCAGGGGGCAGCAGGTCGGAAGCAGGAGGAGGGGATGGGGTGGGGGGAGTCTCCCCTCTTGCCAGAGCCTCTCCCTGTTCCTTGGGGGGAGTCAGAGCCTTAAGGATTAGGCAAGAGGATTAGCAGGAGAACAATATGCTCCCTGGGGCCTCCGGCCAGCAGCTCCGCACCTGGGGCTTCTGCGGCTTCTGCGAGAGAAGTGAGAGAGTGCACTCAGGTGCATGCGTGTGCAAGTACTTATGTGTTCATGCACGGCTATCTTAGCAGGATAAGGTTTCTTGCAACACCTGGACATCGGCTGCATCCCGAGATGCCTGTGCCAAGGACTCCGGGTCCCCTCCTGCTCCTTCTCCCCCATCCTCCTGCATTTTCACAGTCGCCCGCAGCCCCATGTGGGTGGCTCACTGTGGCCCTGCCTATGGAAATTGAGATCTGGGGTCAGTAAAGGACTGACCTTGGTGGTTTTCACATTCACCTGCTTGGCCCTGCCCACTTCTTCCTCAGGCCTGCCCCAGGCATTTACTCCTCCCAGTTGAAGTCTGTCTGCAAAGCCCAGCAGGTAGGAAGGATGCAGGATTACCCAGAGTAATATGTTAAGCCTCAGGTGGTGCCTGGGCCCCTGAGACTCCTCAGCCTGGCTCCTCATGGGATAGACTGGCTGCAGCTGAAACAAATGCCCCAGGGAGACCTGAGGCTGGGGTGGGCAGGTGGGGCCCATCCACACGTGTGGGGTGCTTCCAGGCTCCATCCTGATGCCACTGAGAACTTGGCAACCAGGGAAGAATCACAAGTTTCATTTCTCCTTCCTCCTTGTGCTCCAGCCAGCAGACATCCCGACTTGACTGCTCCAAGGCCACCAGCCACAACCACACGGTGGTGACTGCCCTGCACCGACACAGCAGCCCCATGGAGCTCCTGTACCATGGCCCGCTTGGCGGTCTCCCAGCCTCCCCACCCTGCTCCTTCCCTTCCCCATGACCCCGGGGGCTCTGCAGGCAGCCATTTCCCCTCGCCTCCTAAACTCCTCCTGCTCTCTCCTCCTCTGATTGGGTGGGGAAGAGGAGGGGACTTTCATGTCTCAAAGCTATTTGTAGAGCAGACTCCCGGGCGGCGGGACCTGGGGCAGCCACTACAGCATCGGCACACCCTAATTTGCAAACCTGGTGACCACACACAGGTGAGTGGGCAGGGAGCCGGCTGCTTTGCATGGAAGCTGACAATGAAGGACTGTCTGAAAGAGACCTGGGAGGGCCTGTCCAGCAGGGAGTGTCCTGCTGTCTCAGCATGGACATTCCTGCTCCTATCCTGAGTCTACAGCCCGAGCCCGGGCTGTGGGAGGGTGGGGTGAACAGACCTGCAGAGGCTGTCATGGCTCTGGGGGTGCTGAGAGCAGGTTCCGTCCACATGATGGGCCTGCCTTGGCACAGGCTGGACATTGCCACTCCCAGGTGGCCTCTTAGGCCTACGGGTCCAAGTACCAGCCCCATGCATCTGCCAAGAGGTTGGGCCTGAGCAAGCCCAGGTGGGAAGGGAGCACCATCCTCAGCCCAGCAATCCCAAGACCCCTGTCTTCTGGGTAGAGGGGGGATTCCTCAGGTATCCCCAAGGCTTGCTGGGTAAAAAAGCCACTGGGGAAAGGCGGCCCCGTGGTGAGGATGTTCACGTGGCCCCCGGCCACATGGGAGGAGAGGACATGTTGGAAGCCCACAGTCCGTGAGCCTGTGACTCTGGACACTGACAAACAGATCCAGGCCAGCCTGGTACTTGGACCTGAGGCAGCCTCAGTGGCCACACATGACTGAGCAGTTTTTATAAGAGGCACGTGGTTTGTGAGTGCGTCCTCCACCCCCAGAGACGTGGTCCAAGAGGCTAATTCTGGTGGGAAGGGGGCTGTGCCGTGGCCATCATGGACATCAGCGGGCTGAGGGCTGACCTGGGCCAGCCGAGGAAGGGTCCTCATGACCAGCCCACGGGCGACACATCCTGGGTCCAGCACGTCCATAGCTGGGATGGCCCCCCTCCCCCACAGCAGGACTTGGCTCCATCGAATCTCTGTGAACCCAGGTCATCAGAGGCCCGAGCTGGCGGGCCTTGTCTTGGGGCAGGGTCCCAGCAGGCCTGTCCATGGTGAAGACGGGGGTCCTGCCCAGATGTGGGCACCCATGCTCACCATGACCATGCTAAGGCCACACAGCAGCTGAATGCCCAGGAACAAAAGTGGCTGAGTGTCCCGATGACTATCGTATATACCCCTCCAGGTGCAGGGAGTGGGCTCTCTGCTGCACCTGAGGGCAGAAGGCTCGGGGTGAGGGGGTAATATTTTCATGGTCTCTGTCCACACTCCAGTCAGAGGAAGCAATGGAGAAAGCAGGAATTTGGCCAGGGTGAGTCCTCTGGGCACCCCCACTGGGCCTGCTGTGCCATCAGGATGGTGGGGACCTGGGTCTGTGCCAGCACCTGCCTGTAGCCTGTGGGGAGGCTCAAATTGACCATAAGTAGCAGAAACTCACTCCAGAGCAAGAGTTCATGAAGCTGCGAATTTGTATGGCTCAGCAGTGCTGACCTGGGCTGGATTCGCACTCATGGAGATGAGTATGATGGAGGGCATGGAGGAGACAGCACTGAGCCCTGGAGTTAACTTGGACTTCACAGTGAGCAGGGGAGACCTTAACTGTTTGGAAACCAGACATAACCCAGAGCCCAAGCCACAATCAGCCCAAGGTCCATCCATGACCCAGCAAGGGTCAGGCTCTCCATGCTGAGTCATTGGGAATTGGGCACTCAAACCAGACCAGAGGCTAGGACCAGACACCAGCCCCAAGACCTCCCTCACACGGTTGTCCTGCCTGACTTCCCATCTCCCAGCTGCCTCACCATGGCAGTGGGAAGGGACTTGGCTGGGACACTGGCCACAGAGGCCACGCCCAGGGAAGCAGAGTTAGGTCATAGCCATTGGGTAGGTAGCAGCCCTGTGAAAAATTTCCAGGCAGTGTCTGCCAACCTCACCCAGCAGGACTGAGAGATGAGTCCTGATGCAGGATGGTCAGGGTGCAGGTGGGGATCCCACCAGGACGCCTCTCCCTCCTTGCCCTCTGGCAGCACCTGGGAAAGCCTCCTCCCTGCCCCCATGGGCCTGGGCTGTACAGCCAAATGCTCCTGTCCCCTAAGGTGCCGCCCACCTTTGGGGACCTTGCCCTGCGTCAGGCCTAGCTTTCCTGGGTTTCCTTCTTCCCCAGGTACAGAGCTGTAGAATGTCCAGAATCACACAAACATGGACTCAAACCTCTCTACCACATTCTCCATTGTGACTTTGGGCAAGTCATCTTGCAGCTCAGTGCCTCGGTTTACTCATCTGGGAAGTGGGAGCAACAGTAGCTCCCATGTGAGTGGAGAGAGGTTTCCATGAGTTGATACTCAAAGCCTGCAGCACAAGGCCTGCTGTGCTAAGTGCTCAGTGACCCAAGAGCTCAGCCTGCTGTCGTTAGATTGCTGCTGGTATTAGAGCTCCTCCGACCTGGCTGAACCCAGTGTCTTCTCTCCCCTGAAGTCCACACACTCCAGGCTGCACAAAAAAACCCAAACAGCACCACCGTGATCACGGTTCACCCCACCTCCTCCTTGGAGCCGGTTTCTGATCAGACAGAACAAACTCAAGTTCCCAAAAGCACCATGAAAAGCGGTCACTAGGAACTTGGTTACTTCACTGTGGAAAACGCATGTGGTCCTGAGAGAAACAGGCCCCACACCAAGTCTGACCCAGCAGAGGGGGCCCCCAGCCGGGCACATGGGGGAAGGGGAGGGGGACCCACGGGCCTCTTTCCCTGAGGCCAGGCCCCAATACCTGGCCGGGTTCTTCCCACCAGGTTGGGCAATGCCCAGGCTTGCTCCTCGGGCTTGGAATCCCAGCCTCTGCCTCGGTTTCCAGGCCTCTGGCCAAGCTGCCCACTGGGCGCAGAGCATGGGCTGTACACTCGTCCCTCCTCCCTCAGCTCCCGGACCCCTGTACCCAAGCCCGGCTCTGTGCAGGGTTCAGGGGACCTCGCGTGGTGGGGCGGGGACAGCGGAGCGCCGGGCATCGCACAGGCTGCGACCAGTCCCTCTCACCCACCCCGCCCAGCCCGCGGAGCCGGCTCCGCCCGCGCTCCCCTCCCCGAGGTGTCTGGAGCACGGTGGCGCGAACAAAGCGAGGCCACCCGCGAGAAACTTCGGTTCATGACGATTTCCTCCTTGACTCAGCAGTAGCAGCATCCGCCGCAGGTGGGGGCCCAGCCTCTCCGAGAGGCGCGTCTATACTGGCGCCATCCGCGTGGCCTGAGCTGCGTGCGCACGGGCCACCTGCCCCGGCCACCACTCCCGGCCCTCCCTCCATCCCCGCCCGAAACCCAACCACCACCTGTCC
>NW_011494635.1:16307621-16318647 GCF_000754665.1 Bison bison bison
GGGCGGCGGGGCGCACTGCCGGGGCCCAGCGTCCCGCGCTGCCTGGCATTCCAGCCGCGCCAGCGCCGGCGCCACCTCGATCCCCTAGCCCCAGCCCAGTGTCTGCGGGCACCTGCCGCGCCCCTGATGTCAGCAGGTCGCGGCCCGGCGCACCCAGGCGGCGCGCCCATGAAGGCGCCCTGAACATCCGCGGCCCTCGCTGCCCAGCGCACTTACAGTCCAGAGGTCCGGGCCGCCGCGCTGCTCACCACGCTCTGCGGGCCGCTCGGCGCCCACTCCCTCTTCATTCATCCTCTCCAGGCCCGCCCGCCGCGGAGGCCTCACCTACTCTGGCCAATGGCAGCGCCGAGTAGGCTGGGCCCGGCCCCTCGCTCCCCGGGGCCCGCCCACTGAGGTGACAGCTGGCCAATCGCGCAGCAGCGGCGGAGCGGGCGGGGCTGGAGAGGCGAGGGGAGGAGCCCGGGGCTGGAGCAGGGAGGAGGGGGCGCGAGATCCCAGGAGGCAAGGAGCGCTGGCAGAGGGGCGGGGGCCTGGACGCCTTTCCTACACCCTCGTCGCCGCCGCACGGGAGCCCCGCGTGCCCTTGGAGCCGACTCTGGTCGGACGCCTCCGCTGACTAATCCGTCCCAACTCCGGGAGACCCTCATCTCGGAGCCACAGGCCGGGAAACCGAGAGCCAAGCGGTGAAGTCTGCTGCCCAGGTCACGCGGCGACTCAGTTTCAAACTGACTCGGAACTGAATCGGGGCTGGTGGGACGAGACCGTGGGACAGGACGTAGGAGGGAGTGAGTTTCCCGCCCTACCGCTTCGGAAAGGCCTCCTGTGGTAGGTGGGGGCCGGGGCGGAGGCTCCCGTACCGCGGCCACTGCCGGCCTCGGTCTGGCCTTGGTCCAGGTCGGGACGTCTACCCGTGCGTGGCCCTTCGGGTGCGCCTGGCGCCCCTGAGAGTTTGGGATTGCGTGTTTGGGGAAGTGCCGAGGACGTGGGCCAGGTCACGCCGGTAAGGTGAGGTCGGCACCTCCCTTGGGGAATCCACTGTTTTTCGCACGTTGCCTTTTCAGTAAAAGGATCCTTTTTTTTGACGTCAGTAGATGTCAGGCGTGGGCGGAGCACTACACCCTTTGCCCTCAGCCTGAGAGCGTTTTCAGATCCTCCCATGTTCCTAACCTTGAACACAGTGCTTAATCTCTCAGAGCCTGTTTCATCATCAGTAAAGCGGGAGTGA
This sequence comes from Bison bison bison, assembly GCF_000754665.1. Lineage (NCBI taxonomy): Eukaryota > Metazoa > Chordata > Mammalia > Artiodactyla > Bovidae > Bison > Bison bison. The sequence goes on from NW_011494635.1 coordinate 16,308,847, forward strand.
TGACTTGTTTAGTTGGCCGGTCAGACGTCCAACTCTTTTGGGACCCCATGGATTGGGATTTTCCCAGGCAAGAATACTGGAGTGGATTGCCATTTCCTCCTCCAAGGGATTTTCCCTACCCAGGGGTCCAACCCTCGTCTAAACCTCATCTCCTGCCTGCCTCTCCTCCATTGCAGGCAAATTTTTTTTTTTTTTTTTTTTTTTACCACTGAGCCACTGTGGAAACTCTTTCAGTTACTACGTTGTTTTACCAAAGAGTGATGATGAAGCTTCCTTAAAGGGCTGTTGAAAACATTGAATGAAATAAAACAGGGCAAGAAGTTGGCCCATGTAAGGACTCATAAGACTTTCCAGGAAGGGACATATTAGTAGCTGATCACAATAACATTCCACAATTTTTCCTTTTTATTTTCCTTTACATCTATTTTAAAAAGAAACTTACAGAAGTGAACCATGCGTGTGTCTGTGTTTGAATCCTGAGATAAGTTGGATAACAGAGTAATGATCAAAATGTGACCCTAGGGTAGTAAGGCCCACGGAACCACAAAGGATGTATGAGAGGCTGGCCTCTTCCTGTGGGGGAGGTGGAAGGGGTGGTCGGAGCCAGAGGAAGAGGTGCTGGGGCTTATAGGGGAAGGCCCCAGTCACACAGTTATTTGTGAAATGCTCTTCCTTCAGAGCCCAGCTTTTGCCTACTCTCTAGTGGTCCTGGGAGTTCCTGGTGATGTCCCCAGGGCTAGTGGCTGCCTCCTAGCCTCCACTCCTGGAAGCCGGGGAAAGGTCCAGCTCCTCCTGGAACACTGGCCTGCATTCCTGGTGCTGCTCTTTAAGAGAAAAAACCACCAACTGTTGTTCCTGGGTGGCATGGTTCCCTCCAAGAGGAAGTGGAACTGCTGCCCAGTTGGCTGTTTTACCTGGCAGAGCAGGCTGCGGGTGTAAACGAGTGCCCACTATACAGAGATGTCCCCGTGAGGATGGAGAGTCGAGTTGCCCTGTAGACCTGGGCTCAGCACTGCCCTGGAAAGCTAAATAGGGCTGCCTGCCTTTTGTATGTAGTGAGCTCCCCATCACAGGAGGTGTGTGAGCAGAACTAGCCCCTGTTCTGATGGGGATGCTATGAAAGCCTTTCAGATGTCAGAGGCAGGATCAGATTCAGTGTTTCCAAACTTCATTGTAGATTTTATTCCTTGAAACCATTATTTACACATTTTTTTTCTTTGAACAAGACATGTATTTTACTAAAAGAGTGAATTTATTTTTAAAAAGATAAATATGTGTCATTACCATGAAGAGGTTACCATAAAAAAATAGATAAAGACAGAAAATGGTATTAGATCATGGCCAGGAGTCATGTATGGATGTGAGATTTGAACCATGAAGAAGGCTGAGTGAAGAAGAATTGATGCTTTCGAACTGTGGTGCTGGAGAAGACTCCCGACAGTTCCTTGGACAGCAAGGAGATCAGACCAGTCAATCCTAAGGAAATCAACCCTGAATATTCATTGGAAGGACTGATACTGAAGTTCCAATACTTGGGCCACAGAGCTGACTCTTTGGAAAAGACCCTGATGCTAGGAAAGATTGAGAGCATGAGGAAAAGGGGATGACAGAGGATGAGATGATTGGATGGCCTCACTGACTCAATGGACATGTGTTTGATTGAAATCAGGGAGATGGTGAAGGACAAGGTTAGCCTGAGCTCAGGCACCCCAAAGGCCCTGGGAGCACCTGCTTGTCCTGGGACCCTGTGCCATGCAGCCTGCCACAGGGCAGCAGCTGCCTGGGGTGTCAAGGGGTCCAAGATCTAGCTCAGATCCTGGCCACCAGCACTGGGGGGTCAGGTGACCCTATCTTCCCCTGGAAGAATTAGGAGGGGCTGGAGGAGGCCCAAAAGGTTGCCCACAGAGCCCAGCAACTTTTGAGAATAAGGGTAGCCTGGTAGAATGCCCTGGAACTTTCTGAACTTGGTAAGTTCTGTCCTGGTGGGGCTTTGTCTGCAGAGGAAGTCATTAAAAGTGAAAGAAAGCACAAACCAGGTTCCACTGCTATCTGGGCAGCTCTAGGAACTGCATAGATTTTCACATTTTTATGGTCAATCATTGTCCTCTGGCATTGTGTTTGGAGCACCACCCCTCGACAAGGAACTGAAATTGGGGTGCTGGTGTGGACACTCGCCTCTCTCTATGGACTTCAGCTGGCTTCAGCTGGACATCTCACTTCGGGGAAGTGTGTCTCCTCCTAAGATCGGAAGAAAAAGACAGAAATTTTCTCTGGGTCATGGAATGGGTTCATGGACAAACAGGAAGCCCCTCCTCCCCACTCCAAGAGTCTTGGCATCGGGGGTTCTGGCCTGGAAAAGGGAACACTAGGCGTGGTACCCAAAAATGAACTGGCACAGCTAGCACATTTTATTTGCAGAACACAAAATCCTACGTTAGTAGAGCGTTTTGTGGTCACTTGGGTTTGGGGGAACTTTGCATAATATAATTTGAATCATTAAAAACTGTCTTCTGTTCTTCCTTTTTGATTCCTAAGTTGTTCATTTCCATCTAGTGACAACTGACACCATGTCTCAGAAATGATGAGAACATGTTGAAACAAAGTGGGCTGATTTAACTGTGTTGCATGAAAAACAGTTTTGCTGAAGGTTAAGAGCATTGGCTGTGTGACAGAGCAAGCCTGCATGAGCTGTTGTGATCTGTTAGATGTTGCGTCCAGGCGAGGGTTATTATTCAGTGCGGTTCAGGTGTGGGCCAACAGTGCGTACCTGGCTTACCCATGAAGACGATCATGTGGTCAGGGGAAAAGAGTCAACCCAGAGTTGTCCAAACATCCTGAAAGGCAGAGCTTCATGGGGATTAAGTTTCTTTGGTGAGGGGAGGGCACAGGTCTCTGGAAGGATCTTTGGTAGCAAGAGTCCATGGATGGTAAAAAGTGTTTTATCTCCTCAAAGTTGTTATTCCAGCTTAGGCAGGGAGAGCACCTTTGGAACAGAGCAGACAGCTTTGGAGTCTGTGTGGCCGCTTGCTGACCTCTCCCGGGGCCCTTTGTCAGCCTCCTGTCCCCCTCAACAGGGCTCAGCGCCTGCTGGGCATGCCCAGGCCCTCCAAGTGAGCTGCCATCATCATGGCAGGATCTCTGTGTTCCAGTCGCCCTGCTTTACTGACCTCTGATGTGAACTGAGATGTCGGCCTTGCTGGGCTGGGCTGCTGTCCAGCTCAGCGCAGATGCCTGCTGGCTGGTATGGACAAATTGAGAAGGGCTGACTCGGGGCCACAACACCCCTGCTCTTCTTCGCTCTTTGTGAGTCCCCAGCAAGGTGACTCTCCCAAGTCAGAGTTTCAGTTCCAACTCTGTCTTTTTTAGAGTATCTGTGGCCTTTGAAAGCAGCTGCCAGAGAATCTGATTTCCTTGCACAGGTCCTGGGCATTCTCCCAAAATGCTGGCAGACAGGGAGGCTCTCCCTAGGCTTATGAATGCGCAGATAAATCACATGGAGGAACGTGCTTTGGCCCTTCTAGCAGTGGTGATGGGAACAGAGATCCCTGTTCACAAGCATTTTCTTGGGTCTGGCTTATTCTGCTGGTGATAGGCATCTGGGCTGGCAGATGCCATGGTGTCCAGTTCTCTTTAGAAGCCACCAGCTGGATATAGCTTAGAGAACCTGGGTGAGAGATTAGGTTTTGGGCAGAAGAAGATGGAGTCTGGATTCCCTGCCCTCCCTCTGAGCCCTGACATCTGAGGAAACCCCGGGCACCCTCCGTTCTAGGGAAGGCCGGCAGCAGAATGGGGAGAAGGCACCTCCATGCCAGCAGCTCCAGGACACAGGGGCTGCTGGAAGCTCAGGAAGAGACATGCCGGGCCCCGGGCGCCAGCAGAGCCCAGTGTTGTCCAGACCCCGGGCCTCGGCTGCCTGGCATCTGCCTGTAAAAACCATTTGAATTTCATTGTGAACCCACGTGTGCGATCTTTCTGCATCCGCCTCCATAAAGAGGCAAATGTCTTGACAGGCGGAGGACATGGGAGCCGCCCGGGCCTGCCCAGTGCCTGCCTGCCAGTCTGGGGGTGGATGAGGGGTCAGAAGGTCCACTTGGCAGAGACCTCTCATTCTCGAAAGCCCTTGCTTCAGGTGAGTCATTACGTCAGCTTCAACCACAGCTATGCCTGCACCGCGGGGTCCACTGACACGTGGAGAGAAACCCGCCAAGCCTCCCACCTGGCTTGCATGCCAGCCCGCCCACCTGTAATACCCGGTGTTAATCTTTAATCCTGTAACTGCCTGGTGACGAGGAAGAGTATGTTGCACGGAGGAGGTTTTGTGTTAAAGATGTGAAATGCAAACATTCAGTTACTAACTGCTCTTGGCAGCCTCTCTTCTTGTTGCATCTGATTGAGAATCTCAGCAAACTGAGGGGCTGGGACCTCTCCGTGCTGTGAGACCCTGCCCTTGGCATCTACACCGCCAAGCTTCTACCTCCTGGGAGCAAATGTCCTGCCACTCATGACCACCAACAAAAAGGAGCGATGGCCCAGGGATGGAGGGACAGAGTTAGGCCACCAAGGGACTGGAGCCTCTGCTTTTTCAGTGGATCAGGATGTGTCATCCTGCTCTCAGCCTCTGGATTCCCCTGTGCCTTTCCTTCCCTATCCTTCTCTTGTCCAGTGGCCTTGTCCTGTGTCCCCCACAGTCCTGCCTGCTCTTGGCTCCCTGTCCTGCCTGCCCACTGCCTCACCCTCCCAGGGCTCTACCCATCGTGTCCACTGCTTATTCCACAAACGCCTCATGAGCTGTTCCTCAACCCCCATTCCTCTCCCCTTTTAATGTTCTTTAAATTTCCTTCTTTGTTGACTATGCAAATCTCTATCTCACCTCCTCCAGGAAGTCCTCCAGAACCACACCTCCTGTCTTCCCTCTTCTTTACCCCTGAAAGCTGACGTATTGCTGGGTTCTGTTACAAGGCCCCCAGTGTCCTCTCTGCTCAGGATGGTCTTATCAGAGTCCCAGAACCATGACCAGAGATGGCCACTTCCTGCCAACTGCTCACTGAGTCACCAGGACTGGCCAAGCCAGGGCAAATAGTGGCCTGAGCCCTTGACACATCTTCCTCCCCAATCTAGGACCTTTCCAACCATCAGAGGATCAGCTGCAGCCAGATATCCTAGATTGCCCTGCTGCATCTGACTGACAGGTGCCAAGGCCTGACAGTCACCCCTCCCATCACCAGAAGATGAGAGACCAATTACCCCCTGAGAAGCCCACCACCCTGGGCTCCAGCTCAGCGATGGAGCTGAGACAGTGCAGTAGCCAATGCCCTGCAGCCATTCTCAGGGTGCTGGGGGGTTGCTGGGTGGGAGACGCCCCCTCCGGGAGGACTGCCTCCAGGGTCCTGACAAGTCCGTGGGTTGTGGCCTTGAAGAGGACGTGACATGGCTCTGCAGCCGCCAGAAAGGAGGGCCAACCGTGGCTCTGGGACAGCAGGGGCAGATGAGTCTGCCGGTGGAGGTGGAGAGCCGGGCGGGTGCTGTGGATGCCACAGCAGGTCTGCCAGGCCCTGGTGGGGCCTGACTCCTTGGAGGGGCCAAGGTGCACTGGAGGAGAGAAGGGTCTGACTGCCATCAGGGAGGAGACCCTTGGACCTGTGAGTGTGATCCTCCTGGCAACCAGATGGGACTCTGGGGTTTGCCTGAGGTGTGTGGGGTCCCTGAGGAGCCTCACTTGGGGGTAGAGTGACCAGCCCGGCCCTCTCCAAGCTCCTGGGGCCTGGCTGAGGCCACTGAAAGGGCTACTGGGGGGTGTGGAATCAGGAGACAGTGCCCTGGGCATACAAGGGGGATGCCTCCTGGTCCTGAGCTTCCTTCCGGGGAGGTGTCTGCCGTCTGTGGGGCCCAGGAAGCCTGGCAGCCACCTGGACCCTGTTCGGCTTGTACCGACTTGCTCAGATCTGAGCGGCCCATCCAGTGGGCAGGCGGGTTCAAGTCAGTTCTCAGGGAGAGTGAACGACATCTAAAGCCCCTTAGTGGTGAGGTCTGTCCAACCCTCGGCAGCTGTGTGGCCCGTGGCCAATGCCCTGCAGAGGAGCTGGCCCTCTCCCACCTAGGAGAACGTTTTCTCCTTCCAGGGTACAAATGCGATTTTCTGGCTCACTGAGAGGCCTGAATGTTCTATTAAACCCCAGGAACACGGAGCCCCTCAGGGGATTCGAAGAGCCTGGTCAATTTCTGGATCCCAGATGGCCTGATCCACAGCAGGAAGTGGGGCGACTTGTGGCTCTGGGGACCCCGGGGGCCCTATGGGTCTCCTCTAGGCTCAGCAAGGCCTGCAGAGGCACCCCTGCCTCCCACCTGTCTTCCCCCGCTGCAGCCTCCCCCTCCGCTCAGGTGGAGGCCAGGCCTGCCGGACCCCCCTCTGCAGCCACGCCTCTCAACCCCCCTAACCCTTCCAGCTGCTCCTGGCTGGGCTAATGAGGTCACCTCTGAACCTGAACACCTCGGCGACTGTGGCTGGGTCACCCCATCCTCCTCCTGTGCAGACCCCTCCCCGACACTGCCCCTGCTGCCCTCAGCTCCATCCAGCCCCCCAGCCCCCAACCACTCACCTGGTTCCGGCGAGGCCCCTCTGGCAGCATCTCTGGGGAACGCGTCCCCCGCCCTACAAGGCCTCACCACTGGGTGTCCTCTGTCGTACCTCTCTGCCTCAGGCCCTGGCGCTACCAGGGCTTCTTCCCTCTGTCCCCCTGCTCCAACCCCGTTTCCCCACCAGGCTTCCTCCAGCTTCTCCCCACGAGCCCTGTGGTCCTGGGAGGCATCCTCGTGGGCCTCTCCCGTTGTTCCCCAGACAGGGTCATGGCCCAGGACCCCCTCCTGGGGCCCTCACCTGCTCCCTCCCCGAGTCCTCATCTCACTCAGTGAATCTGCTCGAGACAGCTGAGCCCCTCTGCCCACACCCACTTCTCAGAACCATTTCTTGAGTCACTCTCTCTTCCTGTTCCCTGTTCTGCACCTGGCCCGTCATCTCTGCCGCTGTCCCCATGGGTCCCTGGGCCAGGCCGGTGTGTCTTTGTGAGGTGCCAGCTCAGGGGCCGTGCCGGGCACCAGTGCACACGGGCCCCTGCGTTTCATCAAGATTATCCACTGCCGCTTCTGCTCGCTGTCTACACCCTGTGCATTGTCCTGCCCTGTCCTTCCCAGCGTCCAACTGCCAGGGCTCCCGGGGACCCCAGACCCTGGGCCAGGATGTCCCGTGTCCCTTCTGAGGCCCAACTCCTTTTGCTCCCTCCCCAGCCTCACTGACTTTCTGCCCCTGCCCCCCAGGCTTTATTCCCGCCTCAGCTCTCTGGGTCTCTGTGTCTATCGCTCCCTCTGCCTCCTCTGTTTGTCACAGGAATTTTATTTATTGCAAGATTGACATTATAACAATATCAAAGGATGTTTAAGACATGTGTTTATTGGCTGTGGTGGGTCTTTGTTGCTTCGCGTGGGCTCTTCTCTCGTTGTGGTGCGCGGGCCTCTCAGCGGTGGCTTCTCTTGTTGCAGAGCACCGGCTCTTAGGGCGCACAGGCTTCAGTAGTTGTGGCTCGCGGGCTTAGCTGCTCTGCCACGTGTGGGATCTTCCCAGACCAGGGACTGAACCGGCGTCCTCTGCTTTGCAACGTGGACTCTTAACCATTGAACCACGAGGGAGCTCTGTTACAGGATATTTTTAAAAGAGAACCATTCGCTCTTGGCTTGAGCATGGTGGTATGTTCCTGCGTCCATGGTCTCTCCGGTCCTGGCTGGTGACGGCCACTTCCAGTGTCACATGGGGAGCGAGGTCCTCGTCACCAGACAACGTCCATGCTGCCCAGATGCCGCAGAGTGAGGTACCCGCTGGCTACACCACTGCGGCCTAGCACCTGTTTTAGCAAAAGGTAGGGAAGGACACCCACTGTCAGCCCTGGGTGGTGGGGGCAAGGGGTGCTGACTTCCTAGACACCCCCACCCTCATCTACTGGGAGTGCTGGGTCCTCAGAGGGGGCCCAGGCACCTCCAGCTCAGCACTCAGGAAGCCACAGGGGAAAGGAGTCAGTGCAGGAGGGCTCCGCCCAGGCCCCGGACACCATGTTTTCGAGGTGGGGGTGTCTCCCCAAGGCAGTGCCAGCTCCCTGGATGGCCCCAGCTCCTCCCATGCAGGCCTCAGTCACAGGCGAGGTCCAGCTGTGGGCACAGTCAGTCCACACACCACCCACTGAGGTAGGAGCTGGGCTCCTTCCAGCCCTTGGTCCTCACACCCACAGCCCGTCTCCCCTGCCTCCCCATCCCTCCTTTGCTCTGGAAGGACCCTTTTTCTGGCTGCTCCCCTGTGCTGGGCTGAGGGTGCCTAGGCTGCTCTGAGGATGCAGCCCTGAGTCAGCCCTCCTCCCCCACCACTAGGCCAAGCCATTCTCTGCCCCTGGAAGCCCCCCACCCCCACCACCAGCTGTGAACTTGGTTCAGACTGTTTCCTGCTCCTGTCCCTTGCGTGTTTGCAAGCAACTTGGGACCCGGGCTCCCGTGTGGGTCGGGGCCGCAGGGGGGAGGCCCCAGGACAGCATTTCCAGGGAATTCATGTCAGCTTTTCTCAAGAGCACACCCGCCTCCTTCTCTACCCTCCGGGGGCTTTTCAAAAAGTCCGAGGGCATGCATCACTGGTGGGAATGTAAAATGGTGCAGCTGTGAAAAACAGGCTGGCAATTGTGCAAAAAAAACCTCTTAAAACAGAATTACCATATGATCCTGCAATTCTCCTGGGGATATTATCCCCAAGAGAACTGAAAGCAGAGGTTGGAGAAGATATTTGTACACTCACATTCACAGCAGCACTGTTCACAACTGCAAGAGATGGAAGCAACCGAGTGCTCACCAGTGGGTGAAGCATAGACAACTGTGCCTGTCCATGGGATGGAGCCGGTGTGCGACAGCTGTGCAGGCCAGGGCCCCAGAGGGCAGGCTCCACAGTTGGCTGAGCCAGGTGGGGGCTGCCCAGTCTGATTAACTCAAATACGGATGACAAGTGACTCATAGCCGGTTGTCTCAAATCAGGGAAATGGAAAAAACCAAGTGTTCAATAAATATTTTCCTCATAACCTTCATTAATTATGTTTCTACATGGCCTGGGAGGTGTTAATTGCCTTCTGTCCAGGCTCTGCTTACAGTGACAGGAGCACTGTCTGGGGGTGTCCTTGCCTTCTGGGTCTCACTCCTAAGCAGACTCCCCCCGGCTCTGGCAAACTGTGGTGAGTGATATGTGGTCAATGGTGGTGTTGGTATTGCTCTGGGTTTCAGGAACAGTGAGGCCTGAATGCGAGAAATGGGCCCTCATTTGTGGAAATTAGGTGGCACGTATGTGGGGCCTGGGCCCCCTGGGCCCCCTCAGCTGGGAGGGGCCTGGGAGGGAGCTGCCAACAGAAGAGAGGGGCACAGAGGAGGAGGGGGCATCGAGAACCCCACGTGAAGGCCTCTGACCTCTCCCTACGTGTCCTTCTATCCAGAGAACCCTGCCCCTGGTCTGAGGCCTCAGTGGGCCCCGAGCTGACTTGAGCAAGGAGAGGAGGGCACCCAGAAAAGACCAGGCTGTAGGGAGCAGGGCCGCTTACTGCTCACTGAGTCACCTGCCATCCCATCCTCCCCTGGGCTCCTCATCCCACACCCTGGGCCCAGCTCTGAGCTGTACCCATGCCCCCCCAGCCCGGCCCCAGCCCCCACCCTGGCACATGAACTGCCTCATTGTGCAAAGCCCTGGGGGTATGAAGTGTGGGCTGTGGGGACCAGCCCAGGGGGCAGCTA
>NW_011494635.1:16318747-16321431 GCF_000754665.1 Bison bison bison
TGGAGACCCACCTGTCTGTCTTCTGACCCTGGGTGGCCTTTGGGCCAGCCTGTGGGCAGCCGGCCCCACTCCTGGCCTTGGCACTGCTCTCCCAAGCAGGAAATGGATCCCGGCAGCTGCGGTCCTACAGGGCAGGAAGGCGGCCTCGGGGAGGGCTTTTCCCTGTCCTACGTGTTCTGTCTTGTTCAGGGCAACATAATAACCGAAGGATGGAAAACAGTGGAAATTTCAGCCTGCGGGCCCGTGGAGCAGAGTTCTTCCTAGGGTGACGGTCAAGGAGAGTGCTCGCTCTCGGGTCCCAGCTGCTGCCCCTGCACGAGCTCGCAGTGTCCACCCCAGACAGTGACCCCAGGCTGAGGGTCCCCCTCTTAAGGCACTTTCTCAGCTTCTCTTCTACCTCATAGGCAGTTGCCTGGATGTGGAAAAAAAGTGTTAATTGCACAGTTATGTCTGATTCTTTGCAACCCCACGGACTGTAGCCCACCAGACTCCTCTGTCCAGGGGATTCTCCAGGCAAGAGTACTGGAGTGGGTTGCCATTCCCTTCTTCAGGGGATCTTCCCGACCCAGGGATCGAACCTGGGTCTCCTGTATTGCAGGCAGATTCTTTACCATCTGAGCCACCAGGGAGGGAGATGGTTTATTATGATAACTGAGCTTGTGAAATGGGGATTTGCATTTACATTTTCTTCACCCTCACTTCTGGGGAGTAAAGTGAAAGGGGGGCCTCCCCACAATGGATTCTGGGAGCACACCCAGGGCTCCGCTGACCTGCGTGGACTTGATTGGCTTCGGCTTCTGTTCAGGCCAACCTGCAACTCCTGGTGGCCACAGGGACTGGGGGACTTGGGGACACAGTCTGTGTCATCCCCACTCGTCCCTTGCTGACACTTGAGAGTGGGAACAGTATGGCCCCTCTGAACACTGGAGGGTGTGATGCCCACTTCCTCTGTCTTGAGGGAAGCCTCGCTCCATCCTTTCATGCAATTTCCGGCTTCATCTGGTCTTTCTGGTAAAACTGGCAAAGTGTGGTTTGAATGGACATTTCCCTTTTTGGATAGTGACTACTTAGATAATAACAAAGAACTTCCCGTAGAGATATCCAAATACAGAACTGCAGAAGTTGTCTAGAAGTGGGGAGGGTCTGTTCCCAGCACTTCTGGGGCTGAGCTCAGGTCAAAAGTACATCAGTCAGCATGGTTATGCTGCCATGACCAGCAGACCCAAGGTCTGGGAGCTCCATCCCAAGTGGCCTCGGAGGGGGCAGTGCAGGGGCCCAGGTGGTCAGGGAAGGAGGGGCAGGTGAACCTTGTACCTGCTGAGTCCGGAGGGTGCCCACCTGAACATCACTTTCCGGGAGGGCCTCCACCCCCATCCTACCCCATGCCCTGAGGGCAGAGCAGGATTCCCGGACACAGGCTCAGCCTGACACGTGACTTCCTTTCTGCTTGGGTCTGGTTCAGGGGTCATCTAGGGGGAGCTGGGCAGAGTTCAGGCACACAGAGCTGTCCACCCGCATGGCAAGTGGGAGAAGCCTTCACTGGCGTACCCTCCTGTCACTCCCAGATGCTCCCACCATGGGAGCAGGAGATGGGAACAGGAGTAGTGACCTCCTCAGCCCCTCTCCTGCCTTTGGCCCTGTCCTGGGTCTTTGCTCACCTGAACCACCTCCTCCATACTGTTCTGTACCCATCAGGGCCCCTAAAGTGTGGCCAGAGAGCACATGGTTTGAAAAGTAGCGGGTGGCCAGGCCTCCCAGCTTCCATAGACCTGGGGGTGCCCCGCGGTCCCCAGGCTGCCTCCGGCCCTGCCCCCAACCCCCTTGTTCTGCTGAGTCATGTCCTGGCTCCACTCTGGGCAGTTGTGACTTCTGGTCGGTCGGAAATGTTTCTGGTTGAGCTGCCAGTGGCTTCATGTCCTTCCTGCCCCCTGAGAGGAAAGTTTCAGTTCTGGAAAATAACCAGGCCAAAAAGGGAGGCAAGTTTCTGCCCTGCGGCAGTTTGAGAAAGAAATTTCCTGACTGCCTGGCTCCCGGCAACCTCTGATAGCACCCTCTCCTGACCCTCGGGCAGTGGGACCACTGTGTCACAGACTGTCCTTGTGGACATGAGCCAGTGTGTCAGAGAAGCTGCTCGGCCCTCTGTGACGGGTACAGGGCGAAGCTGTGAGTTCAGGCACATGGACTCTTTCCAGAAAGCACAAAGCCCTGCAACTGCCCGGACTGACTGAGAGTTGCACAGGAGCCAGGCCCTCCCCCACCTCCCAGGGTAAGCTCCTTTTCAAAGCACCTGGAAGTCAGGTAAACACCAAAAGTGGGTTCAGTTCAGTTCAGTTCAGTTCAGTCGCTCAGTCGTGTCCGACTCTTTGCGACCCCATGAATCGCAGCATGCCAGGCCTCCCTGTCCATCACCAACTCCCGGAGTTCACCCAGACTCACGTCCATTGAGTCAGTGATGCCATCCAGCCATCTCATCCTCTGTCGACCCCTTCTCCTCCTGCCCCCAATCCCTCCCAGCATCAGACTCATTTCCAATGAGTCAACTCTTCACATGAGGTGGCCAAAGTACTGGAGCTTCAGCTTTAGCATCATTCCTTCCAAAGAAATCTCAGGGCTGATCTCCTTTAGAATAGACTGGTTGGATCTCCTTGCAGTCCAAGGGACTCTCAAGAGTCTTCTCCAACACC
>NW_011494635.1:16321531-16322340 GCF_000754665.1 Bison bison bison
ATCATTCCTTCCAAAGAAATCTCAGGGCTGATCTCCTTTAGAATAGACTGGTTGGATCTCCTTGCAGTCCAAGGGACTCTCAAGAGTCTTCTCCAACACCACAATTCAAAAGCATCAATTCTTCGGTGCTCAGCTTTCTTCATAGTCCAACTCTCACATCCATACATGACCACAGGAAAAACCATAGCCTTGACTAGACAGACCTTTGTTGGCAAACTAATGTCTCTGCTTTTTAATATGCTATCTAGGTTGGTCATAACTTTCCTTCCAAGGAGTAAGCGTCTTTTAATTTCATGGCTGCAGTCACCATCTGCAGTGATTTTGGAGCCCAAAAAAAAAACACAAAGTCTGACACTGTTTCCACTGTTTCCCCATCTATTTCCCATGAGTGATGGGACAGGATGCCATGATCTTCGTTTTCTGAATGTGGAGCTTTAAGCCAACTTTTTCACTCTCCACTTTCACTTTCATCAAGAGGCTTTTTAGTTCCTCTTCACTTTCTGCCATAAGGGTGGTGTCATCTGCATATCTGAGGTTATTGATATTTCTCCCGGCAATCTTGATTCCAGCTTGTGCTTCCTCCAGCCCAGTGTTTCCCATGGTGTACTCTGCATGTAAGTTAAATAAGCAGGGTGACAATATACAGCCTTGACGTACTCCTTTTCCTATTTGGAACCAGTCTGTTGTTCCATGTCCAGTTCTAACTGTTGCTTCCTGACCTGCATATAGGTTTCTCAAGAGGCAGGTCAGGTGGTCTGGTATTCCCATCTCTTTCAGAATTTTCCACAGTAGCAATTAAATCTTTAGAA
>NW_011494635.1:16322440-16337999 GCF_000754665.1 Bison bison bison
AAAAAAAAAAAAAAAAAAAAACAACCAGCTTGTGTAAGGCTGGAAGTCCCCCAGGGTGGGGTCAGGTACAGATCTCTCTGAGTGCCTCCCTGCACCACCCTGCTGGCACAAGTGATGCTATTCAGGTTCATAGACATCACTGATCTGAATATTCATGCCACCCTCTTCCTCTTCTCTGGTCGAAGAGGAAACGTGGCTCCTTGTCTCAGCTCCCTCTGTCTCTGACTGCGACATCTGTCCCCATGAGTGGGTGTCACTCCAGTACACAGAGGTGAGCCCCATCATCCCACGGAAACTCCTAAATGCTCCAGGGGGGAAGCCTTGGGAAGTTTTACACAGCACAGTAGGTCCGTCCAGGGAACCAAGGACAGACCTGACCAGCCTGACCCTAACCCTAGGCACGTTACAATATTGCCCCATCTGGGCTTCTCCGTGGTCCATGCCCACGAGGCTGGCACGTGGGCTGCGCCATGGGCCTCAGTCTGTCCGTATGTGCAGTGGGGCAGTAAGTGGGGCTGTAGGAGAGCTCAGGGGACAAGACTACAAGCTGCCCAGAAGCGTGTGGCCTTGGGGTCACTGTCCCATCATGCACTAATATTTAAGAAGCATGGATCAAACCTTCTAAAGCAGCCATGGCTTCTGGCAACCTCATGGTGCTGGCAGCACCCAGCTCCTCCCAGGGAGGTGGCGAGTCTTGGCTACCGTGACATGTCCCTGAGCTGACCGAGAGTAGCACATGGCCAGCACCTTGCAGCTCTGGGGCCAGAGTCCTGGCCTCCTTGCCTCTGGTGTCTGCAGGATGGAGCTCCTCCCGGAGGCTTTTTCCTGTTCTGGCTTTCAGATGCGCCACGTCCCACGGTTCATGGCCCTTTCCCCACATTGCTCCCACCTCTGCTTCCATCGCACGTCTCCTCTGGCTCTGAGCCTCCAGCCTCACTGCTCTCAACCCCAGAGACTACCAGGCTCATCTCCCATCTCACAGCTCATACCCCTTTGCCAAGCAAGGTTCACAGATTTAGGGTTAGGATGAAGGTATTGTTAGGGACCACTCTCCGCCCACAAACCAGCATCTCAGCTGCTACTCAGGCACCCTCCCTCCCCAGGTCCCCTTGCTGTCCTTTCTCCTCTTTGTGCCTGCTCCAAGGGCTTTCAATCCCTTGGCCTGGGATCTGAGCTGGCATCTCTCTGCAGGGCTGGGGTTGGCCCCCCAGGTCACCCAGCTAGTGCCTGGTAACTGAGACTTTTCTGCTGTTGGTTCTATGCCGGCAGGGCATGCATCTGCTCCCGCCCCACCTTGCTTGTCCTTTAGAACACCGGTAACGTCATTCATCTCACGGCTGTTAACCCAGGTGGGCTACCTGAAGGTGGGGGCTGGAGACACTGCCTCTGATACCCAGTCCCAGCCACCTAGCACATTAAGCTGATTTTGTTACCTTTAAAAATTTAAACTGATACTTGTGCAGTTTTTGAAAGCTTTTAAGTATGTTTAAAACAACTGAGGTAAATGAGTGTCCTTTTTGACTATAGATCTTATGAAATTTAAGTATAAGCAATGATTTCTGGTAAGGATTTAGGTTCTGAACTTAGATGCGCTGTAAGCATAAAACATCTGGGAACTTTGAAGACTCAGCAGAAAAAAAGGAAAGTAAAATACTTCATTAATAACCCCTGATGTTGATTATATGTTGAAATGATAATTTGGGGGCTATTTCAGGGTAAATCAAAGATTTATTAAAATTAATTTTAACTGTTTCATGTAAAATTACAAATGAGGCTCTATTCTATTTTTATTCAATCGTAATAATCTAGATGCACGAGTTTAACAAACAAAACCTGAAGGTTTAATGGGCCACCTAGTGGTGAGTGATGCTGGAGGCTGTGAGTCTCTGGGTGGCAGAAGAGTGTGCACTGTGTATGTCTGTGTGTGTGTGTGTGTCTATGTGTGTGTGCCTATGTGTGCGTCTATGCATGGCTCTGTGTGTGTCCATATGTCTCTGTGTGTCTTTGTGTGTCTCTGTGTGTGTGTCTCTGTGTCTCTGTGTGTGTGTCTCTGTGTGTCTGTGTGTGTATCTGTGTGTGTATTTATGTGTGTGTGTGTGTCTGTGTGTGTATCTATATGCGTCTGTGAGTGTCTATGCGTGTCTCTGTGTGTGTGTCTATGTGTAACTGTGTGTGTGTCTGTATCTACGTGTCTGTGTCTCTGTGTGTGTATCTATATGTGTCTGTGTGTGTTTACGGTTGTCTGTACATCTGTGTGTGTCTGTGTGTGTGTGTCTATGTCTATGTGTATGTCTATGTTTGTGTGTCTCTGTGTGTGTGTGTGTCTACGTCTATGTGTGTGTCTGTGTCTCTGTGTTTGTGTGTGCATCTACATGAGGTGGGTGTGGTGCTGGACACAGTGCTGACTACACAGTGGTGTGAAGCCCATGGTCTCTGCCACAGAGGGGTCAGTCTGGGCCTCAGTCCCCAGCACAGTGGGCATAGTGGATGTCCCATTGACCCCTCCTTTGCAGAGGGGGCTCAGCTTACCAGCTAGGGCCCAGGGGAGAGCCTGGTCTCCACCCAGAAACAAGGCCCTGCCCTGGGCTCCCAGAAGGGTGTTCCAACCAGGAGCTTCCTCTCCCTCTTGCCGTTGGCTGGACCATGCAGAGGCTCTTGGGGCCTGGGGGGTGTCCTGGACCCCACTCACCACCTGTCAGAGGAGGCGGGTCCTGGAGGGCTTAGGCAGGAGGGCCAATCTGGGTGACAAATGATCTCCCTGCAAGGCAGCAGACTTCTCCTGGGGTGTTTCCAGCAGGGGGCATTTCCAGAGAGAGCTCTGCTTTGCTGGTTACTAACTGCTCACGGGCAGTGGCCTCCTCACCCTTCCATCAAAGTCACCTCCTGGGGTACTGTGTCCCAGACTCATTCAGCCTCCACCCCACCCCGTGCTCAGGAAGTGGATGTCACGTGGTGGATACCTGCCATCAGCAGCTGCAGTGGAGACATCTGACAAGTAGTGACTCTTTCTTTGGGAAGTTCTCCAGTCTTTGAGGGGCCATGAGTTCTCCAGGCAGGCCAGGGGACAGTGGGCTGGAGGCCCACAGCAGGGCCAGTGGGGAGTCGACCTGAGCCTGGCCCACCAAACTCTTGGGCTCCTGGGTGGCTGTGGGGCTGGTGGTGAGATTGACCCAGGTAGGGGTAGGAGTCTGGTGGCCCTGGCGGTGAATGTGTGTGTCGGGGGAGGTACATGGCAGCCTGATCCACTGGGCACCAGTAGGGAACCTGCATACCCAGAGTTCTGTGTTCATGGTGTTCTGGTCAGGGCCAGAACTGAGAAAGCCAGCACAGCCAGCCTGAGACGAGAAGCAGGGAGCCCAGTGGTGAGCAGGGTGGGGCCGTGGAACCCTCCAGAGCTGGGCCACAGTGAGGGGTCCCTGATGGGACATGGGTCCTCCAGCCCTGGGTCTGCCGAGCTGGCTGCAGCTTTGTCCAAGCGACGCTGTCCCGTGTCCCCTGAGGCCCTCCCGCCTTGTGAAAGCTGGGAGGTGGTGGCAGCCTTCTCCAGCCGTTGTGGGTGAGCAACAGCACTAGAAGACAGATGTGAAGCAGGGCGATCTGACACCCACTCTCCTGGCACCTCCCTTGGGCAGCAGGTGCAGTGAAAACCCTGTGGGCACGGAGGGTGGCTGCTTACCGGTCACACAGAGCTGGACGCCGCCATGGTCTCCACCCCTCACCTGTGTTTCCTACTTGTTCTTCCTCTGTGTTTTGATAGAACCCTTGGGCAGCGCCTCCCTGGGATGCATGTCTGAGAAGGTGATGACGCCCAGAAGGTGATAAGTCAGCCAGCTGCTTCGGGACCTTGGAGCCACCAGGAACACAGGCAGGCTGGCAGAGGTGCCCGGTCACCACCCTCTCCTGCCCTTTTGGGCCCCTAGAAAGCTGCGGCTGTGCAAGAAACCTGCCCTTGGAGGAAGGGCTCCACGCGGAAGGAACAGGTAGACACGAGGGACAGGAACTGGCTTCTCCATGCTCTGAGCTCAGAGCACATCAGCAGCCCTGGGCCCCCGGGCCCTGGGTCTGCCCAGCTACCCCAACTCCAGCAGCCACAGGACAGCGGGTATCTTTGCCAGTGTCTGCAGGCAGGAGGGGAGGGACGTCTGGCCGGCTGCCGGTCCTGCTGAGTGAGAACCTTGGGTGCGTGAGGGACTCAGCTTTCCCAGGAGGGAGGGGAGTGAATCAGCTTCATGGAGGAAGGTGACCTTGCTGGTGACTTTAGGAGCACTGCCTCTGAGCCAGATTCTCGCTCTTGGCTGTGTGTCCAGGCAGGTGTGGTTCTTCCATGCCTGGTAGTCCTGGTCTTCGTTACAGCAGAAAAGGAAGTTACAGGATCCCTCAGCAGGCTTGCTTCTCCCATCCCTGTGTATCCGGGCACCTGAGGCCTCAGGTGTCCCCTCGGATCCTCTTGGGAGGGGGTGTCCTTGACCATGTCCTCTGGACTCAGCTGCCGAGTGAGCCGATCTGAGCCTTGCCTCAAATCATCAAGGCCTCGGCTCCTCCAGGCCTGGGCTCGACGTCCCCCTAAACAGAAAGCAGAGGGTGCCACTGGCCCTGGGTTGTTTCTGCCTTTTGGTGATGCTGTTATGAAGAACTCTGTGAACATCTCCTCAAGATCCTACCTTTATTCCTTCCGGTAAATACCCAGAGGCAGAGATGCTGGGTCAGACGACAATTCTAGGCTCACTTTCTTGAGAGGCTGTGTCCTCTTTTCTAGCTTCCTGTCTTTTACTTCAGTGGAGTCATTCAGTATGTGTGTGTGTGGCTGGCTTCTTTCATGTAGATTATATTTGCAAGACTCATCCTGGTTGTCTCATTTAGTGGTAGCCTCTTTCTTTGTGGTGTTGTGTTGTGTGCCATTGTACGAACACGCAACAGTTTATCCAATAAACAGCATGTAGAGGGACTTCCCTGGTGATCCAGTGACCGGGACTCAGAGCTTCCAGGGCACGCCACCCAGGTTTGATCGCTGGTCAGGGACTAGATCCCACATGCCACAGCTAAGGTCCTGCATGCCGCAACTAGGATCCAGAGCAGCCAAATATATAAATAAAAATATCTTTTTAAAATGGCACATAGACACTGGGCTGTCTCCAGCTTGGGGCTGTCGTGAATGGTACTGCCTGGGCAGTCTGTGCAGAGCTGATGGGTTCAGGGTATGCGTGAGCCTTAACTGGATTTCTGTAAGTTTAGCCAAGCAAAATTCCAGTGGAAAGGAGTTGTGTCGTGCTTAAATACCTGACGTACCTTAACACACCTGACAACAGCCACACACACTTATCAGATACTTCCGAAGAGGAGTCTAACCCTGTGACAACCTCTCTGCAGGGCAGACAGGCTCATCCCCCCCACCCTGATGTTACAGGTCAAGATAAAGCCTTGAGGTTAAGCAGCTTGCCCGGCTGCCACTGCTGGTGAGCGGAGAGCTGGAATGCAGGTCCTGTTTCCCACGGTCCGCCTTTATTCACCTCTGAAAGGCAGGCACTGATTTTTCCTCTCCACCACTCACGTTACCTTTTAAAAATTCTGTTTTAATTGCAAGGAAAATATTATGACAGTGGGCCTGCCCCGGCCGCCCTGCCGCTTCCTCTTCTGTTATTACAGTAATCGACTAACTGAATCGGTTGAGAGGAGGGGCCCGTCTTCCTCGTCTGTGTTTGCCGGTCTCGTTCAAGTGCGTGCCTCTTTGCATTATGATTCCAGATAATTCAATTGGAAGTGATTTATAGAACAAAATCGATGGGAACGGAAAGCTGATTAGTCAGCAGTGGAGCTAGGAAACCCATCGTCTTGTCATTTCTCCTGGTTGGTAGTGAGAAAGTTCCCGACAGTTGCTTGGTCACCTGAGAGCAGTGACCAGGGTCAACGTGCCCTTGACCATCTATTTATTTACTCATTCCTTTCCTATAAGACAGTGCGCACATGTTGCCACCCAGATTTCTCAGCCCCTTCACTCCACTTCACAGTGTACAATGGATACCATTCCATGCCCGTAAATATTCTTCTACAGCTTTCTTGGTGGCTACCTCCTGTTCCACCATAATTTACCTAACTTACACGGACTGTTTCCAGCTTTGGGGATTATGTAGGATGACTATCCTTGCATGAAAATCTTCTGGCAGAAACTTATTTCCTACGGACATATTTCCATGAATTTTACTGGGATTTTGGTCTGTCTTTGTACTTTTCAAAAACGACACACCCATTTCTATTCCTCCTGGCAGACCTTCAGTTCAGTTCAGTTCAGTTCAGTCACTCAGTCATGTCCAACTCTTTGCGACCCCATGAATTACAGCACACCAGGCCTCCCTGTCCATCACCAACTCCTGGAGTTTACCCAAACTCATGTCCATCGAGTCGGTGATGCCATCCATCCATCTCATCCTCTGTCATCCCCTTCTCCTCCTGCCCCCAATCCCTCCCAGCATCAGGGTCTTTTTCAATGAGTCAACTCTTCACATGAGGTACTTCACAAAGTACTGGAGTTTCAGCTTTAGCATCAGTCCTTCCAATGAACACCAAGGGCTGACCTCCTTTAGAATAGACTGGTTGGATCTCCTTGCAGTTCAAGGGACTCTCCAACACCACAGTTCAAAACCATCAATTCTTTGGTGCTCAGTTTTCTTCACAGTCCAACTCTCACATCCATACATGACCACTGGAAAAACCATAGCCTTGACTAGACAGACCTTTGTTGGCAAAGTAATGTCTCTGCTTTTTAATATGCTGTCTAGGTCGGTCATAACTTTCCTTCCAAGGAGTAAGCGTCTTTTAATTTCATGGCTGCAGTCACCACCTGCAGTGATTTTGGAGCCCCCAAAAATAAAGTCTGACACTGTTTCCACTGTTTCCCCATCTATTTCCCATGAAGAGATGGGACCGGATGCCATGATCTTCGTTTTCTGAATGTGGAGCTTTAAGCCAACTTTTTCACTCTCCACTTTCGCTTTCATCAAGAGGCTTTTGAGTTCCTCTTCACTTTCTGCCATAAGGGTGGTGTCATCTGCATATCTGAGGTTATTGATATTTCTCCCAGCAATCTTGATTCCAGCTTGTTCTTCTCCCAGCCCAGCATTTCCCATGGTGTACTCTGCATGTAAGTTAAATAAGCAGGGTGACAATATACAGCCTTGACGTACTCCTTTTCCTATTTGGAACCAGTCTGGCAGAGCATAAGAATGCCTTTTCTCTGTCCTTTGGCCAGAATTGGCTTGACAATGTAAATCATCATTTGCCAGTTTGGCAGAAGATGAATTGAATGTCATTGGCTCTTTCACTGTGTATCTTTGATTCGGGCAAAGTCAGGCATTTGACGTGAGTTTCTCGGTGTAGTTGGTGAAATGCCTGTTCAAGTCTTCTGCCCATTTTCTGTGGATGTGCCAGTGCTCCAATCTTCAGCTACATTTTCAGAACACTGTTGACTGTCCATCTGTAACATGGATTGAAACACTTATTCTTGGTTTGCCATTTGCTTTTAATTTTGGTTTATGGTATCTCTAACCATACAGGCATTTTAAATTTTCACAAGGTCAAATACATCAGTCTTTTCCTCAGTGGTGCTTGTTTCATCATCCCAGAATAATAAAATGATTCATCTGTGTGCCCACTGCTTTATCTGTCTGGCAGACTGGGGTATGTGGTGACTCAAGGCTTCTAAACGATGCTTCAAGTACTTTACTTACATAATTAGCTGAGGGTCTTGCATTAGTGACCAGAAATTGCAGACAGAATATAATTATATGGTTTTTAAATGGGCTGAAGTTGATAGATCTTCATCAACCCCCATGAATACAAAGTTTTCCTGGTGGGTGGACTTGGAAAGGGTTGTCTTCCGTTAATTCATCATCTTTCATCTTCTGGGTGGTGACCCCTGAGGTCAGGGTCAGTTTCAGAACCACTGCTGACCCCAGCAAGTGCAAACAAGGTCTCAGAGAGGGGAGCCTGTGAAAGCCATGGAAACATAGGAACAGGGTCCTGCAGATACAGCCTGTGTGGGTATGGTTGGGCTCCTTGGGAGATGTGAACACTTGAGTTGCTTCTGCTATGTCTGGAGGTGCGAGGCACGGGGCACAGTTGGTGCTGGGTGGGTCTCAGATGGACCTGTCTGAGGTCACCCTTGTGCCCGACAGGCCTGCCTGGGAGAACGCCATTGTTTCTAATGCCGGGTGACATAGGGAAGAATCAACTTGTGGAATTTCATAAATCAAGACTATTTTCATTCCAGGGATTGAAAATTGATCACGGTCTAAGCCATCACGTGTCAAGCAGATCCGGGAGGCCCGGCTCCCTCAAGCTCTCTCTCTGCCAGAGAGCCCCGCGCGTCAGCAGTTTTCCCGGAAAGCAAGCGTTTTATGTTTAGCATCCTTGCAGCCGATGACTGTAGTGTTGCCGCCTGGCCAGACAGGGGATGCGGAGGGCGGGCGCTCCACTCCTAAAACTCCTGGTCCTTGGATGACCCCTCGGGGGGGAAAGCTGAGGCCTCTGGGCTGGAAGCCGCTCAGCCCTCCGGCCCCTCCAGCTGCCCTCACCCGTATTTCTTCCTTCATTTGGCACGGGCTTGTGGCTCCACTGGACATACCTGGAGGAGGAGATTTTTAAAATGGCTTATGCTCCTAATATGGAGAAGGGCGGGTTTCCCAGGTGGCTCAGTGGGTAAAGAACCCATCTGCAATGCAGGAGCCATAGGAGATGTGGGTTGGAGATGTGGGTTTGATCCTTGGGTTGGGAAGGTCCCCTGGAGGAGGGCATGGCTACCCACTCAAGCATTCTTGCCTGGAGAATCCCATGGACAGAGGAGCCTGGTGTGCTACAGTCCATGGGGTCGCCGAGAGTCAGAGTGACTGAAGCAACTGAGCATGCATGCACATTGCTAGTCACCTCGGATGCTATTTAAAGAGGAAATCACATAACCTAAAATTAGCCTGCCCTTGGTGGACACACAGTGGCCCTCACACTCCTCCGTGTGTGGCCATCGAGCTGGAATGAGCTGGGGTTCCAGCTGGCCCACAGCTCAGAGAATCTGCTCGTGACAGGTGTGTAATTGAGAGGTTCCCCAGACCAAAGCCTCCATCACCCACAGTGGGGGACACACCTGGGTCCGCAATTAATGCACGGGGATTTTTGACATTTGAAGCTGTAACAAATATTCTTTATCTGCCTGTCATCCATCTGTCTGGGTTCTAAATTGTCAGAAAGTGAGAGCTGACAGCCAGGTTCCTTGGATGGGGCCTGCGGAGGGATGGTGAGCTTCAGGAGTACGAGTCTCTGGGACATGTCACCAAAGTGTAAGGAGAAGGATGCTGTTGGGGGGTTGTGAGGTGCACACTGCCCGGCCCTGGGGGATGTTTGCCCATAGTCCCACATCTCTGCAACCCTGGAGGCAGCCAGGGCTGTGTTGGGGCCTGGCCAGCCAGTTGAGTAAAACAGCTAATGAATAACACCAGTTAAATCTGGGCCTCTCTCAGCTCCGAGAGTGCTCCGTTGGCCCCCAGCCCAGCGCTTCCCGGCGCAGGGTCAGTGCGTGGGTCCTCGGAGAGCAGCGGGCAGGAAGTGCTGGCATCATTGGCTGGGAGTGTGGTCCATTTAGCTGAGCTGCTATTTTTACCCTTTGTTCTCCAGCAAGGGGTTTTTCTTCATCAGAAACCACCCCCCGCCCCCCACCTATCTGTCTCTCCAACCAGCAGCATCTTTCTCTCCTTTTGGAATCTCAGATACTGCCGCCTACCTGGGCAAAAGTCAAGCAGCTTGGTCCTCACAGGAAGAGGAGGGTGTCACCCACAAGCACTCTATTCCTTGTTAATGAAATTGTGCCCAACAGGCATGAGCGGCAATTTGAATGTTATAAAGCTGCTCAAACAGGTGTGAGGGAGAACTTTCAGAGGGGACTTCCCCTGCAGTTCCCAAGGGTGAAAAATTTAAATGTTCCAGGCTGCCCAGTCCAACTGTGCATCAGGCCACAGAGTGATTCAGAGAAGCATTTTGACAAATACAGGCCATGTGATTCCCAATGGCCAGTCTCCAAAGGCGGCCTGTTCACCTGGACAGCGGCCACCGATGCTGGGTCCCTAGCCTGGGGCTTGATCCTGACACTGCTGTGAGCCATCCCTCAATTGGCCCCTGGAGGACGGGTGGGCTGCAGGGCACCCTCCTCCCACATCCCTGGTGTGGGCAGCTTTGGCAGAGAATGGCTGGCCGTCTCTGAGAAGCCAGCTCTCACAGGAGGGGCAGGGGCAGATGGCACCACGCCCCAAAAGGGGTCCCAGATGGGGGCTTGATGGGAGTTGCTGGAGGGCTGGGGCTGAGGGCTGGCCCGAGTGGCCCCACCTTCCCACTCAGGGCCCCTCCTACTTGGCCTCTGCCCCTCCCACCTGGCCATGCTGCTGCTGCCACAGGCACGGCTCCACAGCTCGAGGGGAGCGAGCACAGTGGGAGGGGGTGTAGAGGCCTTGTCCTCAGACCCCAGCAGGGCTGAGACCCCTGCCTGTCTTCACCCCTCCCAGCCCAGCTGATGGAGTGGTCTCAGCACAGAGCGTCCCTGAACTAACTTGTTCAGGGGCTGCTTTAACCAAAGGTCATTAAGCTGTCATGGCCCACATGTCTCACGTCCCCCTTCTTGCCCGTGACCGCGGGGCTGGGTGTGTGTGTGATACGCCTGCTTCCCATTTCCTCCTTCCCACTGAGTCACTGCTGTTCGGCCAGATCGCCCCCGCCACCAGCTCTGAGCTCATCGGCTCTGCCATCAATTATTCACCCCCTGGAGCTGGTGTGTGGGGCGGGAAATTTGGGTCTGACTAGGTCTCTGCCGTCCCAAGCAGCCAGAGTGGCCCAGAGAATGGGAGGTAGGGGCCAGAATGGGCTCCAGCCCTCTGCTCCTAACTCCATGTGTGGCCTGGTGGTCCCCAGCTCAGACTGAGTCCAGCCCCGCCCTCCTTTCCCCATGGTGGAGGGGGGAGGGTGGGCAGCTGGTGCTGGTGATGAAGATGTTGGTCGGACTTTGATGCAGAAAAGGAATATGTTGCATCAAGCTGGCTTGACCCAGCTTCTGGCCGCACTCTGCCTCCCCCACCAGGCACAGGGCAGCTCAGGCCTGGTCCTCACTGCTCCCTGAGTTGTACTGAGCACCGAGCCAGCCACACACTGCAGGGCTAAGTCCATTTTGTTGTTGCGATTGTTCAGTTGCTAGGTTGTGTCCGATTCTTTGAGACCCCATGGACAGCAGCACTCCAGGCTTTCCTGTCCCTCATTATATCCTGGAGTTTGCTCAAGCTCATGTCCGTTGAGACAGTGATGCCATCCAACCATCTCATCCTACCCTCCAATTTCCCAGCATCAGGGTCTTTTCCAATGAGTCGGCTCTTCGCATCAGGCAGCCCAGATATTGGAGTTTCAGTCTCAGCTGACATTCACTTACTTATGACGTATTTATTACTCTTGCTTCATTTGATTTCTCAGTATCTGTTGAGGATTTCTGCATGTCCTGGACTGAGTGTACATCCTCCTAAAATTCCCCCAAATGCATGTGTTAAAGCCTTGCCTCCAATGTGATGGTGTTTGAAGCCAGGGCTGTGGGAGGCAGTTAGGGTTACATTAGGTCATGAGGATTTGGCCCTCGTGGCAGGATTAGTGGTCCATAAGGTGAGTACTCTGTCTGCATGCACACCAAAAGCAGGCCCTGTGAGGACCCAGCAGGAAGGGAGCTGTCCACCAGCCAGAGAGGGAGCCAAGAACCAAACTGTGCTGGCCCTGATCTTGGACTCCCAGCCTCCAGACCCCTGAGAAAGTGAATTTCTGTAGTGTAAACTACCTAGTATGTGGTATTTTGCTGCAGCAGTCTGAGCTGGCTAAAGTAGCCTTGATGTTCATCAGGCCTGGCCTCCCTTGAGGCTGTCCAGGCGAGGCCCAGCACACCCTCCAATAACCAGGCCTGACCAGCACCAAGGCTGACATAGCCAGAGCCCCCAGCAACTGTGGGCGTGTTGACATGAGCAAAGCACCCCCCACAGCCAATCCTTCCTTCCCCAGGCCACAGGGGACTCATGGAGAACGGTGTCCCCAGCTAGATGCAGCTGATCTATGTCCCAGACCAGCCACTTGTCCTGACATGTTTCCCCTATTGGTGGTTGGAGGCTCATTGTCCTTGTTGCACGGAGGTGACTTCAGGGGCTCATCTCCATCAGATTTGGGCACTGGGAGCCATCAGGGCAGGGTTTTGTCCTACTGTGTGCTGGGACTCCACCTGTGGGGGCCTCAGTACTTTTTCCTGAACAATGGGCCTGCAACATCTGCCCTCTGGTCATGGCAAATATGGCTCCGGGTGGATGTCCATGGAAGACCCTTCCTCACCCTTGATGGAAGAGGATGCAGGAGGTGGGTAATGGCTTGCTTGGGTCCTGGCATAGCTAGCCCCCACACTCCTAGAAGCTTGTGTGACCCGAGCCTCACACAAGGAAGCGGAGGAGGGGAACCACAGCAACGTGGGCACATGGCCGAAGTGACAGCACCACACTGACCCTGGGGACCAGCTTGCTATCTGTCCATCTGGACTTGGGCAGGTGAGTCCCACAGTCTCTTGACCAGGGAGCTTTAAGCCAATAACTTACTGAAAACAGTGTAAGTGTTAGTTGCTCAGTCATGTCCGACTCTTTGCAAACCCATGGACTGTAGCCCACCAGGCTCCTCTGTGCTTGGAATTCTCCAGGCAAGAATACTGGAGTGGGTAGCCATTTTCTTCTCCAGGGGATCTTCCCAACCCAGGTATCGAAACCAGGTCTCCTGCATTGCAGGTAGATTCTTTACTGTCTGAGCCACCAAGGACTTTGTGTTTATTGAGCACTTACTGCACACACTGTATCCCCCAACTTCTCTCTCACACTCCCCATCCCAGCCTCCCCTCTTTCCTTCCCTTCCTGGGGCTGCAGGACTCAGGCTTCCTCTCCCCGCTGTCCACACTCCCAGTGACCTCAGCCAGTTCCAAGGCTTCAAGGTCACCCAGATATCGATGACCCCAAATTGACACCCCCATTCCAGACCTTTGCCCTGACCTTGTGTTGACCCTGGATTCCTGCTCTTCAGTGGGAGGTCCAGCAGGAGTCCCGAGCCCCGTGTGGCTAGGCAGTGCCCTCCTGCAAGCCTCTCCCTGGTGAGGCCAAGCATCAGCTCAGGCACAAATTGGGGACAGGGTGGGGAGCCCTCCATACCTCTGCTTCCCCACTATTCTCTCCACGGGTGTGGGGATGACCCGGAACCCACTGCCAACCCTCGTCCTGCCTGCCCTTCACTGGCTGCTTGGAGCAGCCTTGCCCGCCTCCTGTCTCAGCCAGCCTGCTGAATTATTCACCTGGCACGAGGCTGTGTTCTCCTGGACCACATCCCATCCTCTGGTGTTCTCTTAAGTCATCTCTGGCTCCAGCCCGGAGCCTCCATCCATGCTGTTAATGGACCTGCAGCGGAGGCGCCTCCCCCGTGGCTGGCACAGCCTGGCCCGCCCCTCCCTTTCCTGCAGCCCATCTCTGTGACCTGGCCCCGCACTGGCCCGAGCCCTTGCTCGGCTGCCTGCCTGGCATATTCACCATGCCAGGCCCAGCACTGCAAACACAGGCTCCAACCAGTCACTGAGCCCCACTCTTCACCATCAACCAGGCAAGGACTTGGGACAAAAATGGGCTCCAAGTCTCCCAGGGCTGGGACTGCGCATTTTCACCTGTTGTCTCTGAAAGTTCTTCCCAGGGGCAGAGGAAGGGTGGCGGCTGTGGGTGTGCTTTGGGTTGTGCTTGTGTGTACACACACGCATGAATGTGTGTATGACATGTTCACACGTGTCATGTGTGCAACACTTTGTATTCAACACAACTTCCATTGTGCTCTGACCTCTGTGCACATGCGTGCATACTTGCACACATGCACACATGTGCAAAGGCCCTGGCCATGCAGGATTTGGAGTTTAGGGCCTGTGTGCCCAGGGACTGGTCAGCCTGAGCACCCCAGATTTGGTTTCTGGGCTTAGCACTGCCATTTCCTGCTGGTTTGACCAGAATGACCCCCCAATATCTGGGTCCCTGTAAGACTTTCACACCAGCTCTGCTGAGATAAGGGCCCCATGCACCTGCAGGCCTGTGTCAGCCCTGTCTAATCCGGTAGGCAAGGAGATGTGCAGATGGATAGATGGATAAATGGATGGATAGGGAATGCCCAAGACATGGAAGCAATGTAAGGGTCTATTAATGGATGAATGGATAAAGAAGATATGGTACACGCACAAAGGAATATTACTCAGCCATAAAAAGAATGAAACCCTGCCATTTGTGACAACACAGATGGACCCTGAAGGTATTACACTAAGTGAAATACGTCAGACAGAGAAAGACAAATGCTATATGATTTCACTCACATGTGGAATCTAAAAATGCAAATTGAAACAAAAGCAAACTGATAGATACAGGGAGCAGATTACCAGCAGGGAGGGCTTTAGGGGTGGGTTGCAGCTGGCCTTGTGGGGGTGACCACTGTGTAGTGTATACTGATGTTGAGCCCTAGCACCGTGTACCTGAAACTTATATAATATTAATAGTAAAAGGCCAGGCAGAATGGTAGGAAGTTGGTTATTCATGTCCCAGATGAAAAAGGAAACCTTGTCCCGCACAAACCGCTGCCTGAGAAGCCATCACTCTTGACAATTGCAGCACTTTCTGCCCCAGCAGAAAACCATGTAAAATTCTGCCTTTGTGTGGTGTACAAACCTGACCTCAGCCTGCTGCCAACCCAGGCGTCACTGTCCCAGAGAACACAGACCTTGGTGTGGGGCCAGCATGGCCTGGCGGCTGCTCTCCTTGGTGCTGAAAGCAAGCTCACAAAGGGAGGTGGGGGGCTGTGGATGGTCCCGGGGCCACCTTAGACAGCTTTGGCATCTGCCACCCACAGAGAACATCTGTGGCCTGAGTGAACAGTGCGCGGGGCAGGTGGAGAGCCTCCAGGAGAGAGGCCCCATCCCCAAGAGGCTGGTGGTAGACACCCAGTGTCCCACACTCAGGTCCTTCACTTGGGGCAACATCAGGGTCCTCGGTAGAACTGAGCCCCAAGGCTCAAGGCAGTCACCCCTCATCAGCTTTCCCTCATGGCCTCTCCTCCTCCTGCTCTCTCCTCCCAGCTCCTTGAGGCTTTGCTTGCATCACCTCCATACAGACTATGTACCTACACCAAACCTCTGTCCAGTGCCTGCTTCAGGGACCCAGACAAAGATGCCAGTGTTCCCCACTGTGGCAGCCTAACCAGGGGCTGGCTCTGGGCAGTGTGTCCACCAAGTGTTCCTTGAGAGGGGGTCCCCCTTCTGCCCGCCAGTCTCCCAGTCCTGGGATGAAGTTTACTGGAAGCTGCTCTTCCTACAATGGGTCCCAAGGACCGTCGGTCCCATAGTCGCTACATTAGCTGTGTGGTCAGAGCCTCAGCTCATGGTGTCCCAGAGATGGGCTGCAGGCTGGCAGGAGGGGCCATTTGACATTGGTGCCATGTGCTCCCAGGTGAACTC
>NW_011494635.1:16338099-16357627 GCF_000754665.1 Bison bison bison
CAGGTGAACTCACTCAGGAAACCCTCCTCTCTACTGACACTTGTCCACCCCCATCCCGGAACCAGTGCTTCCAGGCAGCTTTCCACTCAGGGAGGCACTCATCAGATACTCTCTTGGAGCGGCTTTCTTTAGCGAGTATAAGCAGCATGAAGCCACCAAATTAGGTTTCCACACTCGCCCTCAGGAACACATAGTTCACACATCTGTGGAATCCTGGAGCGGCAGTGATGCGTCATCCACTTGTGCTCCTGTAGCCTCAAGGCAGCACCCAGGCAGCCCAGGAAGTGTCGGCTGCAGGATGAGCCCTGGGGGGTGTCCAATCTTGCTTGGGTGGCAGCCCCAGGGTGGGATCCCTGAAGTGCTTCCAGCCTTGGGCGCCTCTCCCCGTGGGTCTGGGTCTAAGTGCTTTCCCTCCGCAGTGTGCCCCAATGCATTGCTTCTCAGTCATCATCATGCTTTACAGATGAAACTGAGGCCCAGATGCAGCAACTTGCCCGGGTCACACAGGCCCTCAGTCCCTAGGCTCCAACCCATTCAGCTGTGGAAAAGTCCGGCTGATCTGGGCTGAGGAGTGTGGCTAGCAGGAAGGACACATGGCTCTGGGCAGGGCCATCTGCTGCCACCTTGGGCTAGGAATATTCTGGATGTCTTCTGGCCACGTGCACTGCTCCTAGACATGCCCACAGCCGACTCTGATGGGAGAGCCAGCTGCCTTGTCTGTGTGGTGACCTGTCACCTACAGGGGATGTATGTGAGTGGCCTGTGTGTTTTGGGCACGTGGTCTGTGTTTGTACAGCAGTGTCACACCTGACTGTAGGGCAGGTGGACCTTGCATTGCAGGTTGGGTCTGAGGGGGGTTCTGCTCACATGTTATGTGTTCAGCTCAGCCATGTGTGTCCAGGTGAGGGCGGGGCATGTGGGGTGAATTCACCGTGACGGCAAGCCCTGGAGTTGGTGTGGCTGCGACCTGCAGAAGCATGTTGCTGGTACTCAGAACACGGGTGCACACCTATCCCTATTCCCAGAGGGCACTCAAGGCCCAGGTGGCCAGCAGGCCTGGGGACAACTTGGGAGAAGTCACCTGCTCAGAACTCCTACCCATCATGTGGGTCTCATGATTCACATCTCTTCCCCCAGGAAGTCCTCCCTGATAACTCACCCAAAGCAGGTAAAGAGTGACTGCCTTGACCCCTCCCACCCCATGCGCCCTGCCTCTACTTGTCTCTGTTGAGCACAGCACAGAATCTTCTCAGGTGTTTCCTGAGTGGGTTAGGATGAAGATGAGCACAGAGCTCACAGGCCTGTAGGCTCCCTGGAGCCAGAAGCCATGAATCCTTCCGAGACTCTTGCCACTGCATCACAGGCCTCCTTTGGGAGAGCGGGTGGAAGATGTGACTTAATCCCAGAAATACCAGGCCTCCCCGCCTTCTGGCAGTGGGGTTGGGAAGACCCCCATCACACTGGGGAGGGAGGAGGTGACTTCACAGCTTCATCGGCTGGGCCTTGGTGCCCAATTCTTTGGTCAAACACCAGTTCAGGTGCTTAAATCAGACAACTTCAAGGAAAATTGTGATGTGGGTGGTACCTGTCCAAGCAGCTGAACAAAGATTGACATCTCCCCTCAAGGCATCCCCATCAGTGTGCACACGGAGTGGGGGACTTCAGCGGGAGATGCTAGCGCGGGCGTCCAGCCTGGCAGTGGCCCCACTGGTCGGGGGAGGGCACAGTTGACTGGTTTTGCTGTTTGTCCATTTCCCCCTCAGACCAGAGAGGCAGTGACAAGCCCCTCTCGGCAGCAAGGGGTTGTCTGCTGTCACCTAGCACACACATACCCAGGTTCCTGGACGAATATATTCCGAGCAGCCTGAGTCTATGGGTCTCAGTCACGGAAACTCACATGTAACAGTTAGGCTGGGCTGCAGACTCAGGGACAGGGTGGGGGTGCGGGGAGTGCTAAGTGCTTTCTTTCTAAACAGCTTGACGGGAGGAGCAAATAGAAGTGAAGTGAGAGACCTACAGGCCCTCGTGAAGTCCTCCCAGAGGAGGGGGCAGTGGGGAGGGGGTGAGTCAAACTGGGAGTCCTCTGCCCTGTTGGGGGCTTTGCAAAGAAGGGTACTGTGCATGGGGAGGAGGGCAGCTGCTCAAACCTGGTTTCTTAGGACCTGGGGTCCTCACCGCCCTGCTCTCTGAATGTTGTGTTCCGAAGCTTTCCAATGCTCGTTTTTGAGTGAAAGCAGCCATTGCCGCTGGTTTAACACCCAGACGGTGAGAAAAATGCCAGTTGCCCCTCTCGCCCCAGCCCCTTGCCTCTCCCCCAAGTTGTCCGCAGAGCAGTTTCTCCAAAGCCTTAGGAACAACTTCTTGATCAAACTCGCTTTAAAGCAAACCCCTCTCGCAACAGGACCATACAGCCTCTAGGGACCGCAGGTTCCCTGATGTGGGGTTTGGTGCT
The DNA here is from genome assembly GCF_000754665.1 of Bison bison bison. Lineage (NCBI taxonomy): Eukaryota > Metazoa > Chordata > Mammalia > Artiodactyla > Bovidae > Bison > Bison bison. The sequence goes on from NW_011494635.1 coordinate 16,340,552, forward strand.
CGAAGACCCCCACAATCTATGCGGCTGCTACTGGGGCCTTGGTGTGGCTGCACCAAGACTCCAGATTCGTTCACCAGGCTCCCATTGCTGTGCAAGCCTGCAGGGCCTCTCCAACCTGGAGCTCCTCCCTCAAGGCCAAGATCAGGCAGGAACACACAGAAAAGGAGGGCAGGCCTGGGAAGGGTGGCTGCCCTCGAGAGGCACCCACAGGCCTCTGGGTCCAGGGTCCACTAGGGGCCAGGCTTTCTTGCCTGTTCGCCTGACTCTCCCCACCAGGAGCTGAGCAAAGTCTTCCCTTTGACCCTTGGGTGGTCATGAGGGTGCACGGCTGGCCCAGGACACTGACGTTGGGACATGTGGTCACTTGGCTGCAATCACCCAGCAGGCCCCGTGCCAGGCTGCTGGGGTGCTGCCCCCAGCCAGGTCACACCGTCTCTGCACCTTTGCTTCTCCTAGAAGGCCTCCTGCTCCTGAACCCATGGGCACTAAAGACCCCAATGCCCCCTGCCAACCGCAAACCCCATCTGCTCAATCCCCATTCCCTGCTTGGTTGCTGACCCATGTGGGGAGATGCTGTCCAAGAGGGACCTTGCCAGCCAGGCCTGTGTCCCCAAGTTGTCAGCATGACTTGAGGCTCAGGGAAGCCCTACGGTAGCACAGCCAGCCCTGGGGGGACAGACACTGCCTGGGAGCCTTCCCTGGCCCCCTGCTGGAGGCAAACCCCACTTTCTGGCAGGGATGAGAGCTAGCCTCCAAGAGGAACTCACAGTTCACTAGAAGCCCCATCCTACGTCCTCCCATCATCCTCTGTCCTTGATGACCACCCCTCCCACAGAGAGCACTGGGAAGTGGGCCCCGCTGGGATCTCCCCGCGATGCCGAGGGTCTGCTCTGCTCAGGAGAGGCCTCTTCCGGGGTAAGTTGCCAAAAGGGCACAAAAGCAAGATCCACGCCTTTATTCACTGTGACAGCTCCGTTCCGAGTCACGCACCCCAAGGAGCCAGCCCTCAAAAAGCCGAGGACAAGAGCCCGTGTGGGTAGGTGTGGAGCAGCCGAGGGTCCCAGTGTATCTGGGAGACCCCACAGGCCCCTATAAGGGACAGGCTTGCTATGCTCGGGGGCCCTCCAGATAATCATCCTGGAACCATCATTATTACATGGGGGAGAGAGACAGAGAGAAAGAAAGTGAAAAAAAGCAGCAGAGAGAAAGCAGGGGAGGGGCTGCAGGACTGTGCTGGGGAAGGGGCCTGTCTACAAGGCTCAGGGTGCCACCTCTCCAACTGTTGGATGGGAGGAGGGGCACCTAGTGGCTTTGCTCTGTGGTTCTGGAAACTTCTGCCTGTATTTGAAGCCCAGTTCAGGTGTTCCATGGGCTGTGACCTTGGATGAGGCCCTTAACTTGCCAGAATGTCCTTTCCAATCTTTAAAATGGGGCTAATAACAGTGATCTGGGTGAAAGTGCCCCCATGAAGAGGGACTAGGAACCCAGAGGCAGGAGGGCTCCTGGCACCAGCCTCCGTGGGGTTCGCCAAACATCAGCTGCCAAACATCATTCCCTCCCGGCCCTGCAAAAGGGACAAGGGGCAGAGCACTGACTTGTTTTTATTTTATTTTTAAAACAAGCCTCCCCCAGCAGGAGGTCCCTCCTCAAGGCCAAGTGGAGCTTCAGGGGTGAAGAGACCCACCCGGGCCTGCTGACATGAGGAGAACAGCTGAGACTGGAGCCAGGCTGGCCCGGAGCCCACACACTTGACCCCCATGGGCCTACCCCGGCAGCACAGAGCTCCAGCCAACAGTTGGGAATAACTGACCAACCGGTAAAGACCCCCACCTGCCACTGCAGGAGACCTAAGAGATGCAGGTTCCATCCCTCGGTGGGGAAGATCCCCTGGAGGAGGGCATGGCAACCCACTCCAGTATTCTTGCATGGAGAATCCCATGGACAGAGGAGCCTGGCGGGCTATACTCCATGGGGTCACAAAAGAGTCAGACATGAATGAGGCGACTTAGCACATACACACAAGCAACTGGTCAGCTGAGGGACACACCTGACGATGCCCTTGGCCTCCCTCCTGGACACACCTGGGGAGGGACCCATGTCACCATGCCATTTGGTGCCACTTTTTCTGCACTTCCCTCTGGCAGGGTGGGGTATAGTCAGGCAATGTGCCCACTGCTCTCCGCTGCCCTTTGGCTAGGCTCTGGTCCCCCGAAGCTGTATGGTCCTCATCCCAGGGTGGACATCGTGGGGAGGGCTTGAGTAAGCAGCACAGACTAGCCACAGAAGTGGTTATTAGCATGTCGTTATTAATTATTGATAGATCAATACAATTAATACAGTGCCTCATGAATAATTCGTGTGTCGGCACTAGGTCCGTTGAGGGTATAGTAGAAGCTTGGCAGGCCTGTTTTCAGGCTAGGGAGTCCCCAAATATAGTGAGTCTCTGTGTTAACACCCTCATTCCGAGTTGCGCCTGGAACCATTAGCGAGCAAGCATTTTAATTAAGTTGCTGAGACTCAGATTAATGGCTCTCGTCTTCCAGCTCAAGGGTTCTTCCTTTGGCATCAGTACCTGGGGCTCAGAGACACATAGAGGGGAGGGCACGGGGTGGGGCTGGGCGCCTGCAAGCCCAGCTCCCCAGGATGCACCCATGGGCATCCCCACATGTCTCCTGCCCACCAGCCTAGGGCTCGCCTTGGGGCAGGCGGTGAGCTTGGCAGGGAGCTGTCCACAGGCAAGTTCTGAAAATGCTCTCCACTGGTTTCTCTACTGTTTAAGGAAGCACTATGCCCAAATCCCCATGCCTGATCCACTGGCCTGCTTGGGCAGGTTTTCCTCACGTGAAGAAGGCAAATTACTACCCAAGGTCCCTCCATGAACCACTGGCCAGTCCTGGAACTTTCTGTCCCCCAGCCTTCCTCTGTGCTCTGTCCAATCCCCCAATAGCCTCTTCCCAAGTAGGGAACTTCTGGTCGGTCAGGAGGACCTTCCGTTTGGGGGTGACAATGCACATGATGTGCAGGTGCTATTTTTGTTGTTATTATTAAAATAGGAATGACTGAAAATTGTGCCAAATCCAGAGCTGACATGTCCTTCATTGAGAGTGGCCAGAAGTTCAGTGCTGTGGATGGGGGAGGGACCACAGGGATGGATGAGGGTTGGGGAAGGGTCTTAGTAGGGGTACTCTGCTGACATAGAAGGAGAACAGGAGGGAGGCTCACAGGGAGACTAGGGCACCTTCCCAGAGTGAGAGACTCTGGATATTCCTGGAAGCATGTCCTGGATCCCAGGGTTTCCCCAGCTCTCTCTGCCCCCAGACACCACACATCAGGGCAAGGATGCCTATGGTGGTGTTTCCCTGGTGGGCTGTGAATCCCAGGCATGCCATCTTTGGTTCCTCACCCTCGCCATGAAGAGGAAAGCAGGGCAGCCCCAGCTTAGATGAGAGTAAGCTTGGGGATCTCCCATAAGGTCCCAGAACAGGACTTCGTGGAGGCCTCTGCACGTGGGCCTGGCAGCTGCAGGGCAGCACACGGCCTTCCCTGAGAATGGCTGGTGGGCTCACAGGCCGTCCTCCAGTGAAGTGGCTGACTCTGCCTTTAGGTTCACGTAAGAGGCCTCTCCTCGCCTCCCGGTGGTCTTGGCCCCTGCCCCTGCTCTGCTGACCCCCGGCTTCCCTCCCAGCTTCTCTTGTCTGAGGAGACAATGGCCACATGGACAGGGGTCCTACTTGCAACTGCCAGAGTGGGCAAGGTGGGCAGGGGGTGGCAGCCCCACCCATACAAGCTCACTCTGACTCTCAGACTCCAATCTGTCTGAGTCATGATGGAGTTAGGAGGATGGGGGAAACCTGCTCCTTGCAGCAACTTCCCTCATTCTTGGCTCCAGGAATTAAATCTCTGAGGCAATGCTGAGCTCCGCTGCCCAAGCAGACCTGCTAACAGAGAAGCATCTCTGACAAACCTGAGCAGGGACCCAAAGTCCTTCAGTTTCAAGACAATGATCGGGTGTTCCTGGCCCTGGTTTTTCTCAGCAGAAGCCAGTCACCCACCGGCCCTGCCACCTCTGCCAACGACTTCAGCTCACCTTTGTGTCTCTGGTATATCTGGGAATGTGGGGGCACAGGAAGGTCTGGGCTGGACCTGGGGTCCCCACCGGGCCCCCTTCCCCTCCGTGCTGGCCAGAGCCCCTCTCCCCTCCCTGATGGACTGAAGTGTCCACCCCATCCTCAGTGGGTCTTCAAGCAGAGCTGTGACCCCCCCAGCCTTGCTCCTCTTCCCCTGATGAGCAAACCAGCTGGAAGAATGTGGCCTCCTGCCCACCCCCAAAGCCCCTCTGCCAAGCTCAGGAGGAAGGGGGCCAGAAGGGGATACGCCAGGTGGAAAGAGTTACCTTGGAAATGGAACCACTATAAAACCTTCAAAGACAGGGACAAGCCCAGAGGACTGCAGAAAGTTCAGTGCCCCCAAAGCTGCTCTCCAGGATTTTCCAAGTTCTGGGGTACACAGAACCCCTCCTCTTCAGCCCAGCCCCTGAGGCCCTCCGGAGAGACACCAGAGGGGTTGGGCAGGGGCTGTCCCAGGGAGTTACTGCAGCTGACACTGCCTGGGTCAGGCCCCAACACCCACAGGAGGGCAGGACAGGAGAAGCAGAAGGCCCACCCAGGGAGAAGCAGGTCATGGAAGCTGCATTTGGTTCATTCGGGAAGAGTGAATGTGTGGCTATTGATCTGATATTTTTATGCAGGACTGGGGCACTTAGCCAAAGCGAGGGATGAGCAGATTCATACACATCATCATTGGCGTCTCTGGAGCGATGATGGGCTTACATTTAAAGCTGTGACTATGGCACCCCACTCCAGTACTCTTGTCTGGAAAATCCCATGGATGGAGAAGCCTGGTAGGCTGCAGTCCATGGGGTCGCTAAGAGTTGGACATGACTGAGGGACTTCACTTTCACTTTTCACTTTCATGCATTGGAGAAGGAAATGGCAACCCTCTCCAGTGTTCTTGCCTGGAGAATCCCAGGGACGGGGGAGCCTGGTGGGCTGCCGTCTATGGGGTCACACAGAGTCGGACACAACTGAAGCGACTTAGCAGCAGCAGCAGCAGCAGCAGCAGGGCAAGTAGTCCCGTCAGTGACTGTGTCCCTGGTTGGTGCTAGAAGATGCCAAAAAAAGGCCTCCATAGGCTCTAGCCCTGCTCCCCTGAGAAAGCCGTTTCTGGCAGGAGAGCTGAGAACTACGGTTCAGCTTCGCCTGGGGTCTGTTGGGTATCATTTACTTTTCACTCCGATCTTGACTGGGAGCACATGACCTGGCCATCTCCCAGTAGACAGACTTCACCCACAAGCTGGGAACCCCCCTCCCACCCTGGGTGCCTGTCAGGGCCCCACACTCCCACCCACCTCCTGGAAAGGGCCCGTTGTCTCCTGATGTTTGACCACCCTCGGAGGCACATGCCCTGGGGACCAGTCTATGTCCTCCTGTGAGCCTCTCACTGTGGACACAACAGTCCTGGAAAACACTAAGCATCTACTGAAACCAGCCCTTCAACGGCCCGGATGATACCCATCCGGGTTTCAGTTATATTAAGCCTACAAAACATGTGCTTCTTGTTGTTGACGTCTGCATTGTAACATTTCTACTTTTACTTATTTTTAGAAATAAAGTCAAAGCCCAGAAAAGAACTTGACAGCCCCCCACCACTATACATAGAAGGCTGAGCCCCCCACCACTGCACCTAGACCGCTGAGCTGTGGAAGTGATCAGCGGCCATCAGCCAGCCCTCCCGCACCCACAGCCCTCATCGCAGTGAGGGTAGCTCCAGGTGCAGGGAGCCTGGCTCCGTCTGCCTGTGTCCTTCTCCCATGGTGCTAACACCTCCCTGGTTTTTCTCTGAAGAGCCCGGGCGATTCTGGTGGGGAGCCTCCTACCACCCCCAAGCAGTCAAGTGACCCAGGCCTGGCTCACGAGTAGCCGCCAGGGTGTCTGTTGGTTCTCTGTTCCTCCCACCCGCTCTGCCCCTCTCCTTTCTCTCTTGGGTGTGACCAGACCAGAGACGTGACAGGAAGTCACACACAGGGACTCTGCTGACACTTGGCCCGACTGTTGTGTTTATTTGAAAGTCTGGTAGTGAGAGGGCTTCCCCAGAACTGGCAAGTAGAGGGAGATGACAAAGCAGGTTGAGCCCCCACCTCTGTCACGCAAACCTGGAAGTAGGTTCCTTCTGCAGAGGCTGTTAAAAAGACAGGGAGGGGCTTTCCAGTCGGTGGACCCTCAGCAAAGCCCCCCGACCCCACCCGTCCTCATAGGAAAGATCAGCCACCTTTCCTACCATCATCCCTCTCATCCTCCACCATCTAGGGTCAGTTACTAGGACACATCCATGTCATCAAGGAGAGAGAGAAAGACGAATCTCTTTCAAACAAGAATTTCCTTTTCTTTACTGTAATGTGAGGGGCATTTCAGGGCTATCTTGTAAGAAAGAAATGTCCAGGACAAAAGTGAGGACCAGGCTTCCATCCAAAAGTTATAGGCCCTCAGCTACTGAGACCCAAACGTCTACTCAACACAAGTCGATCCACTGGAGCCAAGGGATACTATGTGAGAGAAACAGAGTCAGGAGGTGGGGGGGGCAGTGTCCCCTCTATAAACTCGAGATTCAGGATGAAAGAGAAGTCCTTTCATCATCTCAGCTAAGCCTTTGTAGGGGGCAGCGGTGATGCTGCGTCCAGGCTCCAATGTGTCACTTTCCTTCTTTAAGAGCCTCCAAAGCTCCTGGATCACAGGTTCTCCCAGAACCCGGAAGGTGAGGTGCTGGGTCCACCCATCCCCAACTTCTGGGCAGGGCTCTGGAGGCACCTCCACCCTCACCTGGAGGACCATCCTGGCCAGGCACACGGAACGGGAGCCCAGCCAGCAAACTGGCCCCTGGTCTGGGCTCAGCATCTTCACAGAAGCCCCCCTCCCGAGGGTGGGTGCTCCTTTCCTGGGCTCTGGCAGCTCTGACCCCCATGGGAGACAGACATGAAGTGGATCCAATCCACTGAAAGCTAGCAGATCAGCTTCTGGGGCAACAGCCAGCTTTGTGGGGAAGCGGGGTTGGCAGGCTGCAAGCCCAGAGTTTTCCCTTCCTGAGGTTGAGGGGCGGGTACCTGAGTCCTCAGTGGGTGCAGGACTCCACACCAAACTGATAGCTGCTTCAGCAGGAAGGAGACAAGACACCGGGAGTGGGGCTCCTCAGTGTGGGGGAGGTTTCTGGGATGGGCTCTGTCAGGAGCCGACTGATCAAGCAGCCAGCTATCCCAGGACCCAGGGTGGCCCAGGACATGTGGGAGCAGGGACTCAGTGGGCCTGCCCCCAATCACCACCCTCAGCACCCCTAAGGAAACCATGCAGCCCTCGATGACCTCCTGGACCAAGGCTGCTCTGAAGGGGAAAGCAGAGCAAGGCTGAGTGGGCATGACGTGGGTGCCAGACCCCACGTGGCACCGGCTCCTGGACACACGCGCTCGGTGATGCTACGGTGTGAAAGCAGACATTTATTTTCACAGTAAATTGGAAAGGGCAGTGGGGGTGGGGCAGCCAAGTTCTGCTGCCTCGTTGCTCGCCAGGGCAGGGTGTCCCCGAGGAACCCACCTCAAGGAGGGGCATCTGGGTCCCCTGGCCGAGCTGGCCTGAGTGGCCTCCATGTGGCCGTGTGTCCTCCCGCAGGGCCAAGGTGCCATCAATGCGCAGCTACAGCTGGTTGAAGGGGACCAAATCCATCGAACAGTTGATTTGGTTCCATTTTACCAGCTTTAGCAAAGCATTCGGTCCCAGGTCCGTGGGAAACAGCAGCGTCGACGATGAAGGCGGCTTCTGGGTGACGTCTGGATGAGATGGGGCCACGGGGTGTCCAGGCTCTGCGCCCCTACCCTTCCCTGAGACCACATGGGCCGGGGGGCCCCTGAGCTCTGTTGGGCTGGGGTGGATAGGCATGGGGGAGCGAGGGTGGGGGGCTGAGGGTCAGTCACATGACCAGACACAGACACACACGCCAGACACACAGTCGGACACAGACTTGCCCAGATATAGACACATACACATACACACTCACAAATTCATCTTTACACACCATTCACACACATTCACAGTCAGAAACACACATAAGTTCACAAACTCAAGGACACATACCACACACACACCACATACACACACATACCACACATACACCACACACACACACACACACACACACACACACACAGTGCTTGCCCGCCCACTGGGTCGACTGGAGGAGGCAGGGGTGGAGATGGAGGGTGGAGGGAGGCGGAAGGTCCTGCTGCTGCAGCTGATGCCCACGCCTCCAGCGTCTGCCTCCCACTCTTCCCACCACTGTCACTCACTGATTTCTCCAGCCATCCTACCTTATGTCCAAGGCCCTTGGCGCCACTACTACCTAGGCCCTGGGGCCCAGCAACCACCATCGGGACCTGCCCTCATGGGTGTACATCCTGGGGGCCGACCAGAAGGGGTATTGGCCACCATCACAGCCTTAGCTGCAGCCAAGGCAGGACAGGCCCCAGATCCCACCTTGGACCCCAGCTGACCATGAGCCCAGTTGACCTGGCTGCAGGTGGCCAGGGCCCGAGATTTCCGGGGAAGCCAGACCTGTGTGCCTGTAGGGGGAGAAGCAAGACAGAGACCCACATGAGGACCTTCTTTGGGGCCCGGGCTCCCAAACTGTGGACTGGCAGCCTGTCAGGTGTGTGAGGGTGGGCCCCCTGGTCAGCGTGAGGTTAGCACGGCCAGCCTGGGCCGAATTTGCCTGATCACCCTCAGTGATTCAAAGGGAGCAGATTTCTTTTTAGAAAATTAGTTTTCCTGCCAGCACTTGATCCATCAGGGGCAATGGCAGGGTGGGAGTACGGGGGGCGCAACGTCCTGTGTGTGGCCCTCCCTCTGAGCACAGACCAGCCTGGCCAGGAGATGTGACCACACATGCCTGCTGCCCCCACTCTACCTGCTGCTCTTCTCTGGGACCCTGTCTGCCCCTGTCTCCTGACGCCATGGCCACAGATGCTCAGGCAGTGGAGATGGGATGCAGGGCACCACGCCCTCCCTCCAGGGCCACTCCAGGACCCCCAAGACCCCGGCCCCCACCACGCAGGCTGCTGCCTTCCCCTATCCCTGTCTCGGCGCCCCTTCCTGAGAGCTGAGCCTGGCCGGGACCCCTCTGTGGATGGCTCTGGCCTTTCACCTCAAGACCACCTCCCCAAAGTCCAGGGAGAGCCCAGGGATGGGTGCCAGGCCCTCCTAGACTCACACCTGTGACTAGATTGTCGGCCTTTATCAGAGCTCAGCCCTGGAGGCAGTGGGGCTGACAGGACTCAGCTCTGCAAACCCCCTTCTTCATTAAACTCCAGGAGCACAGGGCACAGGGGCAGATATGAGACTCCCCAGAGCAGTAGCCCCATCCCCGGTGAAGACACCATGCAGAGGAAGTAACCCGGCTGCGTTTATCACCCCTGTCGATATTCCTAATGAAGCCGGAGATTTAACAAGCAACAGAACTGTCCTGTGGGCTCCATGCCCCGGCTGGCACAAGGGGACCAACGAAGAGAGCCAGGCACCCCATTACTGATTCCCAGTCCGTCGTCAGGCAAGAACCCAGATCTCAGCACCAGGTGGGTGATCCCCCAAGGCGTGATCTGCGCTGGCACCTCCCTGCAGCCCACCTCTTCTCCTCGTTTCTCTCCACGCATCCCTGAGGCTGGAATTTCCCCAAATGACAGACCTTTGCTTCTGCATCAAACACTCTATTCCTGACACGCCCCTTGCACATTTCGGTCCCCCTTCAGCCTGGCCAGCTCCCTGCTCAAGGCCATTTGGAAGCCAAAGCAGAATAGAGCAGCCAGGGCAGGGGCTTGGTCCAGACCCCAGCTCTTTCCTACAGGGATCTGGCAGACTCTCTTTCACCAAGGAGCACAGCAAGCATTTCACCCATGGGCACCACGGCAAGGGTGTTGGCTGCAGGACGTTGCCTGACCTTGGACAATGGCTGATGGCTCTGTGGCTGGGTTGGTTAAGTGAGCTTGCCCTGAGCTGCTCAGAAGCCCTCAGGTTGTGAGCACCCAGGATGCCACCACCTGCAACCCTGTGGGGTCCCAGAGAGCAGGGCATGGGGACTTGAGTGTCATCGCCTGCTCCCAGACACAGCCCACCCATCTCTCCTCCCCAAGGGCCACTCTCCTGGGGGCCGTGGATGTCTAGCCTCTTACTCCCCTCACACCCCACATGCCCTTGTTCAGGGAATGTTCCAGCAAGCCTTTGCTGAATAAGTGATTACCACACTTGATTGTGCATCTGAAGGGCACGCAGGGCAGTGCCCACAGCAGGGTCCACTGTGAGGAGCCCCTGCAGCCCACGTGCCCAGCTGGCTGTTTCAGCTCACTTTGACAGACATTCCTGCACCTCTTCACTGCATCCTGGGGTCCCACCTACCAGCGGGGGTCCCACCTTCCTTCTTTTCTATCTAGAAAAGTCCAGATACTAATGGACTACAAGCCCCAAGTTCTTAAACACATCCATGGCTCAGAGACCAGATACCCAACAAGTCCCCGCTCTACCTCGGAGGTCCCCACTCCTCTTCTCAGGCCCTGCACTCGCCTCCCCCAAATGACCTCAGGCAGACCACAGCCCCCTCCCCATGCGGCCGCACTGCTGCTCCAGGGCCTCTGACCCCAAGGTTAGAGGGAAGCACAAGGGGGCTAAGCCCCGAGGCCTCCCAAGGAAGCAGGTGGGGCTGCTGCCAAGTCCTTTGGTGACTTGCAGGCATGTCACAGACTCTGCATTTATGTGAGCAATGCCTCTGGCCCAGGGCATGGCCTGGCACGGGGATAGCCTGGGTTCTGGTGACTTTGCCATTTGCCAGAGAAGCGGGAGCTGCACCCACCCTCTGCCTCTCTTTTTACCAGTGTGTGAAGGAACAAGGCTGCAGCTAATACAGTTTGTGCATTTTATGAACCAAACAATTAAATAGGTTTTAAAACATCTGCTGATGGAATCACCCCACATGGGGAAGTACACTCAGCATTTTTAAGCAGCAACTGATACGAGATGCGGGGAACCGCTGCCGAAAACACCAGTAGCCCCGTTAAAATCAATAGAAAATTAGATGCTATGAAAAATGTGATCTGTGTCCAATTAGCTCTAATTGGAGCAAACAGCGATGTGGACAAAGGCCAGCACTCTGTGTGTGCGCTGAGACTCGCGCCTGCAGCAGGCTCTGGGCCACACTGGTCAGCCTTGCCCAGTGGGGCGGTGACACGCTGACACCAGGGCCAGAAGGCTGTGGGGCTGCTGCTGCTGCTCCTGAACACCCTCAGGCCTAGAGCTGTGGTGACCACCTTATCCAGGAAGCCCCCCTGCACTGGATAAGGCCCCAGACCGAGAAAGCACAGTCTTACCAAGTGAATTCCACCTTGGCGCCCAGCAGCCCCAGCAGTCCCCAGGTCTGACCTTTGGTGGAGCAGAGAGCGACCCTGGGCTCTGGACCATACACATCAAGCTGGAGCTCCCGGGGCTTCCTTGGCCCCTCTGAGCCTCCATTTCCCTACATGGGGGTGCTGGATCCCAGTCCCTGTCACTTCATGCCTGGTCACCACTGTCATAGCCCCAGGGGTGCCCCAGCCACTTGCCCCTCAAGGGCAGCGAGGCACCACTTCACCCATGCTGCTCCACAATCTCTGACCCAGGACCTTAGCAAACAGCGTCCACTGTGGGCAGAGAACACCCCAGGGACGTCACAGCCGTCACTCTGGCCAATGTCCTCAGTTAAGATGTGGCACCAAATCCTGCTCATGGATGATCAACCGACCAGACCCACCTGAGATCACAGATGCTGCCCTCAGAGCCCACTTCATGGGGTTGAAGCTGTACCCTCCTTGGGTCATCACAGAGACGGAAACCCCAAGACCAAGCCCCCTCCCCTCCAGCTCCATCTTCACACCCTCAGGCAGGGGCCAGCTCCTCCCTGCCAACTTCCCTCCCGTCCTGACCTGGGAGGTGCCACCCACTTGTATCTGGATCCGTTTTGTATTTTTCAGTATGGAGTTTTAAAAATTTAAACATCAATAACCTAATATTTCCTCAGTGCCAGCACTACCTATTAACATTAGGATTCACCACTAAATTAATTTTTAATTTCAGATTTTGGTTAATTATTAAAATCGATAGCAAAGAATGATGATCCTGGGAGTTCGAGTGGCCTGGCCAAAGGAGCCTTCCCGGGGTTCTGTTCGGGCTGCTGCGACTGTGCAGGGGGATCTCAAGGGAGACCCACGATTCAGAGGCAAAAGGGAACCACATCCCCAAAACAGCCCTGTTTCTCATTATCGCCAGCACTGACCCAGCCGGATGCTGATCAAGACCCATTCAACCCAGCTCTGTAACTTTTCATCTATTCCAAAAAAAAAAAAGTATTATTTCTCAACACTGATAAAAGTTTAATACAGAGTTTCCCGGGTTTTTAATAAACTTGTCACAAAGAGCAGAGCAAATTGATGGTCCCTCCTAGAGATAAATTTCGCCTCAAACAGACCCAAAGAGCAGGGGGACGGGGTGACGGGAGGCAGCGACGGAAGGGGATGCACGAGGGTTTTGCTATTCTTTGCAAAAACGCTAAGACAGATTTTTGTGTCTTGTTATCTCAGAGACAGACCAGAGTAAAAGCTGGTGTTTCAGGAGAGAGAGCTGCTAGCCTGAGACCAGATGGGTGAGCCCTGAGGTCTGGGGAGGGGTGGCAGCTTTGGAGCGAATTAATGGCTGATGTGTCCGGAGATAAGAAAAGCCCAGTGGGCACCACGGGGACTCCCGGAATCCACGCAGCCCATCTGCCCGTATAGCCAGATCCGGCACCGCAGGGCTCAGAGCACGGGACTAGCCTCGTCACCTCCAGATGGACTAGTGGGAGGGCCACTGTGGCCACCCACAGGCCAGGGATACCACCCACACCAAAGCCTGTGTGTTTCGTCCTCCCTCCAGCTTGGCCAGGCCTTCAGGATTGGGAGGCACGGAAGTGCACCCCAAGCCACAAGACTGGCACCTACACTTTGAGGGGGACTCAACAGGCCCTGTTCCTTCACCCAAGGACATCTGCTCCACCAGCCTTGGTAGGGGGGGTGAAATTCCAATGTTAGAGATTTCACTTCTTGGTTAGAATAGAGGGAGGCAAGGTCCCTGGGGACAGTGACAGGCTGCTGGCTGCGAGGCCTCTGGGGCATGTTGCCATGTCCAGCACAGGAGGGAATGGCCGGAGATGATGAGGAAAGACCACAGGGTGCGGGGCCTCGGGGGACCCAAAGCACGAGCGGGGCCTTGGGGGACCCCAGCACAAGTCCCCCAGCCTCCCACCTCCCCTCACCCCGGACACAAAGCTCCAGCCCCGGCTGAGCTCCTGGCCCTCTTCAGCCCTTGGATGTGGCTGACAGAGTTCTCCAGGTGCCGCTGGATTTGACACCCACCAAGGGGGCCGGCAGGGAGCAGGGAACACAACGCGGGCGGGGGCAGAGCCCAGAGCCTCACCGCCCGTCCTGTCGTCGCCACTGCAGCTGTGGTCCCGGGCACTCCAGTGGCGGGCGGGGCGCAAGGGGGCCATCCCGGGTTCATCCAAGTTCAGCCTCTCCAATAGGACAGCTGAGAATGTGGACTAACTATTTATACCAGCCATGGTGGACGGGCGGCTGGGGGGACACGCAGCCTGGTCGCCATATGTGGGCATGACCCATGGCGTGCAGGCCTGCCAGGGGGACGGGCCCAGAGCTGCGTGTCTGTCCTGGGTGTCCTTCAGCCTCCCAAGTCCCCACGGGCACCCGTGAAGTTCTAGGGACAGCTGCCCTCACCGCCCTGCTGTTAAAAATACCTGGGTCACTCCACCTCCATCCCACATGTCCTCCTGCACTGGATCACGCTCATACCTGCCTCTGGCCCCGGCCGTCCTTGCTGGCTCCCTCCCCACGCTAGAGGCTTGACCCTCTGGGAGTCCCCAGACTCTCAACCACCAGGTCCTTTGGTGTCACCCTGGAGGGGAAGAAGCCAGTGACCCTCCTGCAACTTTTGTACAGTGCCCTTTTCGCTTTTGTTCTCTGCCTGGGCTAGATACAGGGGCCTGGGGGTGCCTCTGAGCCCAGTCTCTCTGGCCCCCACCGGCACCTGGTTGGACCACCCACTTAGCCCTGGAAGCAGAGCTGGCCTGAGACTTAGTGGGGCTCCCAAAGACTCAGGTGGGTCAGCCCAGGGAGCTGGTGCCTTTGCCAGACCCGCTGCCTGCGTCTCTCCACCTAAGGAGCAGCGGCGGCTGCAGCGGTGGCCCTCTCGTCCCTGCCCTTGAGATGCGCGGCCCTGCATGCAGCCCGTAGCCGCGCCTCCGCAATGCAGCGCCCTGGGGAGCAGCTCTGCAGCGGCTGCACTGCTCCCCCACCCCCAACAGCCCTCACTGCCGGCGGGCTGGGCCTCCCTGGTCAGAGAGACTTGGTACTTGGGCACTAAAGGGGGAGCCAGGAACACAGCCCAGAGCAACTCCAGCTGTGAATGCCTGGGACCTGGCCTTGTGGGGCCAGCTGAGAGAGGCCGGAGCTGGACATGGGCCGGAGCGAGCAGCACCAGTTTCTGAGGCTGTGTGGGGGCCCCTTCCCTTTCCGAGAGTCATATCTGCCTCTTCTCGTCCCCATGCCAGCTGCTGACAGGCCGAGGACCGTAGGCAAGGCCGAGGCCCCTCAGAAAGCCCCGGGGGCTCCAAGCCTGGAGACCCTAAGGAGCAGTGGGCATCAGAGGCAGGGAACAGAGCTGCAGTGAGGCGAGAGGCCCTCTGCAGTCGGACGTGCAGCCAGCTGAGCTGGGCTGAGTCAGCACCGCTCAGACAGGACCACGGTTACCCTTTATGCTAAGGTGGCAGCAATTAATGCAACGGACTGGCCCCGCCTCTAGCCACACCTACTGACCCGCTGGCCCCGCCCCCTGCCGCCAAAGGGCTCCAGGGCCATCTTTCCCACCTGGCGCTCATCCCCAGATTACTCGGATTCCCTCATTTCTTATTTGGGACATTTAAGGGCGAGGGTTGCAATTCAAGCAGTGTTCACTTTCATGGACCCGGGGCTGTGGCAGCTCAGGTGTTTGTTCTGCAGGTCAGTCTCATCACCTCACAAGCAATTTGTTCTTCAGTGGACATTTTTCACGTGGGACTGTCAGTTTTAAGAGAGATCTCTGATACCTGCTCACAGAGGCTTTCCCATGGCCACCCCAGCCCCTCTTTGAAAGCCTTGTGCAATCTAGTTTCTTGCTCTTGATGAACCCTCAAACAGAGCCACACAGCCCCTCTTTGGAAACTGTGCCTCAAGGTATGTGGCACCTGGCTGCAGAAAGGAAAGACAACTTGCCCTCCATGCACAGCACACCTGAGCCCACCTGAGCACACTTGAGCACACCCATGCAGAACCTGACCCTGATTCAGAGCTGCTCTTGTCTGGTGTGGAAGCTTCAGTTGGAGCATGGCTAGAGTTAGTGAGCCATAGCATAGAAAATTTCAATTAATTTCCCCATGAATTGATGAGCCCTACAATCCTTGGACCTACTGTTTCCACCAGCAGAACCTGGACCACCCTAGGACTGCTGTGGGCCAGATTCTGCATTCTCAGATGCCTCCCCGGGGACCTGCCCTCTCTGAGCTCTGGGAAAGGGACATTGGCCACCCCGACCCAACCTGGACCTCTCCCTGCAGCCACACAGGGCCATCGGTATCCCCAGGTTGGCGGGTGAGCCCCTGAGTGTGGGCTGTCCTGCTCTCACCCTCTTGGCTTACTCCAGGCTCCTCTCCCCTCCCTGGAGCCCCAGAGCCCCTGTGGCAGCGTGTCAGGGTTGGGGGGCACTGTCCAGCAAAAGCCCCTCTGGACAGAGCACAGGCACTGCTCCCACAGGTCTCCCCCATCCTTCGTACAGAAAGGCCCAAAGACTCCACCCGGAAGAATGCCAGCCTTGCTTGAGGGTCCATCCCCAGCTCCTCCCCTGGAAAACGAAGAGATGGAGCTTATACAGAAAATCCAGCCTTATCACCGTGGCTGAGGGCAGCAGGACTGGGCAAGGAGCTCTCACAGGGAGGGCCCTCTGGTACCCCTTTCTAATTCTGCAGGTAAGAGACCCACCACAATTTACAGCTGAGAAGGCCAAGGCTCTCTCTGTCTGCAAACTCTCTAGTTTTACTGCTCAGTCAAACCTAATTCCAAAACACTAATGCTTTTATTTAAACACCACATCCTGCAATAAAGGCTTAATGTGCAGCGGGACGCATGGAGGGGAAGAGAGCGTGTGTCTGCGGCCGGCCTCAGGGGCCGCACCCGGCTGCTTCCCTCCCTGCGGCCGGAGCTGGAAGCCGCAGGCAGAGATGACCTTCCCAGGATTCGGGGCACTGACCCCTTCTGGCAAGGACATCTTTCTTCTGGCCTGGAGGCCAGAAGGAAGGCAGTGCCCAAGGACAGTCCCACCTCCCATAGTGGGTGCCAGCAGAGTCAGAAGTGAGGAGACTTGAAAACTGGGAAGGGACCCTGAACCCTCAAATGCAGTCAGCTCCCCGGGAGGTGGTGGCCACAGGTGAGCTTAGAACTGCCCATGCCTCCTTGTATCCAGCTCCTTGAGGAGCCTGACCGGCTCACAAACCAGGCTGCCCTCAGACCTTTACAGCAGCTGGAGAAGGAGGCCAGCTCACTCCTTCTCCCTGCTCCATGCCCCACCCAAGGGCCAAACTCCTGCCAAAGGTCAGGGTGCAGGAGGGGCAGGGGCACCTGCCATGGGCCTGGGCAGCAGTGCCAGGGAGGGCAGGAAAGACAGAGGTGACGCACGCTTTGGAAAAATAGCCCCGAGGCCGTGGAGGACGTGCCCTGGGCAGGCTGCAGACGCCACCACTCCAAGAGCCAGAAACTGACAGGGACACCCCTCCTCCCACAGCAGCCCGGCCCAACCACCTGCCCCCAGAGCCTGCTGCCCTTTGCCTCGCCAGAGAAGTTTCTGCACTGCAGAGACAGCCTTCAGAACTGGACACAGC
>NW_011494635.1:16357727-16360396 GCF_000754665.1 Bison bison bison
CCCCTAGTGCCTGGGGGCTCACGGTCCAGCCATGGGACCCAGAGGACATCACTCCAGCCCCTGTCCTGCCTGGGACCTGGCTGGGGCAGGACAGGTGGGTTGGGTCCTGGCCCCCACCACACTGGCCAGCGTGACCCCACCGTCCTTCACACAGCAAAGCGCTTTCAGCCAGAGTCGCTGAAAATCAGAGCAGTGTGGGGTCTGGGGGGCAGAGTGGGACGAGGGGCTCAAGTTGCCTGGCTTAGGCCCTGGTCTCCTGTCTTATGCATCACAGGTGCCCCAGAAATGCTGGGCCCAGGGTGTCTCAGAGGGTGTCTCAGGGTGTCTTAGAGTGTGGCGTGGAGCTAGGGAGGCTGAGCCGCATGGTGCTCTCACCGTTGCCTCACAGACGGCCTGACAGCAAAGACCAAGTGTCTCTCCCTCAAAAAGCCCCTTGCACGTGGCCACCCAACCCCTTCCCTCCTAGGCAGCTGGCCCATCCTTCCTGGTTACTCTGCTTCTCCTCTGAGCAGTTTCCTGCCTGTATCTCACAAACAGCCCCTTCTGCTGGCAAAGGCACCTTCCAGGGTGGCAACAAGTGATGCCCCAGAGCCACCAGTGCCCCTGCACCCCCAGCCCCTACATGCCCCCCCGGTGGACCCCATGCCTGCCACAGGCTGCCTCCCCTCTGCCGCAGTCAGCACGTTGAATATTTAATGTCTGGTGAACGCTTCCACCTGCTGACACAGGCAAAGTGACAGAACAATACCGGCCGGGGACAGGCCGGCCACCGACGACCAGGCCGCCTCCCACAGAGGCCCGGCCGGCCACAGCTGCCCGTCTGTCTGTCCCCTGGGCGGCCCCGCCCAGCGTGCTGCCCCCTTCCTCCAGCGAGAGAGTTCCCGACCTGAAATACATACTTCTTTACATTCCATAGCTTAGCAGGTCCATATGGGCACATAAAGAAGTATGTTTCCCAAGCAGGTAGTCCAGCGGGCATGGCTGTGGGTGCGGGAAGGGCCCCCTGAGAAGCTGCCCTGGACCCTGGAGTCAGCACACCCCACCCTGCATCCCCACGGCCCCCCTGGCCCGGCCCTCCCCTTTCTGCCCTGCTCTCTCTCACACTCTCTCTCTCTCTCTCTCTCTCTCTCTCACACACACACACACACACACAGTCAGGAAGGGCAGATGTAGACAACATATCTCTAAAGTCTCAGGACTCCCTCGATCACCACACATCTGTTTAGTTTTGCATCAGTGACACAAGAAAGGACCCAGGATGGCACCTCCCACCCGTGGCCCAGGAAGGATAAGCCACTCCCTCCTCCTGACGGCACCTCCCCTCCACCTAAGCACCGCCATCCTGGCCAAGTGCGCGTGGCGGGGGACTGCATGAAGGGACAGCACTCGGGAGGACGCCGCCACGGGCGGCCAGGGAGCAGGGTAGTCAGAGCCAGCAGAGAGCCAGAACGCCTGGCCGCAGGCACAGATGACCGAGAAGCAGGCAGGCCTTACCTGGGCAGCAGCTGGGCGGCTTCCTGGGCGGGTCTCTGGTGATTCGGCCTCCCAAGAGCCAGGGCCCGAGGGCAGGGCTCAGGCCCCGTCTCTGAAGATGTGCATGAGAAAGACAGTTGCAGGTGGATCTTGCATCCCCAGAGGGTGACTGGAAGCTGCTAGGAAGGGGCCCGGGCCGTGGCCAGCTCCCTCGGCACCTGGGCCTGGCCACAGAGCAGACACCCAGCCCGGTGAGGGACTGGCGCCGGCTCGGCCTCCCTGCGCTGACCGCCACCTCAGCCAACACCCTTCCTCGTCCCTCGCTCTCTTCTTCACCCGTCCTCTCCCCTCCTCCCACTCCTGGCGCATCACCACCTAAAGCGCTGCTTGTGCCGGCGGCGGGTGGCTCCCACGGGCGCCCAGGGTGGCCGGCCCTCACCTGGCTCTTTGTGGCCTGCGCCCAGCCTCCGCCAGGCCTGATCAATACCAATTTACAGTCAAACGCAGGGGCCGCCTTCCTGTTAATGAATTTCCCCAGTGCTCACCGCTTCTAATGAACCCGTTAAACAGGGTTTAAGTAAACTTAGCAAGCGGCCAACTAAGCACTTTGGAATACTTAATTGTATCGATATTGTTTTCCACAGCATTTCAAAATTTCTCTGTGATGGAGAGCAGAGGCCCCTCCTCCCCACCACCTTCCATGGCCACCACAAAGCCAGGAGTCAGAAAACCATGAGAGTCTGAGGCAGAGTAATGGGACCTTGGGGCCAGTCCCCATGCAGGAAGGGGAGCTACCCCATCCTAAGCCGGCACTGGGAGGACAAAGGAGCAGCACGGGACAGAGGCCCCGCTGTGGTCAGGTAAGGCCCATGGGTGAAAAGCAGAACTTGGAAGGAGGGTGTCACTGACTGCTGAACACTCACTTGGGGTGGGGAGACAGGCCAGGTGCAGACACATAGAGTCTGCCCATTGGGCCCAGGTCCTGTGCGGCCAGGAACTGATCCCGACCTGAGGACAAGGCCCTGGACGTGAGTGGACTTCTTATTCTCCCTTCATTAGCAAGGCAAGGTCCAGGGTTACCCCGCCCGCCCTTCCCCATGGGGCAGCCTGGCCATCCCCATGTGGATGGGTGCAGAGAGGGCTCCAGTGCTGCTGCTACCCGGGGCAGGACTGCGTCTGCAGAGCCTGCATCCTGA
>NW_011494635.1:16360496-16361731 GCF_000754665.1 Bison bison bison
ATCTGCGCGATTTCTCAAGTCCCTGAGCTTGGCAGCAGCACTGGGCACAGCAGAACTGGAGTTCGTGGGGGTGGGGGTGTGATCAGGGCTCCGAGGGGCACCCCACTAAAAGCAGAGAGCTACCCGGCAGAAAGACACGGAGGAACAACGTCCCACTTCTGTGCGCTGCTGCCATTTGTCATCCTCAGGGAACCGAGGATGGAAAAGGACAGCCCAGACTGCTGCTCCAGCTCCCACTTCTCTTTAAGCCCCTCGAGGGTGGAGGGCGCCCTTGAGAGAAGCCCAAATGATGCCTGGAGTCTGAAGTCCAAGTTTCTAGGCTACCCTCTGACAAATGAGGCCTCAGAGACTGGGAGGTGTGGCCAAGGCTCAGGTCTAGGATCGCCTCTCCGACCCCCATTCCCAGGCATTCGTACGGATGGTGTCTGGAGGTCAGGGGAAAGCTGGGGGTCCCAAGGGTCAGGAGAGTCACCCTAGGTCCAGCCAGAGCCCTGGCGAGCTTCTATCCACTGAGAAATGAACCACAGCCACTTTTCAAGAAGTTACCTGTCTCAACAGAAAAGGACCACCAGCCACCTCCAAGGGGACCACGGAGGGCAGTGGGCTGGCCCAGCCCAGTGCCAAATCCAGCCCTTCAGCTGTGAATGCTCCCAGCCCCCAGCCAGGTGGAGGTCTCTCTCTCTCCCAGAGACCACCGGCTGCTCCCCTCCAGCCCCGTCTCCGCCCACGCGTGCCCCTGCTGTACACGCCCAGCACAGGGACCCTCCCTACCCTGACCCTGGCTATGAGAGCCGCCAAAGTCCAGAGTCCCCTCCTGGGGCAGCCTCACCACAGGCCTGGCTCCGCGACCCCTGCCCCCAGCATCTCCACGGCCGCAAGTTCCGAGGGAAGTTTCGCCACATTCCCACCTGAGCCACGCTTTGTTGCAGGTCAGTCACACCTTCCCCCCAGACCCCGCGGCCCCCACCGCAGCACCTCGACCCTCTGCACCCCGGCAGTGACTGCAGGCACCGCTTCCTTGCAAAACGCCCGCATGTCAAAGTTCTCGCATCGCGGTTGGACGCGCCCTCCCGGCCCTGCTGTCTGCTGGCTCTGCAGTTTTCCAAATGCGGACGATGCCACGAGCCAAGAGAAAACTCCGAAGCACCCCCGGCTGGAGCCACGCGGCGCCGGCACCATGGCTCCCCCTCGCCGCGGGCACACCCCCACCGCGGCCGCCGGCAAGTTTGCAGGGG
>NW_011494635.1:16361831-16362346 GCF_000754665.1 Bison bison bison
GGTGGGGGGAACGGAGAGAAAGAAGACACCAGGCACCCCCTCTCCGCACCCTTGCCCTTCCCCCAGCCCTCCTGCAGCAGCGAAGACTTAGCAGGGAGGGAGATCTTGAGAGAGAGAGAGAGAAGGGAGGCGCAGGGTGGCAGGCTCTGCGGAGTTAGGGAGCGACCTCTCAGCCCGCACACCTTGAGCCGCCCTGCCTGGGCTGTGTCTGCAGGACGCTTCCGCACCCCGGGCCGGGGTCAGCGCAAGGTAGAGGTCAGGTGAACAAAAGGGGCCGGTCTGGCGGGTGTGCAGGCTCACGCAGGCAAAGCCGGCCGCACGCGAGACCCACACGGGCAGGGGGAGGGGAGGGAAGGGGAGGGGAGGGGAGGGCTGACCCGAGGGGCCAGACCGGGCGTGGGCCCCCCCCTCGGATCAGGAGCCGGCCTCACCTTTGCAGTCCTTATATACCCAGCCAAGCATCCCAAACACGCGCCCCGGCCAAGTGGCCCCTCGGGCTGTGCTCTCTGACCATA
>NW_011494635.1:16362589-16364876 GCF_000754665.1 Bison bison bison
AGCAGGGTGGGAGCGCCAGCGCCATTGACTGCCGGTCCCGGGCCCAGGCTGCCGGCCGCCGCCCCTACCGGCCCCTCCCCACGGGCCTCCCACCGGCGGTCCCTGCCCTGCCATCCCCCCTGCTATTTTTAGCCCAGCCCAGTGCAGAGGCGCCTGGCGGCAGCGGGCAACCACACAGCCAGCCCCAAGGGGTGCCCTGGGGAGACCCCAGCGGCCCCAGGGCACAGGCGGGCAGCAGGCCTGCCACCTCCTCCCATCCTGGACTCCAGGGGGCTGTACCCACCTGTGCCCCCTCCACTTGACCCTGTTGCCCAGAGTTGGGACCCACATCAGGTGGTAAGGGAGCCGCTGGGTTTCCAGAGGCTCGTAGGCCAACCCCATGAGACGACAGGTCACCTTGGACAGCGAGCAGGCGATGTGCTTGCACACTGCATCCCAGGCTGCAGCCAAGGGTGCATGTGAGCGGGGCACCCCAGGTCCGTCCACACACCGTTACGTGCCGGCACCCCCACCCTGGGCACAGTGAGCTGGCTGTGTGCCGGGCACAGCCTGCAGGCACCATCCTCTCAGGGCCCGACACAGAGGCCAACTGTCCCCTGCCATGTGTGGGCCGGGCAGGTCTCCGCGCATCCTGGCATCCCCCAGGACCAGGAGAGCAGACGGCATTAACGGGGTGGACCCACTTCCCCAAAGGTCAGGTGTAGGATTCACACGGGAGGGGGAGGGGCAGTCAGCATCACTGTCCCTGGAGTCCTGACCAGGGCATGGGCAGCAAGAGGACCCTGCCTGTGAAAACCCATGTCCCCTGCACCTGGCAGGCCTGGCCCATCCAGGGACGTGGGGGTGTCTGTGCCCCTCAAAGTAGGCTCCCCTGTGCCCATCCCCCATGATACCCCAGGCCAGGACTCGGAGCGCCCGGTCCAGTCTTGGGCCCAGGGTGTGGTGAAGATGTTCTTTGTGGATCACCTGGGGATCCATGGAGCGGCCCGGGCAGGGAAGACGTGGCTGCATACCCCAACAGTGCCGCAGAGGAACCTGTAGCAAGAGCAGGGCTAGGGAGAAGCAGGGGCAGGGCAGGGGGACCTCACTCCTAGGAAGGGCCCAGCCAAGGGCCCTCTGTTAGCTCAGAGCAGGGTGGGGGTGGGGGATCCCAGGGGTTGAGCGGGAGCATCAGGCAGCCAGGGACTCCTGACTGGGCCTGACTGGGTGGGGGGTGAGGCAGGCCTATCCCCAAGGCGGTCCTGTGAGTGATGCTTCAAGCAGTGAGAGCAGGAGAGGGTGTGGAGCAGGCGCTGCTAGTCACCTAACCAACCCTAATCACCTCCTCGTGGCAGCTGGCCCTACCGGGACAGAGCACGGGCTCCCCTCCCAGGAGAAGGGCTACATGTGGGTAGCCGGTCCCAGGGGCCCCCAGACGGTAGAGCACTCTGTTCACTTAACCACATCCCAGCATCCACGGCTGTTCCAGAAGCTTCTCTGGGGATTATCTCCTAATCTTCAAAGTACCCCCAAGAGGCAAGCATTCTGTTGTCCCCACTCTGCTGGGCAGGGACAGGGCTCAGAGCGGGAGCTGACTTGCCCGGGGACACACAGCAGGGGGCAGAGCTGGGCAGTGCTCTGCAGACTGCCCTGCAGTCTGGTTGCTCTGCGGCCCTGGGCCTTCCAGAGGCCCCTCGCTGGGGCAGTAAAGACAGACCCAGCCTGCCTTGGGTGCCAAGCATGGAAGACACGTGGAAGGCCTCCCTCCTAGTGGTCTTCAGGAAGGCAGCAGATGACACGACGGCATTTTCCATGTGAGGATGGATAAACAGTGGCTAGAGAGTCCGGAGGCCCACCTCCCACCCTCATTCGTTCCCCTACAAGGATGTGCGGCTCACCCGCTGTGGCCACCTGGGCTGGCCGTGCATGTCCAGTGGAAATTCTGCCGAGGCCAGACGTGCTGTGCTCACCCATGGGACCATGTGTGGCTGCCGAGATCTTGTAGCAGGGCTGGTGTAGCTGCAGAGCTGAGTCTTAGATTTGATGTCATTTAATTAACTTTAGTTTCAGTAGCCGCCTGTGAGCATCAGCTGCTGTGCTGAGAGGCAGGTAGGAGAGAAGATGGAGCAGGAAGTGGGGATTAAGACCACAAGTTCAGTTCAGGTCAGTTGCTCAGTCGTGTCCTACTCTTTGCAACCCCATGAACTGCAGCACGCCAGGCTTCCCTGTCCATCAGCAACTCCCAAAGCTTGCTCAAACTCATGTCCATCGAGTCGGTGATGCCACCCAACCATCTCATCCTCTGTCG
>NW_011494635.1:16364976-16367564 GCF_000754665.1 Bison bison bison
CGGGTCCTGCACACAGATGGGGAGGAAGTGGGGATTCTAGGATGCACAGAGGAAGCAGTTTGGGGAATGGATGGGCTCGTAAATCAGAGGTCAGGGGAGGCCTCTGTGGGTGATGGACAGGAGCCCGTGGATGTGAGAAGTGTCTAGGTGGGAGCACCCACGCAGAGGGCATCAGGAGGGCAGAGGACAGTGGCGAGGGTGAAGGGACCCGTGGCGGGGCTGGGCAGAGGCTGGTGCTCACATGAGAGTGCTGCAGGGGTCAGGGTTGAGCTGCCAGGAGACCCAGGCCACCAGGATGGATGCTCCCCAGCGAGGCTGAGGTCCAGCAGGGAGAGGTACTCAGGTTGTGGCCAGACCTTGAGTTTGTCCACAAGACCTGCTGACAAGAGGAGGTGAACAGTCCCTGGGGAGTAGGGTGCTTCTCCCCGGAAGGTGGGAGGAGAAGAAAGAGTGGGCGGGGCCTCTGCCTGGTGGGAGGGGCCTCTACCCCAGCGACTTGGAATCCCACTCCCTCCCCTCCCCCACCCCCCTTCCTCCACAACCTCCCACTGCCTCCTCCCATGCCCCGTGAGGCAGGAGGCACCTGAGTGGCCGTGAGGGGTTGGGGGGTTTCCTTCTCAGAGCCTGTTGTACATCTCAGAGGGGTCCCTGGGATTGGTCTGGGGGGGCATCTCCTGGTGAGGAGCTCCTGGAATCCGGGTAACTAGAGGCAGGGTCAGTTTCTGGGTCCCTTGCCCCTCACCCCTGGAGCTGGGCGAGGAGGGGAGTGGTGGGTAGCAGCTGCTGGAAAGCAGTGATTTCCTGGAAGCAGGAGGACAGTAATGGAGCTTGAGCGGCCCCCGGGAGCAGTGGCTGCTGCCTGAGAGTGTTTCCTGAAGCTCTGTCCCTGGGGGCGTGGGGCTGGAGTAGGGGTGTGGGGCGGAGCTGGGGCTAGGGGTGTGGGGTGAGGGGCCTCAGGGCCAGGGCCTGGGCAGGCAGCCCTTGTTTGCGTCCCTCCATCTGCCAGCCTGGAAAAAGAGGGGGTGCTGAACCCAGGAGAGCCCACTAGAGCTGCCGGAGCCTGATTCCAGCCTCACTGAGAGACCCTTGGGTGCCTGGGCAGGATGGGGCAAAGAGAGACCACTCTGACCTCCAAGTCTCAGCTTCCTGGTCTGTGAAGTGGGGCCATGGCCGCTCCTGGGCAGTGGTGAGGCTGGTGTGGACAGAGCCCCTGGCCGAGGCCCAGCCAGGGAGGCCCCCCCAGACAGCAGTCTCCCTCACCAGCGGAACAGATGGATGGATGAATGAATGACCCATTCAGGGGTCAATCGACACCTCGACCACTAGGCAGCATGTTGGGGGGAGTGGGGCAGATGGCTGGACACAGGTCAGTGTGCATTCAGCTTTGGGGTGGAGGTGAGGCTGGGGTCTTATTTGGAGTGGCGGGGGACAAGGTCGAGCCAGTGCCCTTGAAGACACAGTTAGAGGGGGGAAGACCCTCACCCGTGTCTGGGAACCTACCTCCCCAGGAGGCGTCCAGAGCCATTCCAAGCATCAATCCTCAGTCAACCGTGTTCCCTCTGACGAGACCCTGCTCCTGCTCACTCGCTCTTCCCCGAATCTTTAAACAGAACAAAATAAAACCTAGATTTTATTTTAAAATTTCACTGTACTTTCAGACAACAGCAAACACATCCTCTGCAAAAGCTTCTCCACTAAGATGAGCCTAGCTTACCCATCAGAGCCCCTGAGCCATTGACATCCTCCTGCGGAAGATGGTCAGCATCACCGGTCACCAGAAGAGTGACCGCAGCAGGACACTGCCTCACACCACCGGGAGGGCTGGAAACGACAGGAGCCCCAAACTGGAAAGTAACAAGTGTTGCTGTTTTTGGTGAGGATATAGCGAAATTTGAACCTCCAGTGTTGCTGATGAGACAGTAACACAGTATGGCTGCCGTGGAGAATGGTCAGGGAGCTCCTCAAAAATTAAACCATCAAGCCAGCAACCATGCTCCTCGGAGCGTGCCCCCACCTCGCCCGATGACAGGGACCTAAGCAGACACTCGCACTGGAGCACTCACAGTAGCCGAAGGGGACCCAGAACCGGCTGCCCATGGATGGACAAACCCACGTAGGCCACACCACACACACACCTGGGAGATGCGATGCTGACTGAACGACACAAGCCACCTGGGCAGGAGGAGCCACAGAGATGGAGCAGAAGGAGGCTTCCGGGGCCAGGGCACAGGAGAGCAACCACCTGATGGGAACCCAGCCCTCTTCCCAGGGAGGGGAACGTTCTGGAACCAGAGAGAGGTGGTGGTGACTGTGCTAAATGCCAGGGAATTGTTCACTATAAAATAGCTCATTTTATGTTTGTGGATTTCACCCCAATTAAAAAACAACAAAAAGATAAGTGGAGCTCAGGGTCCAGCCACACCTCCTCTCCCCACTGACCCCACCACCTGGACACGGGCAAACCCCCAGGCTGTGAAGACCACGTTCCTGCTCTCCTGGGGATCTGAATGATGGGGAGGGTATCCCCAGCTTCACCTCTCTCAACACCCCAGCACCTGCCTCCACTTGGGCGGGGGCCAGGAATGGGC
>NW_011494635.1:16367731-16369745 GCF_000754665.1 Bison bison bison
AGGATAAAAACCCTGCCCAAAGAGGCCCACATCCCATCCCCAGACCTGTGGATGCAGCTGTCCCCCTGCCTGGGTGCAGGACCAGAGGGGCACAGAGGGGACCCGGAGTCACAGAGGGGCCCCTAAAGTAGCTAGGATGTCTGCGCTCAGTGCATGTCAGGACTTCTCAGAGCCTTTCTGAGGCCAGGGCCGGTGTGCACCATGAGTCCCAGAGCCCAGCCTCTGCTCACCCACACCTCACCACCCTGGCACACACGGGCTCATGGCATCTGTAGGGAGAGCTTGGAGGAGAGGGTGAATGGAAGGGAGGCGCATGAAGCAGAACCTGGTGTGAAATGCCCGTGGTAGGGGGGAGGACCGTGAGGTCACCTGGTGCCAGACCTCAGTCACCAGGCCCTCAAATGTCCACATGCGCACAGGCCAATGCGCCCACACACACATGCATGCACATGAGCACGCACGCCCAGCAAAGCAAATGTGCATACATGCCCACGACGGCGGTGGGAAAACCACCTGACAGCTCGTAGAGAAAGTGACGTTTCACTGCCGTGATGTCAGCAGAGAGCAGTTTGTTTCCAGAGACATCCTCCCCCCAAGAATGGTGACAGCCTCACCGTCATGGAGACGCAAGGTGCTTTGGGGACCTGGCCGCGGCACCATCGCAGGTCCCCAAAGGTTAGTGCAGCTTTGGGTCAGAAGGGCCTGTCCCACCACGAACCCCGACTAGATCAGAGCTCCAGGGAGAGGTAAAGGAGGGCCCTAAGGGCAAGCGGCATTGGAAGGGAGGGGTGTTGGGGGTCCAGGCCGAGCTCTGAGCCCTCAGGGGTCACCCCAGTCCTGAGGGCAGAGACTGGCTTCTTACTCCACCTCCCTCTCCTCTCTGTCCCCCCATCTCAGTGTGTGTTCCAGAGGTGACAAGGGCTTCTCCACACACAGAAGCCTCCCCCTGGGGAGGACTCACACAGACTCGTCCTAGAAGAAAATTGGCTATCAGTAAGTAGACACCATGGAAGATGGGCCAGGCTGGGTGGCTGTGGGTCCCACACCCAAGTCCTGACCCTGTACTCCACTCCTTCTTCCCAGATGCACCCACAGAGGGGTCCTCACCACCCGGTTGCCCTCAGCATTGCTCCTGAGGGCAGAGCTGATCTGCTTCCATCCCTATCTAGTCTTGCAGGGAATGGGGGGCAGGAAGCCATGGAAGGCGGCTGTCGGGTCCCTTCACACACATCCAGTGGCCCTTGGGAAGGTGTTTTTCTGGGTCAAGAGACAGACTCCTATTTCCAGGGAGAAGGAAGCCCCTGATCATAAAGATGGGGCAGGGGTGGGGAGGTCCAGGGGCCATTTCTGGCTGCGTTTGAAGTCCTGCCTTAAATGTGGGTGCTCATCACAGCAGAAAGCTTTCCTGGGGCTCTTGCTCAGATGCAGTCGTCAGAACAAGCTGTGAAACAAAGGGATCACAGCTCTGCAGGCGGGTCCCAGCACCCCACAGAGGAACCGGCAGCTGGCCACCTTCCTTCCACGGGCCACCTGCCCTTTCTGGGGGCTCCTGCCTCATCATGGTCATCTCACAGTTGTCCCAGTCACTTCAGCCACTGCTGAGGGCTGTGGGAGGCCAGACAGGAGGGCTCAGAGAGTTCCAGAATGACATGGCCTTGGTGGCCAAGGGACCCAGGAAATTGGGGGTGGGCTGTGCACAGGAGGGCTCTGGGGAGGAGGGGAAGGATCCCAGATGACCATGCCCATCATCTATCCTGTGCTTGCAAGCAGAGCCAACTCAGTTTCCAACCCCTGCCCCCCACCACTGCCTCTCCCCTCTGAGGGGCTTGAGCTGCTGTGGACACACAGAGTGGGTCGGGCAGGAATGCCCTGGTCCAGCTCTCTGCTGAGGAAGCCCTTCTCACTGCACTTGACACCTCCCTCCTGCTTCTGAGCCAAGCAGAGTTTCCGGTCCTCCACATGACAGAGGAGCCGGCTTCAGACCTACCAGGTGTGGGAATTGATAGAAACAGGT
>NW_011494635.1:16369845-16379440 GCF_000754665.1 Bison bison bison
ACAGGTATTTAGACCACTGACTTGCAAACCCTTTTAGCCCCCAAATCGTTTCCCCTTGATAATGTTGGACAAGGGGACAGAATGTCCATCAGGTGGGTGAGTGTCACTACCTGTGCACGGGCTCCAGTCCGAGTTAGGTGCCTGGACACTCCCTCCCCACTGTCCCTTCCTGCCACTCTGGACAAACACAGGGTGATGGCTGGGGGGCACCTGTCCCTTGCCCCTCCCTCTTCCAGGGCTCAGAGAACTTCTCCTCCCCAGGTAGACCGCAGGGCTCTGGCACTGCCCTGGAGAGGTCCAGGGATGTCATTGCTCAGCGCATGCAGGCAGGGCCTCCCCAGGGGTCCTGAGAACATCCACAGAGCCCCTAGCACCCATTCACACCAGATCGGCTAAGGCTTCTGGGGGAGGGGTTACCTCCTGCCACTGGCTGCCCGTCCCAGGAACCCTGCGACAAAGGGTGTCCAGGAGTGTTGACCCAAGAAGATCTCAGCCACAATTAGCTGGGCCCCTTGTCACTGCCCCCTAAATGTTCATTCTATGACTGTTATGAAAGTGCTTAAAAAAAGACAAGCCAAGCCTAACTCCAGGGACTGAGCAGCTGCCCGCACGCGGGCCGCCATGCCAATCGCACTGCTGATGGGGTGACACAGTTGCCACCCAGTGGCTTCTCAGGTCCGCATGGGTAGGCGCTCTCCGGGTTTTTGCTTAATTTGGGACTTTTTTGTTTTCATTCCCTGCGTGTAACATTTATAAATGTCACAGTGTGCCCGGGATGTGCTGTACCGGAGGCGTGTCCTCCATGAGGGTGGTGGGCCCTGCTCCTGCCTGCTTGCCCAGGTTGTTACTGCCCATTTTGACTCACCAGGGCTGCTGGAAAAAAGGGGTTCCAGCCCGGCCCCAGCACCCCCGAGCCACTCAGATCTGTGTCACACGGGGCACCCCAGTAACGGCGAGCTTCTCAGCCTGGCTGACAGCTAGTCCCATGGTGCTGGTTACGGTGACAGGCCTTCCCTATCTGCCCTGCTCCAACCCCGGCCCCAGGCCCAGCTCCTCATTAACACAGCCCCCTCCTGGCCCTGCAGGCTGGCCTCGCACGAGCCCCGGGCCAGCCTTAGGGGGAGGCAGACATTCCTGGGGCGGGCAAGGGCCACAGCCTGGCCTAGAGAGGGGGTGGAGTGACCCACCTACACTGCCAGGGTCAGGGCTCCCACTGACCGAACCCCCAGAAGAGGACTACTGCGTGCACCCGCTGTGTGTGCGCTCACGTGGCGGCATTGGCCGGGACGTTCTCTCGTGGAATTCTCTCTCCTTCTTCACCCTAAGTGTCAGATGCCAGACCCACCGGCTGTGTCCTGGCAATGTTCCTAAGCCTCCGTAGTGACAGAAGCTCACGGGCTGGGGTGGGGATGGCCACGCTCAGGGTCCCTGGTTAGGGGGCAGGAGGCTTTTGCTTCTTTCTTTGTTTCTTTACTTACTTTTGGCTGCGCTGGGTCTTCACTGCTGCACACAGGCTTTCTCTGGTTGGGGCAAGTGGGGACCACTCTTCGTTGAGGTGCGAGGGTTTCTCACTCTGGTGGCTTCTGTTGTTGCAGAGCAGGGTCTCCAGGGCGCATGGGCTCTATAGTTGTGGCGCACGGGCTCAGGTGCTCTGCAGCATTTGGGATCTTCCCAGACCGGGGATGGAACCCGTGTCCCCTGCATTGACATGAGGACTCTTAACCATTGGACCACCAGGGAAGCTCCCTGGCTTTTTCTTTGTTGACAGAGCAGTTTCCCTGTAGCAGGTGAGTTGATGGTGAGAAGCAGGGCCCTGACGGGAGCCGTCCACTTAACAAATGGAACTCGCTCAGCCCTGATGGATGGCTTTGCCGGCTCGTAAAACTCCAGAGGAAGTCGAATTCGGGTTCTCAAAACCTTGGAGATACTCCTTGAATTTATTACGTGATCTGATAAATTATTGAATCCCAGTCCTCATGGATCTGGAACAGGCCTGTCAGGCAGGGGTGACACTCTTGAGTCCTGAGGGTCCAGGGGACTCACCTGCTGAGAGTTACGGTTCCCTGAGAAATGCTCTTCCGGTAAATTGGGCTGGAAATCCCAAATCCCAGGGAAGCTTTCCCGAGGTCACAGGGAAGCCAAGCCTGAGCACCCCTCAGGGTGGTCTTTGGGACTCTTGGTGACTCTCAGCCTGGGGTCTCAGGTATTTGACTGGCCAGCCCTTCTTGGAGAACTTCTCCAATTTCTTTCGAAAATGAGCCTGTGGGAGGCAGCATCCTTGCCACATGGTCCCCCCACCCCTTGCATGCGAATAGGACCAGCCACTGTGATGGGGATTCATTCCCAAGATTAGGCTGTTACTCTTTCAAATGCAAGTTTATCAGAAGGAATATTCTGCAGGGTGGGTCAGGCCTAATCAGGTGAGCCCTGTAAAAGGAGAAGCATCAGAAAGATGCTGTCCTGCTGGCCTCAGAGAAGGAACCAACAGCCAGGTCTTGGCCTGCCCTTGTGGGGGCCACATGGCAAGAGTCTGTAGGCAGCCCTTGGCCGACAGCCACAGACAACTTGGAACTGGCAGGAATGAATCCTGCCACAATTTCAAGGAGCCTAGAAGTGACCTCAGCCCCAGCCACACCTGCTTTCAGTCCAGGGAGACCCTGAGCAGAGGAACCACACTGGGCTTCTGAGCCTAAGGGACTGTGCGATGATAACTGGGTGGTCATCTGTCCCGCAGAGCAGAAAATGGAAACAAAACCAAATCTTAAACTGTAAAATGTAGGCGACAGTTCAAGTCGCATCCATGGGAGAACGTGCACAGCTGGTCTCTGCGTCCTCAGACCCTTCCATCTCCCTGAGGCTGCTGGCCGTGTTGAGAAGGATGCCGAGGTGCACCGGGCTCCGTGGAAAGGGCATAGCTTGGCAGGGATGCCCTGTGGGTGGTGGCACATGGGCCCTATATCCAGGCTTGGCTGGACTGAAGGCTCACAGTTTGTGGGGTTGTATGGGAGTCTGCTGCAGAGATTTTCCCAGCAGGTGCTTCCTGCCACCCCCACCCCAGGACGGGAAGAGAACAGCAGATCCCAGGTGTCTCTGGATCTGGCTCTGTCACTGAGGTGATGGATAGTCAGTTCTGTGTCCTGCCCCAAGCTGGGAACCACCGGGGCTGCTGGCCCTGTCCAGGGTGTGAGGAGCCCCCGTTACCTTCCCATCCCCCCATTTATGATGTGGTGTAGGTCCCCCTGGTCCACCGCCCCTCCTCCCCCAAGATCTGTCATTATCCCCATCTCCTTCCGGACAATGACACCCCACCCCCGGCTCCGCACTGAGCTGACCTCACCTAGTTTTTAAGATTGTCAATCAACTAGCTGGTGCTGGGCTGGGGTCACTGTCTAATGGGACAGGATCCCTGCAGCCACTGGGCTGAGGAGGGGTCAACCCAAAGGCCCACTGCAGTGCGGGGAGTGGTTTCTGCAGTGCATTCCACCCAGGACTAGCTGCAGTCCCCCTCTGGGGCCTGCCCCTGTGTGGGGAGCCCCGGGGCTGCCACCCCCGAGGCAGCGTCTCTGAGCCCCAGGAGTGACCTTCGCCAAGGCTGCGAAGCCCGCAGCCAGCTTTGCTGAAGCACCATGCGTTCACAGTTATGAGCTATTTTATTGCCCAGTCAGTAAAAAACCTTCTGATTATGTCATTGCAGAGGCAGGCGAATGCCAAAAAATATAAATTTTCTTCCGTCCACCACTGACCCCTCCGCCTTCACGGCGGCCTCGGTTCTGGTTCCTTCCCTGGGTTTTCTTTAATTAGTGAGATGCAGGACTGTGCCTGGCTGCCCCCACGGCTCCTTTCTGGAGGCCAGGGATAGGGCAGGGCGGGACAGGGAAGGGGTTGGGGGTGTGAGGGTGGGGACTCGAGGGTGGTCTCCTCAGCTCTGCGCTGGGGAAGCTGCCTATGGGCCCATGCCTCTGAGTCTGGCCCTTTCAACCAAGGATGCCGGCACAGAGGTGGCCTCAGTCTGAAGGCTGTGCTCACAGGAGACTGGACCCCTCCCTAGGAACCAGGGCCTCCAAGGAGTAGCACAAACCCCCTTTAGACAGATGCACTGAGGTGGGGCACATCCATTCACACGTTCACTTGGAAGACACTTGCTGGGCCCACACCATGCACCCTGCTCTGCTGGTCCGGGCTCTGGACCCCGCCCCTGGGGAGGGAGTCCAGCATGGGGAATGATGGAGATTCAGACCCCAACGGCCAGCTCAGACACAGCCCAGGCCTCCATGCCAGAGAGCCTGGCTTAGAATCAGCAGCAGTGTGGGTAACAAGAGGGGAGGGGGCAGGGAGGACTTCCTGGAAGGGGTGGCACCCACCCATCTCGGGACTCAGGCCCGCTCTCCAGCCCCTGGGTGAGGCCTGGAGCCCCCCTGCAGAGCCAGCTGGGGGCACTTGGCCAGTCAGAGCAGAGGTGCCAAGCAGCACACTTCGGGAAGCTGACATCACCGCAGAATCAAGCCCCACCGGCACCTGTTGGGTAAACCCAGAATAGCGGCTCCCAAGAAGCCAAGCTGGGTTGGATGATCAGAGGACTGGGGGCGGGGCTCTGGGGGATGTGGGTCTGGGGGAGCTGCTGCAGTCACTTTCCCCTTTAGGCCCGCCGGCCAGCCCACCCCCACCCCACAACTGAGCAGTGAGAGTCCAGCAGACAAGAAGGACGGAGTCTGAAAGGCATGTGATGTGGGTGCCTTCAACCACCCCCATCACAGCCTGTCCTCTGGTTGACGACCCCCGAGCCCCAAGAGCCCTGGCTGATTCCTGGTGTGTTCCGGACTTGCTGAGGATGGGACCAGCACACAGTAGGTGCTCAACAAACCTTCACAGGCCCCATGGCAGACGTTGGGACAGCACAGTCCACAATGCCTCGGACACCATCTCCCGACCCAGCTCCCCTGCAGGGGCTTTTCTCTCCGCACTTTCTTCCCCAGACCCCCTCCCTGGGGCCCAGCCCCCACAACTTCCCTTGGCCCCCTCTCAGGATTGAGACAAAGATGAGGAAGAGCCTTCTCAAGGCTGGAGGCCCATTGAGGAGGCTGGTCCTCCCTCGGAGTGACAGCCTGGTGAGCCTGGGGGCCTGGTGTTGCTGTGAGGGAGTTGGGGTTCACCCTGTGCCCCAGCCGAAGACCCCACCACCCCTGGCGTCACCCTTTCTCCAATAAGTTCTCATGGTGACCTCACGCCTTCCATAGGTGTAATTAAATATGACAACCTCGCTGCTTCTCCCAGCCCCCGAGTCAGGTCAGGCTTTTTAATTAGCCCCACCAATAAATGTGTCAGAGGTTCCCTTAAAAATATGTCTCTCTCCCAGGGCCACGCTGAGTGACAGCGTAAATGGGGCTTAGACACCAGGCACGGTTGTTTCAAGCTCCTCATGCGGTGGCGTCGCCTGAGAACAGGGGAGCCCCCCCCCCACCTGCCCAGGGATCTGAACGCTCAGCCCTGCCAGGCCCCTGACCATGTGGGCCATCCCCTGAGGCCCCAACTTCACCAGGGATGGTAGGGAAAGAGGCGGCTGTGGTTGGTGGGCTGGAGGCACCCGCAGCAGCTCAAGCCCAGCCCTTTTGGGCTGTGCCGGGCGGCAGGTTTTGTCTTTGGCCTCCACCCATGTCTTAGGGGGTATCCTGGTATTCTGGGAGGGGTTTCTTTCCAAAGACGGTGGCCCCAGGGGCCATGGGGAGGGCGTCCACCCCCTTGGTGCTGGTAACCAGCTTTGTGCACACCACTCCAGCCCCCATTGTCGGGGGCCACCAGCTCCAGAGCACCTCGGGGGTCAGAGAGAAGACGAGATGGAGAAGTTCACGTTTGGAATGTGACCATGGGTCTTGGCTCCCAGCCCCGCTGCCCAGGGAAATGGGGGTGGGGTAGGCAAAGAGGATGCTTACCTTGGGGACGAGGTAATTTCAAGAACCTTTACCTCCAAGAAGGGTCCAGAGCCTCCCCTGTTCTTCCTACTGCCTCACCTGGGTCCAAGTCCCAGTCCAGTGGGTGCCCCCCACCCTCTCCAGGTGGCACTGTCCCCAGGAGGTGGCTGCTCGAAGCCCAGGTGCCCACATGCAGGGTCACAAGTGGCTCAGCTAGTGTGAGTGTGACCCTGGGATGGAAAGGATGTGTGTGGAGGTTGTGGCCTGCCCTGGGCAGGCCTCAACGAGGCACGACGCTTTCCACCTGCCCTCGGCTCCTTGTGAGCATCTCCCAGACAAGGAGGAGAAAGAGGCAGAGGAGGCTATGTGCCCTGAGCCGGGCTGCAGGACCAGCGGGTGGCAGGACAGCCCTCTCCCCTCCCCATACAGCCCTGGGGAAGGGCCAGGCCCGAGAGCCACCAGGGCATGCAGACCATGCCCCCCCTTGCGTGGAGGAAGGCGGAGGCTCTCGTGACGGGTACAGCCAGCATTCGCTGAGCGCCTGCTGAATGCCTGCACTTTGCATTCCCCACTCAGCTTCTCTACAAGCCCACCACCCGGTTCTTGCTTTAGGTCGAGAGGGGGACCTGGGGGCTAAGGCCCAGTGGGCAGGGCCACATGCCGACTCCCAACAAGAACTGAGGGGCCCCAGGCTCACCACCCCTGCCACCCCCTCTTGGACCCCTGGATGGGTGGGCCCTCCCTCGGCTGGTGTCCTGACCAGAGAGCTGGGTATTGACCGAGTGCAGACTGGGCATTGATTGGCTGAAAGGTGAAACCTGAAATAGTCCCCGCTGCCAGTAAACAGGATTTTTAATTGTTTAGGCAGCTAATCTCTGGTTGTCTCCCAGGAAGCTGGGGGGCAGGGGGCGGGCACGGAGGCTTTGATTGTCCACAACCACAGGGCAGGCCTGGT
Organism: Bison bison bison; assembly: GCF_000754665.1. Taxonomy (NCBI): domain Eukaryota; kingdom Metazoa; phylum Chordata; class Mammalia; order Artiodactyla; family Bovidae; genus Bison; species Bison bison. The sequence continues at coordinate 16,376,707 of NW_011494635.1, forward strand.
GGGGACCCATACCACCCACCCTGTGCAGGGCCCAGCAGGAGGTCTGTCCTCCTGGGAGCCCAGGGCCCCTGGGCTGCTGGTCTGTGCAGCAGCCTGAGACAAGGCTGCAGGAAATGGCACCACCTCTGAGACCTAGGGTCGGTCCTGGCGCAGCTGCCTTCTGTTGAGATCGGGCGCGTTCGGGGTGATATGGCCATAGACCACACCTGCCTTCTGGACCAGAGTCCCCAGGCAAGTCCCATCCATGCCTTCACTTCCTCTTTGCTAAAATAAAACACTGACCACAGATGATGCTTGCCCGCCTGAGCCAACGTGGGCACCGCCCAGAGGAGCGTCTGGCTTGGGAGGGGGAGGTTGTTCAGTTAAGGGCAATCATCACTGTGAAAGTAAACCTCTAACAAAACTGGTGAAAGTCACTAAGGATGTTCTGAATGCTTGACTACATGTGCTGAGAGGCCTGGGCAGGTGCTCTTGAAGAAGCAGGTGCTCTTGTGATGCAGGGGGTCATTGAAATACAGGCCCTGCACCTCGGAGGGCATCAGAGTCCTCATAGATCAGCGTGTGCACCTTCTGCCATCCCTGACGATTCCAAAAGTGATGCTCCCGGGGTGTGGTGGGCTGGGCTCGAGGATCCAGCCCCGGGGGCTACAGAGACCCCGTGAACAACAATACAACGTGAAGACAGCAGAGGCCGGGAGAGCAAAGATGGGGGTCATATGGGTTGCAGGCCAGGATGGGAACTTTGATTTTATTCTAAGGGCAGGGGACCCCCAGGGAGTATTGAGAGGGGAGAATGGTGGGTCCAGGACAGGAGGCTAGGGTGGGGGCTGTGATGAACCAGGAAGAAGGTGGGCACAGCAGGGAAGCCTTCACAATGACTTATTTCTGGGCCTGGGGCCCTTTGCACTCTGACCCCGGGGCAGTGACCTCCCCCTCCTGCACTCATCCCCACTCACCAAGGCCACCAAGGCCTGGAGCCAGGGCTTCAAACACCCACACACCCCACAGAGGTGCCAGGTCTGAACAAGGGCGCCTCCCCCAAACCCTGTGACCAGTGCCCCCTGGACCCCAGACCCCAGCACTGAGCTTGCTAAACGGCAGCTCTGCCTACACAGCTCCAAGTCATTAGGGCCTGGCTGACATTTCTCCCAGAAATAATTAAGTTTGACATCACAAAGGGCATTTCCCGCAGCCAAGGTCATTTCAGGGCTGGCTACGGCCTCTCTGTCCGCAGTCCCTCCCCAGCCTGCAGCTCTGACGAACGGAGTTTCAGAGACCTGGCTGCACAATCGAAGAGTCAGGAAAGCTAAGGCCGCTTCTCTTGCAGGAATAACTGCTGCAAACGTCAGCTGCAAACCACCGGGCTGGGGTGGGGGTGGGGGGCCGGCAGTGCCGCCTCAGACTCAATCCCCAAGGAACCTTAGGGCTGTGGGCGGCTCAGGGTCCCCGCACTCACTGTCAGCTTCCGACTCTTTGGACACAAAATTCTCTGGCTCCCCATCACCTGAGCTGGGGCTGTGGGGAGCCGGCTGGGAGGCAGGTGATGGGGGCCACCTGCCCCCACCTGCAAACCAGTGATAGCAGCTGGAGCCCGGCGTCCGAGGTGAGTGAGACGTATGCAGGCTGTGTGTGCTGCCCAGCACATGTGTGTGTGACTGTACAGGGGCCCCTGTAACAAGGCCCCACGGACCAGTCCTGTTCCCAAGGCTGGCTCTTCCCCAGGGAGGCCCTACCCCTGGCCCCTCTCCAGCTCTGCTGACTGTGGGCATCTTTGGCATTCCTGGGCCTGTAGAAGCATCTTCCTGGCCTCGGCCTTCATCTGCACATGGTGCCTCCCTGTGAGCGTGTCTGTCCCAAAGACCCCTTTTCATAAGGTCACTTGGATTAGGGCCACACTTCTCCAGTGACCGCGTCTGAGCTAATTACACCTGTAACAACCCTATTCCCAAATAAGGGCACCTTCTGAGGTCCTGAGAGTGAGGACTCCAACAGACAGGTTTTCAGGGGATGCAGTTCATCCCACAGCACTAGAGGCTTTAGGAAAGGAAAACCCTCTGCACACAGAAACTTGCATGTAGGGGTTGACAGCAACTGTATTCATAGTTGCCAAACTTGAATGCAGCCAGGATGTCCTTCAGCAGGTGACAGATAAATAAACTGTGGTGTACCCAGACAGTGGTATATTATTCAGCACTAATTAAAACACGCCAACAAGCAATGAAAAGACATGGAAGAACCTTAAGTGCATTTAACTATGTAAAAGGAGCCAATCAGAAAAAGCTACAGACTTTGTTCTTCCAACTCTCTGACACTCTGGAAAAGGCAGAACTATGGAGACAGTAAAAAGATTAGGGGTTGGCAGAGGGTAGGGGAAGGGAGGGATGAACAGGTGGAGCGCAGAGGATTTTCAGGGCAGTGAAAATACTCTGTGTGATGCTATAATGGTGGATACACGTCATCATGAAAGTGAAGTGACAGTGTTAGTATCTCAGTCGTGTCTGACTCTTTGCAACCCCATGAACTGTAGCCCACCAGGCTCCTCTGTCCATGGGATTTCCCAGGCAAGAATACTGGAGTGGGTAGCCATTCCCTTCTCCAGGGAATCTTCCTGACCCAGGGATCAAATCCAAATCTCTTGCATCTCCTGCACTGCAGGCAGATTCTTTACTGTCTGAGCCGCCACGGAAGCCCACATGTTATTGGACATTTGTCCAAGCCCACAGAATGTACAACA
>NW_011494635.1:16379540-16388190 GCF_000754665.1 Bison bison bison
TGTAAACCATGGACTCTGGGTGATGATGCTGTGTCAGTGCAGGTTCACCAGTTCTAACAAATGCCCCATCTGGTGGGGGGTGTGGGTGATGGGGGAGACGGTGCATCTGCACGTGGAGGGGGCGGGAACGTAAGGGAGTCTCTGTGCTTCCTGCATGATTCTTCCGTAGAACTAAAACTGCTGTTTAAGATAGAGTCTATTACTTAAAAAAAAAAAAACTACCAGAGGGACCCTGAAAAAAGGGTCAGGTTTCTGTGAGGGTCGTAACCGTGTGCCCTGTACCTTTAATCCATAACCAGGATGACAGTGCCGGTCTTTACTCTGCCCCCTCCCTGCCCCGGAGCCACCTTGGCTGACCTGGAAGGGCCGGCAGTGAGCTGACCCTGAGCTCAGAGCCCCCAGGAAGCAGGATGGGAATACCAGACACAGGAATGGTCAGCGGTTGCCCCAGGGAGAAGAAGTCAGGCCCAAGCCTCAGCTGGAAAGCTCTGGAAGGGTGGGGAGGAGGGTGAGGGCACGCTTGGCTGCTGAGGGCGGATGGTTTGTGAGAATCAGGCCTGCAACAGCCACCCTTACAGCGCCCCTCGCCTGCACCTTCTCCCCAGCATGCTGGGCAGGGGGCGGGGGAGAAGTGGCGCTGAGCACACAGACTCGGCCTCCGTCCCAGGACAGCCCACCCACCCTGCCGTCTCCAGCATCTCCCTCCCTGTCTGCTTCCCCTCGGTGGCGCTTCCTAATCCAGCCCCGCAGTGACCTTTGGCCCAGCGAAGTGATCTGATTAGAAGGCATTCCGAGGGGGCATGGCTGTCACTCTGTCCTCTGGGAGGGTCAACACAGAGCCCTGTCGAGGTTTGACGGAAGCCAGGCTGAGGCTTGGAGAAGCACAGTGAGGTGTGGTGAGCGCAGCACTCAGGCGGGGCCGGTCCACCCGCACGTCCCAGGTCACTGCGTCCCTGTGTGGGAGGCAGAACCACAGCCCCTGAAGACACGGCGTCCTGACCCTCAGGACAGCAGGGACTCTGCACGTGTAGTGCTGCTAAGGACCACGATGGGGAGACTCTCCTGGGTCCCCCAGTGCATTTGAACACTGGACCACAGACGTTTAACACAGCTGTAGGAGGATACGTGATGTGGAGCCAGGAGGGACTGAAGGTGCCAGCCGCTGGCTGTGAGGATGGATGGAGGGGCTCTGGGCACCGGAAATGACCTCCTGGGTGGCCTTCAGAAAGACCACCCCAAGGACCACTTGATTTTAGCCCAGGAGATTCATCTTGGACTTCTGACCCTGAAGACTGTGAGATGACACATGTGTGCTTCAAGTCACTGGATGTACAAGGTGTGTTCTGGCAGCAGCAGGGCTCTGGTGTACCCTGTAAAATGCCTTTTGATTCTGGGGCCAACAAGTGCGTCCTTCCTGACCAGTTGCCACTCTGCTTTCATCAGATTGTGCCTCACTAAGCCTCCATCTCTGAGGCCCCTTCTTTATAGGCATGCCCACCAGCCCCGACCCCAGCAGAGGTGACGCACTCGGCCTGGTTTCGTGTCCTTGCATGGCACCTGAGTGGGAACCCTCCACCAAGACATCAAGCAAAGGGCATCCTCTTGCTGAAGATTTCCATCTCATGTCCCAGCGCAATTTGGGCTGGAAGTTGCCAGACAGAAACTTCATTTTTGTTCAACATTTCTCGCCCAGTTCAGTGTGTAATTGGCTTCCCCTTGGCGATTTAGCAGAGCGCACTGCAGCTTATAAAAAAAAATAAATAAATCTAAATAAAACCCAGAGAAATGGACTGCAAACCATTCAGCACTTCTGCTTCTTAAAGGAAAACTGTCTCCAACTAAGGGAACTCTGACGTTGGTGATGACTCTTCAGATACGACACCAACCGAAAGTGAGGTCCGTGAAAGAAAAGATTGATGAATTGGGCCTCACTGAAATTTTAAATTCTGCTCTGTGATAGACACAGACGAGAACGAAAAGATGTGCCACAGTCAGGAGAAAATACTTTCAAAACACACACCTGATAAAGGATCAACACACATCTGCTTTCCAATAGAGGCTTCCCTGGTGGTTCAGATGGTAAAGAATCTGCCTGCAATGCAGGATACCTGGGTTCGATCCCTGGGTCGGGAAGATGCCCTGGAGAAGGGCATGGCAATCCACTCCAGTATTCTTGCCTGGAGAATCCCATGGACAGAGGAGCCTGGCAGGCTACAGTTCATGGGGTCACTTGCAAAGAGTTGGACATGACTGAAGTGACTAATGCTTTTTCACTTCTTCACACTCAATAAGAAAGCAAAAACCAGATTTGGAAGTGGGCTGATGATCTTGAGACCCTTCACCCAAGTAGATATGCACACGGAAACAAACATATGAAGAGATGCTCCCGTAGTTTATCATCAGAGAAATGCAAAATCTGACCAATGAAACATCACTGCCTACTCTTAGAACCGCGAAAATCCAGAACACTCACACACCAGGTGCTGGCGTGGAGGTAGAGCGACAGGAGCTCTAATTCGGGGCTGGTGAGGATGCAAAATGGGGCAGCCACTTTGAAAGACAGTTGATGATTTCTTATAAGACTTGTCATACTCTAACTATGCACTCCACTGTGCTCCTTGGTATTTACCCAAAGGAGTCGAAAACCTTTGTCCACACAAAATCCTGAACATGGATGTTTATAGCAGCTGTATTCACAGTTGCCAAAACTCAGAAGCAACCCACGATGTCCTTCAGTGGTTGATGGATAAAAACCTGTGGTGCATCCAGACAGTGGAATCTTACTCAGTCCTGAAAAGAACTGCACCGTCAAGCCATGAAAAGACACGGAAGAACCTTAAGTAAATCAAACTAAGGGGAAAAAGCCAATCTGAAAAAGCTACAGACTTTGTGATTACAGCCCTGTGACACTCTGGAAATGGCAGAACTATGGAGCCAGTAAAAAAGATAAGGGGCTGGGGGGAGGGAGGAATGAACAGGTGGAGCACAGAGGGTTTTTAGGGTAGCGAAAGCTACTCTGTGTGATTGATAATGGCGGCTACATGTCATCACACATTTGTCCAAACCCACAGAATATATAACACAAAGAGTGAGCCCTGATGTAAACTACAGACTTTAATAATAATCTGTCCACATTGGCTCATCAATAATAACAAACATATCACACCAGTATAAGATTTTAATAATAGGGGAGGGATATCCTGGAAATTTCTATACCTTGCATTCAACTTTTCTGTAAACTTAAAACTGCTCCCCCCAAATTAAATCTATTAATTTTACATAAAAGCAAAAAAACTACCATAGCCATTCATGCTATCTTCTGCATTGAAAATATTGTACACAGTTGAGATCATCATGGGTGCATGGTGTGGAATCCAGAAAGCCACGGTTTTGATGACAAACTTAAATGTGATGAAGAAACTAGTAACGGGCTTGCAGCCGGCACCCCTCCCAACCCTCCCAGGAAGCCCGGTGTCCCGCCTGGGCTTGGCTGGCGGCTCTGACTCCTGCCGGGCACTTAGCTGACCTGGAAGGGACACCGTCCTACAGGGCTGCTGTGTGCTGGGACCCCCAGACGTTCTTGAACCGGGGTGAGGCCCACTTTGCTGCGTCTGGCTGTGCAGACGCCTCTAGGGAAGGGAACCTGGGGGCCAGGAGACCCAGTGGAATTCCAGGGGTCTCCAAAGAGCCCCTATAATGTGGGGGGCAGCGTCTCCAAAGAGGCCAAGCTTGGAGTACCCCCTCCTGTTCCTCAGGAAGCCCCCTCCCCCTCAAGCTTCAGGGGAAATGATTCCTCTCCCAGGAAGGCGCTGACACCTCAGATTCGGCTGCCTCCCTCACTCGTGGGTCATCAGCACAGCCCGGCTCTCAAGTGTCCCGGGGCCTTGTCATGTGACATCATCCATGTGGTCATGTGGCTGTGGTCCCAGGAGGACAGAGAGGGACCACGGGTGTCCCACTACTGTCTCTTAGCACCTAGGAGGCCGGCATATAGCAGGCGCTTGTGAAACACATGGAGAGTGAACAGATGGATGGAAGAGATCCAGGCTTGTGGTCCAGGAGGCCCTGAGGGCAGGGGCTGCTCCAGACCAGAAGTGGCCGATGCGCTGGGCCCACAGGGCCTGGCCAGCTGCCATGGAGGGGAGGGCCTAGGTGTGCCCGCTGGGTGGCTGGGTGATTCTCGGGTACTTGCAGGCACAGGGCAGCCACAGCCTGAGGGGATTAGGGAGCCTCCCAGTGCCAGGATCGGCCATCACGGCTATCTTAGGACTTTGATTCCCAGAGCATTTGAGCTGCCATGACAGGTGGGCCCACAGGCAGCGCCTCCTTCCTGCTCAGCCTGGAGATGTGGCCAGAGTGGCTCATGTCCCATGGGGTGGCCTGTCCTGGAGCAGGCGTTCGACACACCCAGGAGGCTCTGCAAATGGCTGGGTGGCCTCAAGTGAGCCCTCAGAATCTCATTCCAAGTGGGGGTGCGTGCCCACTCCTGGGGGGACCCAGTGCACAAGGCCTGCTCTGCCCTTCATTCTGTTTCCCCACCTCCCTGGGGGTGGACTTGAGAATCCCTGGGCACAGTCCCAACCCTCACTTGAGTCTTGGGCTCTACAGAGGCCTCAGAGTCTTCAGTCAGAACCAAGTGTCCCTGGACGGACCTGGTGACCACGGGGTCAGCCTGCCTCTCCGGGTCCTCTGACCGCAGCCCCGGGGTCTCGCGCCCACAGGCTTTCATTTTCTTCACAAATATTTTTGGAATGCTTGACCTTCGCCAGGACCACCAGGCATCACCCAGCATGCAAGGGCCATGCTCTCTTATGAGGAATGCTCACGGGGGTCACTGAGGGCCCAGCTGTGGGTGGCCCCTCCTTGCCCTTGTCTGTGCCTCAGTCTAGGGGGCAGAGGCTCACACAATTACCCCTCAGAGCAGGAAAACCGGGGACAAAATGTTGGCAGGGGTCAAGGCTCTCTCTCCCACTTCATCTATGTTTCAATCAGTCACTCAACAAACGTGTTTGAATGCTTGCTCTGTCCCCAGACCTGTGCGGGGTGGGCCATTCCAGTCCACAAGCAAGTCCAGTCTGACGGGCTCCCACACCAGAGGCCCGTAGTACAGCATGGGGCAAATTCGGGATTATTGATTAACTCATTTGGAGCATTTCTTTCCCTGTGCCACAATGAAATAAATATTTACAGATTTACTCCTAACTTCGGGGACTAGAGGAGTTCTCAATTTATGGCTATAATTATATCATTGGCTCAATTAATGCCCACTAAAAATTTTATGCCATATGTGACATTAACGTAGCACCTCTGAAATAAGTGGCCAGCCCATGGCGTAAGAAATTCTGGCATTTATGGGGTTTGCTGTTTAGTAGATTGAGAAGGAAATGGCAGCCCATCCCAGTATTCTTGCCTGGAGAATCCTCGGGACAGGGCAGCCTAGTGGGCTGCCGTCTATGGGGTCGCACAGAGTCAGACACGACTGAAGTGACTTAGCAGCAGCAGCAGCAGATTGCCCTAAACTGCCTTTTATTCTCATCTGACTCTGTCTGGGGAGGCTATACCACAGGATCTGAGACCCTGAGCCCTGGGACCCAAGTGGATCCCCTCAGGTACACTAGGCCAGCATCCTCACCCACAGCCCCCAGGCCAGCCCCCAGCATCACCCCGAGTCTATGCTGCCCCAGGTCCCCTCCAGGGCTGCCCTTCAGGCTTGTGCAAGGGGATGTTTTCTGAGCCCTGCAGGTTTTTGTTCATCCCCATCAGTTCCCTCTTCCTCTCCCGTCTGAATGGAGTTGAAATGAACAGCTTGACTAGGAGGAGAGATGGCCTCATGCACATGGATGCTTCTAGAAGACCAGTCCACCTGGTGGATGTGGCCACAGGGCCAGGAGGGAGTCCCTCTAAACAAATGTCTCCCCCAAGGACACAGTTCCAGGACATAGGGTGGCTCAGGGTCTGTTCAAAAAAATGATGTCACAAAATGCACGTGTTCTCAGAACCAATGAGAATGCATCTGCCTTCCCAGCAACATTAGTCACATCAGACCCTTTGGGTTTCTGATGAAAGCTCTGGTTCTGTCCTTAAAATCACCCACAGTCTCAGAAGCCTTGAGGGGATCATGGCCCCTCACCAAGCCCAGCTCCAGCCTGCATGCCCTCCACAGCTTCACCAGGCCAGTGACAGGGTAGCCCCTCACCCCAAGAGCCAGTCCTGGCTCCGCACTCCAGGAAGCGGGTCCTCTCAGGCCTCCATCACTCCCCAGGCGCCGGGGGACCAGCCCCCGAGCCCTCCGCCCCAGCCCTGGTCCCAGCACCAGGCACGATGTCAGAGTTATATTAAGGACTGACAGCGGCATGGGGAGGGGTGTGCGTAACCAGATAAGACCATCAGAACAGTTGTCAGAGGAGCCGGATTTATCCTGTCCCGGTCAGCTGATGGGCTCCAGTTACAGCCTGGCGGCCCGGCGGGTGCGTGAGCCTGCTGTCCACGCCGGGTACTGCATGGATTGATCGGGAGAGCGGTTTTCTTGAAGAAATGCACTCACCACACTCAGGTTAAAAATAGCCAGGAACAGAGCACTGAGGTGCTGGGCGGAAATGGCTCTGGGCGGCTCTGCTCGGGTGCGGGCAGAACTGAGGAGAGAGCTCCCACCACGACAGGATGGACCTGGCCCGGCCACTCCCAGCCCTGGGGCGGGGGCTGGGGCTGCACACACCTGCTGACCAGCGCTCTGCAGCCACATCACCACTGGCAGTGCACAAAAGGCTTAAATGGCCTCACCCCTTGGAAGAAGGCGGTCCCAGACCGGGGATGGTAAGTGGTGGCTGGCCAGGCCATCTCCCAGGCATCGCAGACCGGCCAGCCCTCTGCTGCAGGAGCCACCACCCCACACCCTGTGTCTCTGCTCTCCTCCTCAAGTTCACAGACAGCGAGAACCCAGGTGTCCAGGCTCTCCAACCGACCAAATGAGGGTGTCCTCTGGCTACTTTCCGGCTGTGCCCCAGGGCTGGCCAGCCTGCCCATGGGCCATGGGAAGTCTGTGCTGTGCACACTGCCCCTGGCGAGGAGCAAGGAACAGGGCGCCTAGTCACAGCTATTTAAAGGCCAGGAATGGACAGGTGCAGGGCGGCAGTTGTGTTGGGTGTGGGGGAGGGGCTGGTATGCAAGGCTCCCCCTTCCTGGGGCAGGAGGGACCCTGGAGGCTTCCGGGCACCTCTGCACACTCCCCACTGGAGCCTGGATGGTCTCACTACATGTTGCAGCTAGAAGGGAGAAACCACAGTGCCCGCCCGTGAGGACGCCCCAGGCGGGGTCTGGACGAGGCTGGAGGGGCAGCAGCCAGGACAGCCTGTCCCTTCCCAGGTCGGCACCCACACAGGAAGCTGAGTCAGGCCTGCAGCTGGCCCAGGCTTGCCTGGAGACCCAGAAGCAGTTTTCAGGCCTCCAAAAGCCCGAAAACCCTGGCTCCTGATGCTGGGAATGCACGAAGCAGGAACCAAGTTTCCTATGTCATTTCCAAGTGGACTTTAGCCTTCCCACTAAAGCATTCTCCTCCTCCTAATGGTTAGAGGTCCACTCAGACCCTCCTGGGTGAGGTCATGTCCCCACCACACTCAAAGACTCCAGGCAAGTTTCTTTATCTGAGCCTCAGTTTCCTCATCTTTAAAATAGAAGGATGGGAATTCCTTGGCAGTCCGGTGGGTTAGGACTCCAGACACTTCCATTGCAGCAGCCACGGGTTCAATTCCTGGTCCGGGAACTAGGATCCCACATGCTACATGGTATGGCCTAACAATAATAATAATAAAATGGGAGGATGGTGGCATTCCTACCTGCCTCAGGGAGGCACGGTGCACCCAGTTGATGGGCCAGGGCCAGGGCCAGAGCCTAACAGGCATGCTGTAAACAGTGGCTGCTACAAAGCCTCTGGGAAGATAGAGCAGGTTGGCCTAAGTCTCACTAATGTGTAAATGACTGCTACAATCCTCCACTCTGGAAAGGGCTCCTGGGGTAGCTGGTGAGGGAGAACAGAGAGACTAAGGGGAGGCACTCTGCCCCAGGCACTGTAGGTCTATCCTGACTCTGGCCTAGTTGGGCTGGGGCCACGGAAGAGGTGGAGGGTCCCACCCCAGGACCCCCGTCCAGGTGCTCAGTGTCGATCTTAGCAGTGGTGACTCAGCACAGCAGGGCTCCACCAGGGTTGGCTAATGGGGCTTCTGCCCTACAGCAGGCAGGTGGGGGTTGGCACTTGGAAAACACCCCTGGCCCATGGGCTCCTCCAGGGGATGGAGAGAGGCAGAGCGAGCCGGCCAGCTGGGCAGTGTCTCTGCCCAGCTCTGCCCTGGACAGTGGAGGCACAAGGGTCTGCAGTCGGCGCCTTCTGCGAAGAGGAAGTTGCCTTGTCCCCCTAGCCCGTCAGCTCTACTTCTGGGCTGATTGGACGCAGAGCCCAGGCTGGGATCCGGAAGCTGTGGGGCCAGCAGGGCCCCGGGTGTGAAAGGTAGGGATGGGGCTTGGCATCCACATGGTTCATTTCACCTGAAGGCTGGCCCCGCAGAGATGTGGCCGCCCTCCCTGTCCTGTACCCTGGAACCACAGCCACTAAGTCATACCCACACTCCTCACTATGCATAGCCTGCCTCGGGAGCGC
>NW_011494635.1:16388290-16395641 GCF_000754665.1 Bison bison bison
GCTGAGACGGCAGGGCAGGGATCCTGGGAGCACCCCCACCCACTCAATGCCCTGTCCCTGCCAGTGTGGGGTGGCCTGGAGAGCCCTGAGAACCCGTTTGTTCCATCATCTTAAGAGGCGGCCACAGAAGGTCCTCCCACCCTCCAGGAGCCCCTGCAGCCCCTGCCCCTGCCCCTGCCCCTGCCGTTCTGCTGCCCTCCGAGGTCACATGGGAAGACAGGTGGTGGGACTGGACTTGTGACCAAGGGGGGCAGGATGGGGACGAGGGGACGAGCATCATGATCCCCCATCACCTTTCAGAGGAGGTGGCTCATTCACCCAGGAACAGGGATTCCTGAGGGAGGTGAGGGCTCAGCTGATCCAAAACCAGGGGGACATTATGGGGGGATCTGGGCTGGGGAGGAGCTGGAGACGGCCAGAGCAGCCATGATGCAGAGACAGCAGACGCACGCACAGTGTCCCTGTCACCCAAGAGCCGTCAGCGGATGCCTACATCCCTGGAGGCTTGGTATAAACAGGCTGCAACCCATGGTGCTCTGGGAAACTGAGGAAGAGTCTATGTCCACTCTGAGGGGGGCGGTTAGCACAGGTGGGGAGGGGACTTGGGCTGTGAGCTAAAGTGGGGATTCTGACCAGAGAATCAGGGGGTTGGTGGGAACACCCCCCCCAGAGCCCTGCTCCACTTTCAGCCCCACCCTTGCCCAGGCCCTCGGATCAGCACACACGTGGCAAGTTAGAGACGAGCCTATAGGGCCCTTCCAGGAAAAGAGAATGAAAACGCCAGCAGGCACAGGACTCCTGGTGGACACGGTGTCAGAAGGGGAACATGAGGAACCTCCCAAAAGGAGAGGAAACCTCAGAGTCTAAACCCAATCCCAACCTCTCCCAGCTGTCCTGGGACTGGAGGCTCCCAGGGGAGCACCCCTCCTGGTTAGCGGGCCCACGGGATCTCCCCTGGGACAGGGACCCGGGGCCAGTGGGCTGCAAGACCACAGAGACAGACTTGAGTCTGACCCCGCTGCCCCAGGCTAAACTCCTGCCCTGATCAGAGAAGCAGCAGCAGCTTTGTTGCCAGGTGGGTGGTCAGATGATGTGGGTAGTCATGGGGTCCAGGTAGTTAGGGGTGCAGGCAGTCAGGAGTGCAAGTAGTTATGGGGTGCAGACATTTGAAGGGTGTGGGCAGTTGGCAGATTCAGGCTGGAAGACCAGCATCTGGGGCCAAGGCAGGGGTGGTCAGTCTGCTCGAGTCCAGGCACTTCCCAGGCCACTTTGGGGCCTGGACCCCCTGGAGGTGAGACTGGGGGGCCCTCTGAGACCCTCGGAACCAGCTGTTGTTGGTCAGTGTTCTCTGATGACAGACTGCCCCCAGAGTGTCTCACATGAAACGGGCCAACTGGAAGGAACTGTCAGAGCGGCTCAGGGACCAGAAGTCTCCCTGCCAAGCGGCCCCACAGGCCAGGTCAGGTGGAAGGACAGGCCAGCCACTGGGCCCGTTGTCCTGTGTCTGCCTTGGGAAGAGTCCAGGTCTCATCTCCAGGCCACTCCAGGGCACGTGGAGGCACAGAGACCCCTGCACAGATGGTCCATGTAAAGCCCATTTCTGCAGGGCCAGGCGTCCAGCCCCCACTCTGAGCAAATTGAATACTCGGTGGCCGAAGGAAGAGATTCACTCAGGGAGGTGACCCTCGCTGGCCACACCTCTGCCCTCCAGGGCTTTGCTGATGACAGGAGCTGCGGCCAGTCTGTGTGGAGCCGCAGACTCAGACGTGGGCTTGGCCCTGGAATCGCTGTGTCAGAAGTTCTTTTCCAGCCTGGCAGGGCCTTGTCCAGAGCTGCTGCGCCCCTCGGTGGGATGACCCCTTGAGGTGCCACGGGGACATGGGCTGGCCCAGCACTCTGAGCACCCTACACCCTCCTTGGAGAGGTTTGGGGGTGCTCAGACCCCTCATCAGAGACTCAGGGAGAGGAGCCCCTGCCAAGAATAGCCTCTATGCCTTTACTGATGGTTCTTATGGGCAGCCCAGCATGGCCCCTGGGGTCCCTCTGTGAAGGCCTGGAGACAGAGGACGAGTCACCACTCTGGGGCTCAGCAGGATGAGGCCTGTCTGATGGGTGATGGGGGAGACTGTGCCCCCTCCAGTGCCCAACAGAGGAGATGTAGCCCCACTCTGGGGTCCAGGTGAGGACTCAGGACACTTAGACTAAGTGTCCGAAATACCATCCCCAGACCTGGTCTGTCTCGGGGAGGGTGGGACCGGCAGAGGGAATTTTGGGATGTGTCCAGCAACAGTCAGAAAGGCCTTGAGGACACAGAGCGCACCCCTTCTCTGCAACCTCTTCCCACCTCACTGCTGCATGAGCCGGACCAGACTGCTCGGGGGTCCTACAGGTCCTACTGCTCTAGGGCTGACCCAAGGAAGAGCCCACCCTTACCCCATGCCCATAGGACACCCAAAGGCAAGTGGGTGGGCAGATGGGCAGCTCCTGGGCCTCCAGAGGTCAGCAGTGAGACGCACGCTGGCAGAGAGCAGGGCAGGTATCCCTTCCCCTTCACGTGATGCATTATGCCGGTCCCTCAGGACAGGGAAGGGCCCCTTGGCCTATGTGACCCAAACCTGATGGGAGACCAGAAGCCTCTTTTCCAGATGCCCTGGGAGACAGTGGCTTCTGCTCTCATGCCCTCCTTGATGCTTCCAGGATGTGCCCACCCAGAAAGGAGGGAGGTGACCACAGGCCCCTTCCCCACAGCTCCCCCGCTCCCCGCCCCCCAGAGAGGATGCTCAGCCCATTAAGCTGCCTGGCGGCTCCCGTATCTGCATCTCCTGCCTGACACCTTTGTTATCAGAGGAGCCGGGCCAGAGGTCCAGGCAGCATGCTGTTGGATCACGCTGCCCCGCAGCGCCCTGAGGTCACAGCCCCATCTGAAGCTTGGGAGGTCTCTGATGCGGCGACACTGAGGAAAGGACCAGGTGGTCTGGGGACCGAGCGTTCCAGATAGCGGGAAGAGCAGATGCCAGGGCTCTGGGGCAGGGTCAAGCTTGGCAGTGGTCCTATAGAGCCTGTGCGTGGCAGCCCAGGATACGGTGCTCCCCCGTCTGGTGATGGGGTCACCCACCCAGGCTAGGTGGACCCCAGAGTTGTCGGGAGTTGGGGAGGAGGCTGGGGCGCCACGTCCGCCTCAGATGGGCACCCTATAGGATTTGAACAGCACAGGAGATGTGTCTGCCAATCACCCTCTCAGCTTCGTCGGTCTGAGTATTTTTAGCTTAAAAATAGCCCCATCAGAAGGTAGTTTAAGACACGTATCAGTGACAGGGCCTTGTCATCTCACTTTCCCGGGGTCTGTCCTGGGACCCACCAGCGGCTCCACTACATCCTGTTTTAGTATGCTGGGGGAGGGGCAGCCCTGAGACTGAGCGGGTGGTAGAAGGGTTGTGTGGGATCAGAGGTTCTAGAGCCCTGGGCAGCCCGCAGCCACTGGGGGCCACCCTCAGGCTCTGCCTCTGGGTTCTCAGCCAGGGTTGGGGCCAGGGTCACTGGCTGGGCCCCTCTGAAAGCCCACCCAGGTCGCTGCTCACAGACCCCAAAGAGGGCTGGGGCCACACAGAGTCAGAGAGAAGATGCTGGTCCTCGGCCAGCAGGCAGCACATGGGCACCGTGTCCACTGTTCAAGGCTGGTTTCCACCCAAGTCAGGGGAGGGGGATCCCAAGATGCCACATGACATGCTGGCTACTTGGAGAACCAGGGCTCCTGGGTTTGCATGGGAGTCACAGCTCCCAACCCACAGCAGTGCACACGAACGCTGACTCACACACACACAGGGTAAGACATTCTTACACACACATGAACACACAGATCCACACGCAGACCTACGATCACACTCACACAGACACTGCACACTCAGGCTCGTCTGCACACTTGCACCCCCATCAGAGACAAGACCTTGGGTACCGCCTAGTGGTGATGTCCTGTGACACACACGACCAGGAGGAGAAAAGTCCCACTGTCTGGGGTGTTTTCTCAAGCAGACCACGGGGCACAGCCCGCCTCCCTGATGGAGATCAGACGTGGGGGCACCGCTTGACTGAACTCTGAACTTGACCTGCTTCCAGAGTTCCTGACACTCTCAGATGACATTTGCCCAAATAAAATGTTTTCTCCTGTAAAGCACTCAAATCGTGTTCAGTTCAGCTCAGTTCAATTCAGTCACTCAGTCATATCCAACTCTTTGCAACCCCATGGACGGCAGCATGCCAGGCTTCCCTGTCCATCACCAACTCCTGGAGCTTGCTCAAACTCATGTCCATTGAGTCAGTCATGCCATCCAACCATCTCATCCTCTGTCATCCCCTTCTCCTCCTGCCTTCAATCCTTCCCAGCATCAGGGTGTTTTCTTTTTTTTTTTTTTCGGGGTGTTTTCAAATGAGTCAGTTCTTCATATCAGGTGGCCAAAGTATTGGAGCTTCAGCTTCATCATCAGTCCTTCCAATGAATATTCAGGACTGATTTCCTTTAGGATGGACTGACTGGATCTCCTTGCAGTCCAAGGGACTCTCAAGAGTCTTCTCCAACACCACAGTTCAAAAGCATCAATTCTTCAGCACTCAGCTTTCTTTACGGTCCAACTCTCACATCCATACATGACTACTGGAAAAACCATAGCTTTGACTAGATGGACCTTTGTCAGCAAAGTAATGTCTCTGCTTTTTAATAGGCTGTCTAGATTAGTCACAGGTTTTCTTCCAAGGAGCAAGTGTCTTTTAATTTCATGCCTGCAGTCACCATCTGCAGTGATTTTGGAGCCCAAGAAAATAAAGTCTGTCACTGTTTCCATTGTTTCCCCATTTATTTGCCATGAAGTGATGGGACCAGATGCCATGATGTCAGTTTTTTGAATGTTGAGTTTTAAGCCAACTTTTTCACTCTCCTCTTTCACTTTTATCAAGAGGCTCTTTAGTTCTTCGTTTTCTGCCATAAGGGTGGTGTCATCTGCATATCTGAGGTCATTAATATTTCTCCCGGCAATCTTGATTCCAGCTTGTGCTTCATCCCACCTGGCAGTTTGCATGATGTACTCTGCATATAAGTTAAATAAGCAGGGTGACAATATACAGCCTTGACGAACTCCTTTCCCAATTTGGAACGACTCTGCTGTTCTATGTCCAGTTCTAAATCACGTTAATATGTGATTAGTGGAAGTACCTAAGTTTATCTTCCCAAGAATCTCACTGTAGAGTGGAGACACTGCTCCACCTGGAGACCCTCAATGTCTGGGCCTCGGTGCGGGGTGGGGGGCACCTGTACAGTGTCAGGACCATCCCCATCAATGTCAGCCAGTGTCCCCACATCCATTCCTGCCTCTACCTCCATGACTTGGACCCCCTCCCTTGTCCCCCACTATGCGTGTCTCCCAGGGCACCCCAAGCCAACAGTAATTGATAATTCATAACAGCAGTCTCCTTGCCTTAAACAAAGATCAAGTGTATTTCAGAGAGTACTGGGGCTTCCAGACAAATGGCCCAAAGGCAAGCTGCTCTCTGAAAAAACGTCCCTGTCAGTCCCCTTAAGCCCTGGTAAAGGCCACCTGCTGCCTCCCCCTCCCCGAGTGATGGCTCTTGTTAAAATTTGGTGAGATGGCACCCATGCCAGACTCCAGAAGGGGTGCATGCCTCCTTGCACCCCCCATTCCCATGCTGTAATTTTCCAACTCTCACCACAGATAAACTTACTTATTCCACAAAAATGTTTTGCAGGAAGAAATGATTCTTTGCTCAGTGTCCATGAGTGTGTCTTGGAAGAAAAGGTACGAGGAGCAGGAGGAAGCCCAAACCAGGCAGGGCAGAGGGCCAGGGCCAGAGAGAGAACACTCAGGGTGCAGCCGGCCCCAGGCCAGGGAGGTAAGGCTTCTGGGGTCCCTTCCTTTGCTGCTGAACCTCCCCCTCCACAGAGCTCCATGGAGGCCGCTCTGAGTGCACACATGCTGTTCCCTCCACCCCGACGCTGTTCCTCCTCTCCCCCTCTCTCCTGCTCAGCTGTTCTCTGTCTGCATGGAGATCCCCGCCCCCTGCCTTCAGAGTTCCTCCCAGTGTGAAACAGACGCGTGTGTGTCGCTGTCTCATGAACGTCCTCCTGCCCCTGGTGGGGTGGGCCAGCCACAGTGGCTCCCACCTTCATTGGATCAAGCTGCCCCATGGACCTATGACCCGAGTCCAGGCATTTCACCAGGCCCTGCAACCCTGAGCACCGCCCAGTGGCTTCTCTCGACATGTTGGGATGGGGGTCCTGCCCAGGCCCCCAGACTCCCACTCTCTAGTGCCTGGCTCAGTTTTGGGGGTCCTACTTTGAGACCCAGTGTGGGGGTGACGCCTCAGGGACTGCCTCTTCTCCCTGTCCAGGAGGGGCTGAGTAAGCTGCAGTCATGGAGAAGGCTCAGCACCCACCAGGCCAGAGGGCAGGGAGAGAGGTGGGCATCAGGACCCCGCAGGTCCAGGGAGAACTTTGTGGCCACATAGGCTCTGGATCCTGTGCACTGAGGCTGGAGGCCCTGAGGTCCTGTTCTGGCCTGTTCTGGCCTCTTCTGACTGCCACTCAACGCTGCTGCTCCACGGGGCCACTAGGGGGCACCCACCGCCTGTCCACCAGACCCTTGGCTCTTGTTGGACACCCCGCAGCCAGGACAGACCTGGGGCATGGGAAGAGGACCTCCCACCCAAGACCCTGCAGGGTCCCCTGTGGGGTCAGCAGGAACAGGGCTGGGGTCTCATTGACCTTGAACCTGAGGGATTGGGCCACTCAGCCAAGCCCTCACCAAGGTGCCCTGTAGGTGACCGCGTGGAGACCACAGGTGTAGCAAGGGACTTGCCCTGCCCAGAGGAAGGCCTGTTCCCGGAAGTGGGTGCCAAGCTCTGACCGACGACCACCGTTCAGATGTGCCAGGCGCTCAGCCTCTGTGTACGGAACTCACCCTGTTGACCTGAGTCGCCTTCCTCCCCACAAGCCCCCTGCAGGGGAAAGGGGTGAGGGGAGGTGGGGCAGGGCCAGACCCAGGGCGCCCACCTGCCATGGACTTAAACAGCCTGGAGGAAGAGTGACGGGCACCTTCCTGGGGCCCAAGGGGCTGGGTGACCCCTGGATGGGAAGCCTCACTGGTTGGCCGTTGGTAGTCCCTGCTTGGCTGCTCCCCAGGCTCCTGTCTGCCTGTCATCCATCACGTCATCAGCACACATCTGGGGCCTCTCAGGGCCGGCAGCAAGGAGACCAAGTGGGGCCTGCCTCTTCTCCACAAGTGGAAAAGACCCTTTGCCAGACAGTGGCCAGGGCTGGGGAGGGGTCCATGGGGGCCAGTGCCAG